>NC_042617.1:60031628-60337200 GCF_901001135.1 Rhinatrema bivittatum
GTAGACTTCTATCATATCCCCCCTCAATCGTCTCTTCTCCAAAGTCAACAGACCTAACTTCTTCAGCCTTTTTTTTATAGGGCAGCCGTTCCATGCCCCTTATTTTGGTCGCCCTTCTCTGCAGTTTCTCCAGTGCAGCTATATCCTTTTTGAGATGTGGTGACCAGAACTGCACACAGTATTCAAGGTGCAGTCTCAGCATGGAGTGATACAGAAGCATTATGAAATCCTCTGTTTTATATGCCATTCCCTTCTTAATAATTGTTTGCTTTTTTGATTGCCACAGCACACTAAGCTGACGATTTCAATGTAACTACAACAAGGGTTATTTTTCCCTATATGCATCACTTTGCACTTGTCCACATTAAATTTAATCTGCCATTTGGAAGCCTAAACCTCAAGTCCTGCAAGGTCCTCCTGTAATTCATCACAATCCACTTGAGATTTAACTGTTCTGCATAACTTTGTGTCATCCGCAAATTTGATCACCTCCCTCATTGTACCCCTTTCCGGATCATTTATAAATGTATTAAAAAGCACAGGTCCAAGTACCGATCCCTAAGTCACTCCACTGTTTGGCTTTAACCACTGTGAAAATTTATCATTTAATTCTACTCTTTGTTTCCTGTCTTTAACCAACTTGCAATCCACAAAAGGACATCACCTCCTACCCAAGATTTTGTCGAATGCCTTCTGAAAATCCAAAAATACACCATATATACCGGTTCACCTTTGCCAACATTTATTAACCCCTTCAAAAAAATGTAGGAGATTTGTAAGGCAAGACTTCCCTTGGGTAAATCCATGCTGGCCGCGTTCCATCAAACCATGTGTCTGCATTTGATAAGGTAAATCATATACTCTAAGTGGCAGTGCAAAGATTGCAGTCTTTAGGAATAGGCCTTTGTCTTATTCAATGGTTCCATTCCTTTCTATCTGATTGGGTGCAACAGATTTGAATGGGTTTTCAGAGTTCTTCATTTAGCCTATGAGAACAGGGATCCCTAAGGGATCATCACTTTAGGTGATGCTGTTTAATATTTTTTTCTCCCAATTTGTCACTTATTGACATCTTTAGAAGTTGGGTTTTGCGTTTATGTGGATAATGTCCAATTATTTTTCCCATTTTAACCAAATAATGCTGATGTATTTGTGAGGGTAGTCCTGAGGTGAAATGATGTGGGGAATTATGAGCTTGCCAGCAGGCCATGTCAGGGTTTAACACTAACTTCCCTTCTCCCTGGCCTTTGCACTGAATGAAGCAACACTAGTGCATCTAAATCTCTAGCTTATAATTAACCCTGACTGCCTGAAAGGATAGCTAGTTGCCACGTAGTCAGATGTAGGAAAAAGACAGACACATTATGGTATAGGATTCAGCAGCCAATGAAATGATCCGTACACACCCCCTGAGCCAAGCCAATGGTGTAGTGACACATCTGTATGCTATGGGGAGAGGAGCCAATGATGTGATGACACATTGTAAGCTATGGATGTATGTACAAATAAAAAGGGGACCCACGGGAGTGGTCGGCCCTTTTCCTGCCTGCCATGAATCCTGCCTGATGTGTCTTCATTGCCTCAATAAAATAGGATCCAGTACTGATTTAAAGAGAACCATACTAATCTGAACTTGACAAAAACAGAGGCAATGACAATTATCCACTCATCAAATGATTTGTTTAGATAGAGAATAAACTTAGGTGAGTTAGTTTTTTTTTCCTTTACATCCAGAGGAATGAAACCTGGGGATAATAATGAATCAAAACATAACAATGCCTGCTCAGATTTGATCAATTTCTCAAACTGCCTTTTAAAATTTAGATAGTAGTAAGCCTGAGATCATTAATACCTAGCCAGGATTTGCATGCTGGTGTACAGGATCTGGTCCTTACAGGACTGGATTATTGTAATGCCTTTTATTATAATGTCCCAGGTACACTTTTGTGTATCTTACAAATTATCCTCCGACTTAATATCGTGGTGATATTAAGTCAGAGGAATGAAAGATTTAAAAAAAAAAAACAATTTGTTTTTTAAAGTGCCTGTGGTCAGGTTCAGGAAACGGATGCTCAATTAACCAGCCTCCATTTTCCAAACCTGCGGCTGTGCGCCAGTTAGGAAAACGGACGTCGATAAATTCAGCATCCATTTTCTTAACCGGTGGACAGTCGCGGACAGCCGAGCACTCCCAGGCTCCCGCTGTCAAAGAGGCGCTAGGGGAGCGTAATCGATCCAAGTGCCTCCTTGACAGCATGACTCCTAATTAAACTACTGCATGGTGCCCTCAGGAGAGGTGCCTGGGGCGTGTTAGGAAAGTGGGCACTGAACATTCAATGCCCGTTTTCAGTGCTTTTTTTTTTTGCATCGGCCCCAGAGTGCCTTAACCCTGTTTTTTGGTCCAGAGTTTTGGAGATCCTTTGTTACTGAAGAAGGAAGTCTTTCTACCCTTCCTTTCTCTCATTTGATTTTCCTTTTGAGTGAGAGTTTTTTTTTTCAGCTATGGTTTATTGTCTGAGAACGCTAGGGCCCAGGGGCTCATATTTTTGTCTATCCAGAGAAAGAAGCGTCTTTCATCTAGAAAGGGCCTAAGGAGAAGCTGTGACATTGAGGAGGAATGGAATAACATCCATTACCAGTGAGAGGGAGTTAGGAAGTATTGTCTAAGAAGTTTGGCTACAGAATCAGGTAAGGAACGTCTAGGAAAAAAAGGGGAAATATAATGCCAACCTGGTAATACCATTAGAGAAGTGGTGAATAAAGAAGACTTCAGGAGTGGTATGGACACTGGGACGTTTCATTCTAATAATTTGGATACATTTTTCTAATCATTACCTATTACCTATGGGAAGAAGCTGAGGATGAAATCATATAGGAGTTGATTTTAAGACCCGCGCGTGTCAATGTGTGAGCGGTTCCCGGAGCGTGCACATGGATGTGCCAATTTTATAACATGCATGCACTGGCACACACATTATAAAATCCAATGGCCATGTGCACACATGAGCCAGATTTTAAAATCCATGCATGCATGTGCGGACGACTCGCACGCGCAGGAGAGAGATTTTAGCAAAATACGCGCAGTGATGCAATCAGGCCTCCCCCAGTTCCTTCCCAGTCCGCTCCAATTAAGGAGCAGACTGGGAGGAAACTTTCCTATCCCTACCCCTACCCTTCCTACCTCTTCCCCTCTCCTCCCCAATCCCTAACCTAACCCTAACTATCCCTAATTTTTTATTTTAATACTTACTGCTCCCCGGGAGGAGAAGTAATCTCTGAACACCGGCTGGCTGACGGCGTGCGCTTCCCCAGGACAGCGGCTAATGGCGTTGTCCTGGCCCAACCCTCCACCCCTCCCCTCCCCTCCCAGAGCACACCCCCTGGCCCGCCCCTTTGCAGGGCCAGGCACTTCGGCACGTAACAGGATTAGACACGTGGCTGGGCATGTTCTAAAATGCGCGTGGCGCGCACAAGGTCCAGCCATGTGCGTAACTCCTGTTTTTTACGCGTGTGGCCCTTTTAAAATCGGGCCGATATTGAGCAGAAGTAAAGACTTAAATTACTTAAAGAATTGATTTAACTATTCAGAAGATCTTGATTGGAAGAGTAACATCACAAATGTATTGAATTAACACTTTGGAGAACTGTGAACATAGATTCTGAACTGATATGTGAACCTTTGGGTCCACTGTCTGGGATTTTCCCACCCAGGGTTAGACTTTGAATTATAAAACTGAAAAGAGAGTTGCGAAGTTCTTTTAAATGGTTGAGTTTGGGTTTGGAGTGATGGCATCCATTTTTTACTTCATGCCCTTCCTCTGCAATGACATCAATGTGTGAGCATGCTCAGTGGATTTTCTGTATTCATTTTCCAGAGGTACATGATGACATCAAAGGAGGATGCATGTCATAAATAAAAAATGAGGTTACATATAATGAATTGAGGCTGATAATGTTTAGATTGAGTGCTGTTTTAATGTCCCATATAAAGGGGTTCTATGTGGCGGTTCTGAGATGCACACAATTCCTCCAAGCAGCATTTTTTTAACATTGGATATACTTTGTTTTATTTGGATTTTTCAGTGACTACTTTTCGGATGTAAATTATTCTACTTAGTTGAATCGAGCCCTTCAAGCTTAATTTTTAACATACCATACTAGATCATACTTTTGAACATAATGAGCTATGTGACATCAACTCAATTCAGAGACTTCTAAGGAAGTCAATGAATATACATAAGCTATATATTACTTGTAGCTGATTCCATATCTGAAAACATTTATGCTGCCAGTAAGGGCTGCACTGCCTTAGGTTATCCTACTTACTGAAAAGCAATCACAAACTAAGCTTAGGAAAGTGTGCTGTGGTTTAGAGTAATTGATAGATAAAATTGCTGTGTAATAACAGAGTAATAGCCTTAAGCAACGAAAAGAGGATAAAAGTGAAACTGGCTCTCCTCTCAGACAGAATAGGCATGGCTACTTAATAGTAGCACATGGAAACATAGCAGTGGAGCCCATGAAGCTAAATATATTATAAACTGCTTAAAGCATATGCAGCTCTTGAAGAGAATGCTATTTCTTGCTTTGTAGTAGGGATGTGAATCGTTTTAGGACGATTAAAATTATCGTCCGATAATTTTAATATCGTCTTAAACCGTTATGGAACACAATACAATACAGATTCTAACGATTTATCGTTATAAATCGTTAGAATCGTGAGCCGGCACACTAAAACCCCCTAAAACCCACCCCCGACCCTTTAAATTAAATCCCCCACCCTCCCGAACCCCCCCCCAAATAACTTAAATAACCTGCGGGTCCAGCGGCGGTCCGGAACGGCAGCGGTCCGGAACGGGCTCCTGCTCCTCAATCTTGTCGTCTTCAGCCGGCGCCATTTTCCAAAATGGCGCTGAAAAATGGCGGCGGCCATAGACGAAAAAGATTGGACGGCAGGAGGTCCTTCCGGACCCCCGCTGGACTTTTGGCAAGTCTCGTGGGGGTCAGGAGGCCCCCCACAAGCTGGCCAAAAGTTCCTGGAGGTCCAGCGGGGGTCAGGGAGCGATTTCCCGCCGCGAATCGTTTTCGTACGGAAAATGGCGCCGGCAGGAGATCGACTGCAGGAGGTCGTTCAGCGAGGGTTCCGGTGCCTCGCTGAACGACCTCCTGCAGTCGATCTCCTGCCGGCGCCATTTTCCGTACGAAAACGATTCGCGGCGGGAAATCGCTCCCTGACCCCCCCGCTGGACCTCCAGGAACTTTTGGCCAGCTTGTGGGGGGCCTCCTGACCCCCACGAGACTTGCCAAAAGTCCAGCGGGGGTCCGGAAGGACCTCCTGCCGTCCAATCTTTTTCGTCTATGGCCGCCGCCATTTTTCGGCACCATTTTGGAAAATGGCGCCGGCTGAAGACGACAAGATTGAGGAGCAGGAGCCCGTTCCGGACCGCCGCTGGACCCGCAGGTTATTTAAGTTATTTGGGGGGGGGTTCGGGAGGGTGGGGGATTAATTTAAAGGGTCGGGGGTGGGTTTTAGGGGGTTTTAGTGTGCCGGTTTTTCGATTTTTCGATTTTTCGATTTTTAACGATGTTCCGGCGAGGGATGGGGTTCGGGAGGGTGGGGGATTTAATTTAAAGGGTCGGGGGTGGGTTTTAGGGGGTTTTAATGTGCCGGTTTTTCGATTTTTCGATTTTTAACGATTTTTAACGATTTTTCACGATATTTTACCCCCCCAAACGGCAACAATACGATTCCCTCCCCCTCCCAGCCGAAATCGATCGTTAAGACGATCGAGGACACGATTCACATCCCTACTTTGTAGTGGCTGATTACCTATACTGTACTGTACAATCTGCAAATCTTGTAGCTCCTTCTTAGTTGTGTTTCACTAGAGCGAGAGTGTTTGTGGTGGAGAATGCACTGGTCGGTCTGTCTATCCACCCCTCCATCCGTACACATCATCAATGTGTAGTTTAGGGTGCGTGTGCACATTTGCGGCCATGCGTCTTTACACAAGAGGCACACTTCACACAAGGACCCGCAAGGAAGCGGGTAGAGCAGTGGGAGTCCAGGCCATTGCTGATGCCAGGGCTCGCCATCTGTACCCTGGGAAGGGGGTGGGAAAGGTGAATGATGTTTACATAGGCGGAGGAAGAGAAACCTGCCTCGGGGGAATGCTTGCAGCCTGTACTTTCCAACTTGTTTTAGTTTCATTCCTGCTTAAAGAATTTCTCACCCCAGAGCTGTAGTTCCCATTTCTTATCAAATAAAAGAATGGTGATCATAGCAGATACACATTTTGTGAAGCAGTTTTTCACTTCATACAGCCTCTCTGGAGTCCCTGACAGAGGGTTAGAATAGATTTCATGTTGGGAGGGTGATGCTGGTTGCCAGGTTGCATTCTGATGACATTTTGCAACAGATCTTGGCCTACAGTGTAATGAGTTCAGATTTGCTATACAAGTCCACACAAGAATGCATAAAAAGTCAAATTTTCATTTTAGACCTATGCACAAAAGTTTAGCGTGCATGCTAAGGCTGTTTAGAGTGTACAAAAAAAAAAGTGTGTTATGCAGTAATGGGTCAATTTTAAATCCCTGGCGCGTGCAAATACTGGGAGATACGTGTGTGGCCAGGCCGCACGCACGCCGCGCGCATTTTCCTAGAGGCCCGTCCACGTGCGTATCTCCCAGTATGTGCAGACGTGCAGGTCCCTAAAAAGGAGCAGGTCAGGGGAAGGCTGGGGGCAGAGGGTCTGGGCAGGGCAGGGGTCGGGTGGGGGCCGGCTGGGACAGCGCCATTAGGTGCTGTCCCTGTGAAGCGTGCGCTGGCAGCCGGCCGGTATGCAGAAGTTACTTCTGCTCCTGAGAGCAGGTAAGTTTTAAAACAAAAAAATTTAAGTGAGTTGGGGGGAAGTTGGGGACGGAGCGGAGAGGAGAAAAGGGAGGAAGGATAGTTAGGGGGTTAGGGAAGACTGCGAGTTGATGAGAACTTCAGTGTAACATCTACCACCAGCTACTTCCACTGCCAAACTCAAATAATTGCAGTCTTATTAAATTCAAAATGATACTTGAAAAATGAAAGTTTGAAAACTTAACTTGGTCTCCTTGGTAATTGAAATTCTGACACTGACTGTGTTTTGCCCGCCAAGGGCTGTGTCAGGGAGACCGCCAGATAATACACAATGCATAGACTCATACTCTCTAAAATGTGTAATCTACAGCCAAACCATTTGAAGCATGTAGACTACATATTTTACAAAGTGTGTTACTGTGCATTTTAACCACCAAGGAGACTAAGCTAAGTTTTCAAACCTTGATTCTTCAAGCAATAAGACTGTAATATTTGAATTCAATTAGGTTTATTTCTGGGGATTCCAAATAAGAAAACACACATTTACTGTTCACACATAATTGGAGGTGTAATAGCCTAAGAAGGATAATTCGGACACAGTTTCTATAAAAAAAAAAGCTTTTGGGTTTAAAATCATTGAAAAATAATGTTAGTAATAATCATTTGGAGGTTTTTAAAGTAATGATGGTGCCCTAGTCACCTGATCATAAGCAGTTCATTGCCGAGATCAGGCATCTGAAGTTTTTCCTCCTATGTGAGTGATTATCAGTGCGGTTGATAATGAGTCACTGAGGGCTTTTTCTCTATTTATCATACATGGAAAGGGTGTCTTACAGCAGATGGGAGTAGATTTGTTGGATGGAGTGCACAGTGGTTTTGGTTACCTTAAGTCTGGTCACTCGCAGATGGTGATGGTCATTGCTGAGTCTGATACTGTCTGCCCAAAGAGCAAAAAAAGGTTCTGAGGACAGAGCTTGAACAGTGGAATGGGCTTTGCCAGACAGATTCCTACCTGGTTTGCCCCTTTCCATGCCCCATTCTCTCACCAACCACATTTTATAACTCATTTCTTTCAAGGCCTTTACTGACACAAAACCCAGTCAGGTAGAAATACACACTCATGCTATGGAGGCTAATTTTTGTCATTGCACGCTACAATTTAGTGTATTTCCCATTAAGTGATGTTTTAGTGTGCAAATTTTTAATATGCACGTGCTATAAATTTTAGCATTTTAGTACATGTCCCCTTCATGGGCATTTAGCAAAAAATCCACCTAGCCATGCAAATGTTTGCCATAGGCTTGAATGGGAATCAGAGCTACATAGGAGAATATCCAGTGGGAACATGAGAAATATTCAAATTCATTGCTTTCATATCATTTCAAATTTTTGTGTAAAGAGCTGGAAGCTGAGATTTAAAAAAGGATGTGCTTTCTTCAAAATTATTTTTACGTTTTTTTGTTCAAAAATGTTAATTCACGGATGTCTAAGTTATTTAATTCTTATTGCTCTTGCTAAATAAATTATCTAATTATTTATTTATACTCCTGTATATTAAAAGCAGCAGTACTATGAAGTTTTCTGAAAATAGCAATGTGTTTCCTGCTTTCATTGCATCTTATTACTAGATCTCCTATGTTTTTTCTTAGTATACTTTCATTTTTATATTATATACTTCTTTTGAATAAAAGGTGTGCTTATTGTTATCGTAACCCCTTTCCCTATCATTGCCTGAGCTCATTCTTCAGTTATTCATGGCTATGTTTGTGTTTTATAGGTGATTACCTGCGACACCTGCATGGAGGTCTCCAAAGAATCAGCAGAATCCTCAGTTTACCTATGGTCCTAACAACTGGAATGGCTAATAAGGTGAAATTTTAATAAAATCTCTAGAAAGTTATTTTTCTTCTCAGAAATTAGAATGAAAAGGGGGCATTTAGGGGATAATTTTCAAAGCCATTTGCTTATTGAACCCCAGCTTTATCTCATGCCAGAGAGAAGGTGTAACATTATGTGAGTAGCCAATTACGCTCGCAAGTTCACTCTGAAAATACTCAGTAAATTCTGCGTGTATACTGTATATGCAGCTTTTATGACTATGTAGGCCATTGGAAAATTATCCTTTTAAAGACTTTTTCTTTGTTTTAACTGACTGTTAAGCTATGGTCTGGGCTGGGGGGAGCAAAGAGGGGCTAAGGATGCTTGGGTGCTTGGAGAAATGGCACTCTTTCTTTGCTAGGGTTTGGAGGGAGGGCAGGAAATTCCCCACGAGGACTGGCCCAAGGTGAATGTGTTGGCTATCACCAGGGTGGGGGTGGGGATTCTAGGATGCACTGCGCATGGAAAAAATGTAACACTTGGTCTGAGGCAGCTGTTGAACTTTTGACTTTATTGGGCCCAATGTCAATATTGAGTGGAGGGCTTCATACCATGCTACTTACTGTGTGGTTCCTCCAGTAAAGCCTCATTTGCACATGACAGTCTCTCATTTACATGCAAGTAAGTGTGGGTGACTGTGTCTTAACCTGCAGGTCCTGGCCTTAGTGCAGATCATGCTATTTTTATTGGAGGTATTGCTTTACTCAAACAATAGAACACTATCAGTCTCCGGGGATACAATTTCAAGATTTTGCATGAAATGTATTATTATTATTGCAATTTTGTATACTATATCTACACATTTTTCTTTAATCTGAAATTTAGGACGATTGGTAATGCATTGACCTACTAGAATCAATGCGGTGTGCATTTCTGTCCATATAATAAACAAAAATAATTTGCCAGCAAAGAATTCTTACAGCTTGAAACTTTCAAGAGAAGCAGCATAGAGACAGCTATTATTAGCAAGCAGAGGTGTCCAGGGAATGTGTCAGCCGCATGGTTCATTCCAGGAGGCGTGTGAAGTGCACAGGGGTCAAAGATGACTTTCACTGCAGCTTAACAAATACAAGTGGCTTTAATTGCAGCCCAAAACAAATGTCAAACCTACTGCTGCATGGAACACTTAACTTGAGTAGAACATTTTCCAATTCAGAAGCAAAGCAGAATTTGAATGCACTAATGTAATGTGTACATTAATTTTAGATTGTTCATCAAGCCGTATGTATAAAGGCATAAAGGCTAACTAACTTTTGCACATGTTTTCAGTGGATGTTAGGAAACGGCTACTTCGTAGTCACACTTCCATACTGCATAGCTGCCATGGTAAAAGAATAAATAGGCACATTTTTTTAGTAAAAGCTACTCAATGTACTTCAAGGGACTTACCCTACCAGATGAAATCCATTCACAGTCCATGCAGTTAAGAACACCCTTTCATTTCCTTATACTGATAACATCTGAACAGAAATTTCCTTTCCAGATATTGGTGGTGTTCTGTGGTGCTGAGTGAGGTAGGAGGGATAGAAATTATATTAACACAAATTTATTCTGGAACTTATTAAACACATGTTGTTTATACAGAGGAATGACATGCAAGTAAAGTTTGTTTCATTACCTTTTTGTTTGTTTCATGTCATCTTTTCTATTTTTTTTTTTTTTTATTTTGTTTTTAGTGCACATTATTGTTAAATACCATAATCAATGCAGGATGATGATGTCCAAAGTGAGCATAATAGCTTCAATATGAAGTTAAACAACTATTGAGTGACATACCAAGAAGCCATTATAGTTTTCCAAAACCATTAAATCACCACCACCACCGCCTAATGCAGATTATGAAATGACGACCCAAGTCGGGGTTATAGGTTTATACAGTTGTTCATTATCTGGTGGATTTTATTGACTTTGATCTTCATAAACATGTTATGCTTTTATTTGCATTATAAAACTACAAAAATTGAAAATTTAGTGACAGATGACCAATGAAGGCTTATTAATCCGGTAATGGCTAGTATGTCTGGACACTAGTCTTTCTGGTTAAAGGAGGGTTTACTGTGTAATCATAAGTAGTGCTTTCTCTCTTTAGTTTGGAGCTCTGACAAATTTATCTGCGAGTGACCAGACTTGGAGCTCTGACAAATTTATCTTCTAAGTACTGCAACTATATGCCTGATATTTGTGCACCTATGGGAATCTCTCTCTCTCTCGCTCTCCCACACACACTCACATGCACCCATCCACCCTTCCCACACTAGTCATGCTGTATAGTGATAGAATCTTGCTCAGTCCTTTTCTCAGCATGGAGCTTAGCCTCAGCCTCGAGAAGATGCCTTATGATGATACACATTGCCTCTCTCATACCCTTTCACTCTTTCTCTAGGCCTTAGCCTGCACACTGCCCTCACTTTCTCTGCACACGTTAGTCTCTCTCCGTTTCTCATTCCAGGGACATATGATACAGGGAACCAAAGTCAAAGGAAGGTCTCAGCTCAGAGCAGTAAGATCACAGCAGAACCTTGCTGTTAACTGTGTGCAACACCTATTAAGAGGTCGATATTCAGTAGTATGGTGAATGGACTGTTTATTTGGCTAAAGGTAGCCAGATAAATTGTGGCAGATATTCAGTGGAAGGCTGCTGATTAGATGCTCCATTGAATTTAACTGAATAAAGTCCTACCTAGCTGGATAAACATAGCTGGCTAACTTTAGAACTGGTCTACAGCATGACTGATTTAGTGGGACATTTAAAGCCCATGATTTGTCTAAGTCCAGAATTTAGCAGGACAAGCCATCAGAATATGAATCCCTACTAGTCTTCATCTGGGAAGACTTGGCTATTTAGCCAAGCGTTCCCTGATAGCTAAGAGCCGATGAATAGAGCGTTACAGATGCTGGTCCACCAATCCCACTGTAAATATGTTTTGAACTGTATATGCTTTGAATTGTACTTCTTTTTGCTAATCATGTTTTGAATTGCATTCCATTGGGTTCTCTGTAAGTTTCAGTTTCAAACCATTGTTTCAATGTATCCGCCCCTGAGGCGACAGTTCAGTTCTCTGTAAACCGGTGCGATATGTATTCTATACAGGAACATTGGTATATAAAAATTAAAAACAAATAAATAAATAAATCTGTCCAATTACACAAGTGTTCCTGTCTATGGAGAGCTACATACAAGTTGCCTCAGAGACTTGTTCTAGACAGAGTTCTCCTCAGCTAAAGTTCACAACTCAGTATCGGGACTACTTGCGAAACCTAGAGAATATTGGCTACGACTTGTGCAATTTGGGCATTCAACAGTCACTTTTTTCTCTTCTTTCCGATAGTATGCTCGGAGTCAAAAAAGAGAAGAAAAAGAAAAAAGGAGGAAGAACCAGCCCCTGATGTCCGTCTTCATCCGCACGTCATCTGTCCAGCACTCGCCCCCCCCCCCCCCCCCCCATTGTTCATCCTCCACTGTACCTATCTTGGTAGGGCTTCCCATTCTTTTGTGTCTTCCAATGGTTTTATTTTTGGAGGACATGGAAGAGATTTCCCAGCAGGCCCTGCACATTCTCGAGTCTCTGCACCAGAACAGTCCTCAGCTGTTCAGGGTGTGGGTCTGGTGGAGGAGCTAGCACTCCACTAGTAAAGCCAAAGCTCTGAAACAGCTACAGGGTTTGTTCAAGAGCAGATCTTTCAGAACATGTAGGGTATGCAGATGGATGCGAGGGGCATCATTGTTGAGCTCTGGACCCAGTAGATGACCTCTGCTCTTTAACAGATAGCAGAGTCCTCAGTGCCTGCAGAACCAATTTCTCTAGGGTCAGACCACTTTTAAGTTAATACTTTGGTTGCCTGAAAGTGTGGATGACTTATAGGCATCAACCAATAAGTTACACACACTTACCAAGACTAAAACCCCACATGGCCTAGATACAATCCAGGGATTTTGTGCTTAACATTACCAGTTATACAGGTCTCCCTGTGGCCTCCTTTTTTTTTTTTTTTACATTTTTAGTCCCTACTTTCTTTTGAATAGATTTTTAAAAATATTTTATGAACATTTTATAATTCTTTATATCTGTGTACATTATTTAAATATTAGGGCAATATACATATATTTGAGGTACATTATACAGATAAACTGTACAACATCCCAAGAGATCACAGGGATGCTTAGAAAACAGGCAGGAAGCTGGGATTGGGTAGCTTTCAACAGATGAAGTCATAAGATAGGTTCCCAGAAGAAGGTCAAGAGATGGTAAGGGCCTATGAGAGCATCTATAAAATCCAGGAGCTGGGCACCAAGGAATCAGAGGGGAAACTCTGTAAGAGTTCTACAGACAGCAGCACAGCATCAGAAAGTAGCCTTTCAGACAAAGTGGCCATAAATAGGGGAAAAGCTTATAGTTCTTCTGGTCTTATATGCAGAGTCAAGCGCTAGGGTTGGTTACAACTAGCATAGTCAAACAAAAGTGGAAAAAGAGAACTGTTACTTTACCTATTCCCAAACATTGTAAAATCATAGTGCTGCTACAGCTTGAAGTCACTGAGGATCCTCTATGTCCTCTCAGTTGCCTACCCTACCTCAAGTCGGCATTGCGAGGTGGAGCTGGAAGGAAGAGAAAACAAAGAGAGCACAGAGTGTAGCAGACAAAAGGAGGAGAGAAAAGGGTACAACATCCTACAGTTTGACTGGATCCAGCCTACCTGTCTCACAAATATTGCGGTGACCCTCGAAACAAAGGGTCATTGCATACACAAATCAGAGATTCCACTACTACATGTTAAGCTGTCATAATGCTGCAAAGTATAGACAAAGATACCCCTCCAGATGCACAACTTCCTAAGTTTTCCACATTTTCTTCAGCCCCTCCTGCATGCCTTTCAAGTAACCCAGTTTTTGAAAGTTGAATATTTGTAAGCAGTCCAGGAGATATGACCACCCATTCATCAATTGGTATGATGTTGTAATGTGCATCTCCAATATTTGAAGTAGGACGACCAATGACCAGAAATTACAGCAATATAGTGGGAGGACTCTGGCAATGAATATTCTTCTGACAGATGAAAAATCCTTCGGTAGCTCTGGCTCCTGAAAAAAAAGGATGCGGTGGTAAGATGTGCCTGGCAATTGTTCCAGAAAGCTGCATGTACTCTGCTTCTTTTCCAGAACTTTACAAATGTTGCACACACTTTTGACTTGGGAACTTCCCCATGAGATGAAAGGTGGTATACCAAGAGTGTACAGGGCCAAGACATATATATAATCATCAATATCACCAGGAAGGTGAAATGATTACCTCCGACACAGGTCTGGCAGGAAATAGAGGCTGGGGACCAGGTGTGGTGTGTATGGTGTGGACTCAGTTGATGAAGGGCCTGATAGAAGCCTTATGTGAAGGGTGCCCACAGCGGCAGCTGTCAGCCATGAAGAAGCAGCAGCAGGAAATTGAATTTGTAGGGTTTGCATTCTGGTGAGACTGGCATGGGCTTGGCGCCATCCTGGTTTGAGGTGGAGCTGAGGAGGGCTGCCACGGGTATGAGGTTGACAAAGGAAAGGAGAGCCAAGTTGAAAAAACAGCATTAGGTTGCTATAGTAACTCTCCATGGCACAGAAGGAGTTCCCAGAGAAGGGCCCCGTGGCAACTGTCGGCCACAATGGAGCAGGAGTGGCTGAAAATTTAGAGGAAGGCCCAGAGCACTGGCAGAGAGCATCAGGGAGCCACATGGGAAGCAATGCAGCTAATGGGGCGGAGCTGGATTAGTCAACTGAGCGGCTTCTTCTCCCACATTGTGACCAGGGCTGCAGCAGTGGGAAAGAAGGAGGCCACAATGGACGCGAGTGGGAGGAATAAGCTGACTAGCAGTGGTCAGCTGTGAGCAGGATTGCTACCGCTGCTGGCCCTCTCATGACTTTCTGACCTGGCAGTTGTGGTAAGCCAGAAATAAAATGTAATTGGCATCAGAGGACCCTGGGGAACCCCCAATGCGGAGATCCAATTAGGCCATGTCATCAGTTATGTCAGAGAGACCTGCAGCTCGGGGGGGGGGGCATAATAAATATAAGTGAAAATTTAGAAAATTAAGCAAAATCAAAATAAAATAGTCACTGGGGCCAGGTAAGAAGATTCTGAGGACCTGACCAACACCACCTCCCCAAATCCAGAGCACATTTTAAAAATGAAAAATACCCTGTTGGAGCCCATTGAATTTGGGGTTAAAGCCCGCTAAAATTGCTAGAAATTTTGGAAAACTCGGTGATGATCATAGAGAGGTACTCGAGCACCCTGGCACTGGTCACTTGGGAACCAATGGAATGGAGGTATTTGGACGGTGAACAATGTTGGCAGTGGAGAGTGTGTGGATCATTTGGAGGGCTGGGGTGGCAAGAAGGGAAGAGAGTGAGTTTTAAAGGTATTTTTGAGGCCAGATGCATTTGGACTCAGAATTGTCATCTTCTGTGGGTAATGGTAGCTTCTAGCCACCCTAAACCATAAAGGTTTAGCCCAAGCCATCACTAGAAAACAAGCACTGCTATGGCAATGTAGGGTGGCATTGAAGCTATAGTCATGGCTTCACAGCAATGGCTTCCCTGGTTTCCAGCAAAATGGCTGGCACAGTACCATCACCTTAAGTCAAAGCATATAAGCACAGCAGAAACTAAAAACATCAAAAGAAATTTTAAATGATATAAAAAATTCCCCATCTCAAATAACCAAAAATGGCAAGTAGAGAGAGGGACCGTTAGTGAACAGTTATCACACTTTCCAGTTAGCCCCAAGTACTACTTGGTGCTCTGACATCAGCAGGGGCAGGGATCTCTCACAGCCCTTGAAACTGGCTGTCAGTGTAGAATTTAGAGAGAGAGAGAGAGAGAGAGAGTAGTCTGACTGTCATTAGAGCAGGAGCGCTGAGGTCATGCTCGGCTCCCCAGCCCTAGTAAATGTATTAAAAGCATAAAAAAAGAGAATGGAACAGTAAAAAGAAAAATAGAGAATACCGAGAAGTATGTTTAGCACAAAGGTTCCTGTCAAGGTAAGGGGAAGAATAAAACAGAGTTAACATAAAGTGAATGCTGTACCACAGGTTAATTGAACAGCATATTGAAGTTATTGTGTGTCGGTGAATAGAGTGCCTGACTAAATTCTCTGAGCTTTGTTCACATCAATGTGGCAAAAGAGATGGAGGTGAACCATAGAGGTAGCTCCCTGTCTGAATGGTGCATAAGCTAGCTGTGCCAAAGAAGGGAAAATGAGCATAAGCTCATTGGGACTGATCATTGGTTGTATTATCTGTATATAAAATACAGGCCAGCAGCATGGACAACCAATATTTATCCCTTAAAAACTATAGCCTCATCCCATCTTGAGTGTGCTCTTAAAAACGTTTCAGCAAAGAATAAAGCTCAGGAAAGAGGATTTCCAGATAATTAAAAAGAGACCCTTTAACTGGGAAAAAGAAAAAAGAGCAGAAACAAAAGCTTGAACCTGATATAAAAGTTACAAGTTCCAGGTGGAGATGAATGTGAAAATAAAAGATTAAAGGCAAATTTTAAAGTCCTGTGCATGCCAAAACCAGAAGATACATACACAAGTTGGCCTGGCGCATACCAAGCAGATTTTATAAGCTGCCCATGGATTCACGTATCTCCCGTTGTGTGCACAAGTGAAACGATTCTAAAAGGGTGTGGGGAATGGGTGTGGTCTGAGCGTGGGCATTTCAGGGCCTGGCCAAGAGATGTGCATGTAAATACTTACACATCCTTGTATGCACCGGGGTCCCCTGCCATGTAAATTTACTTCTGCTAGTAATAAAGAAAAGAAATCTAGGCTAGTCAGTGGGGTTTTAAGGGTCAGGCTAACAGGGGGGAATGGTGGCTATTAAATTAGTTGGGTTTGGAAGTTCTATCCCTAAACTGGGTAAACTGAGAATGAATTAGAAAAAATGGCGAATGGCGTTGGCATGTGTCCCTTATAAAATTCCCCCACTTGTGCGGTTTGTAAGCACATGTGTGCGTCCATTTAAAATTGTGCACACATGTATGCGCGTCCAGGCTATTTTATAACATGCACGCGTATACGTATGTATATTATAAAATGGACGTTTCTCTGGATGTGAGCCGCCAAGCGTTCGCACATGTGCACCCATATTCCTATTTAAAAGTTACCATCCGCGTGAGGTTGTTCCTTCTCTGAAGTTAGCGTTTATTCAATTATCATTTTGTTTATTAGTTTGAGATACACAGTCACAACAAGTCGGCTTGGACTTCACACTGAGGGAACACATTACGTGTCTTAGCTAGCAGAAGAGATTCGAAGAGAGGGAGATAGACTTTCTGTTTGAGTTTGCTGATACTAGGTTTGTAGGAGAAAAGATACACCGAGAAAGAAGAAACGACTAGACAACAGCACTGACCAGTCGGTGACCTTTGCTTCAAGAACCACAGCTAAGTGTATACCATACCAAATATAAAGAAAAAGTAAGGAATGGCTTACAAAGTGGTCTCAAAGTAAAGAGAACAGCAATATAACCAAAGTAAACAAACAAACAAGAATTATATACTTACCCAAAATAGGAGTCTTGAATGGAAGCTTCCTTCATGAATCTGATAGAAGGGACCCACAAAGACTCAATTCTAACGGACATCATATAGCTACTTAGACCACAAAACACTACAAGAGTTTAAAATGTATTTAAAGACACTTATCCGAGGAGCTATATTAAACCGATCCAGAGCAAGAAGTCTTAGGCAATCTGAATCCCAAGTCACAGAAATACGTACCTAGTCTAGAAAAAGTAAAATGATACTGTTTTATAATATGTTTTACGAAAAAGGTTTACTAGTATTGAAAAAAAGTGTTTGCTTAAATTTTAAAAAATTGCTCATTTCCTTTAACTGGAAAAATAATTGTATATTTTGTACTTAATTTTCCCTTGCCCTCCCTTCCCAGCTTGGGAGAAACTGCTGGGTGGATTGTGAGCCCCTTTCCTCATTGGTAGGAGACTCAGTTGTGAGGAAGGCACTGAACTGCATCCCTGTGGACAACATCCGAGAGCTTGCTGCCAAGGTCACATGCATGACTACCCTCTAACATTCAAAAGCTCGGCCAGGACAGCAGCCTTTACCCTACAGGGGCAGCAGTTTACATAGCACCTGAGGGTTGTGAGGTTCACAGGAGTGAGGAGCCATATTCTTAGCAAAGCTTCTTCTTAAAGATCAGTCAGACAAAACTCAGAGTCCTTTCATGATAGAACTCAGAGCCTCGTCTGTATCCCAAAGAGGTTTTGTTTCAAAAACAATGTTCTGAACATAAACATCCCTTTATTTTTAAGGGGCTAATATTAAAAAGTGTTGCCTGGAAACAAGGACACAGGGGGGAGCAACTTGAAAAGCCATTTCCATGTGGAAATGGGTTTTTCGAAAACTGCCCTTCCTGAGTGCAGGTAAACTGATGTGCATGTGTTGTGGTTTTGAGGTGTTGGAGTGGATTCTTGGGTACTGTGGTGATGGCCACTCCCATGGGGAGGAGCCCCATGAGGAACTGCAGTACTAGGCTAGACTCTATACACGCAGACACAGAGAATTCGTATTTATTATACAGCTTGGTGGTTCTGCCCAAGGACGGCAGCGTTGAGGTAACCCAGTAGAAGTAGTCCAGTGCTCCTTGGCAGAGGAGACCAGTCCCATACTTGAATAGATGGTAGGCTGCACAAGATAGCAGAGAAGTCCCGGTTGCAGACTCGCATCGCTGAAGCTGAAGGTGAGACAGACTGACAAGGTTAGTTACTCACTGAAGTAGATAGCTGTATTGATGAAGATCCTGGCAGGCAGAAGTAGTTGAACTGTAGGCACCAAGGTAGGGAGAGCAGGCCCTTGAGGAGCGAGTACCTGGTATCTCAGATAGGTACCTGAAAGAAGCATAAGGGCCCCCGAGGAGTGGGTACCCAAGTTAGAGATGAATGACCCCGAAGGGCAGAGAGAGAGCTTCCCGTGGCAGCTGGGAAGCGGCAGAGCAGCTTAGACCAGAGGCAAATCCAATCCTTGCTAACTCAGGCCTGGATTTATCAAAATGTGGTGGGCAAATCCAATCCTTGGTAACTCAGGCCTGGATTTATCAAAATGTGGTAACTACCACATGTGATAGCAAAAGGGGTGTGGTTTATGCAATTTGTGCTAATTAGCTATGCAAAGAGATAAGTTAGTGCACATTGTGATAATATTATCTGAATTTGCAATAGGTGTCAGAGCTATTGTATTTCCTGCATATGACCACTGGGTGGACCATTTTTGTGAGAGAGAGAGAGAGAGAGAGAGAGAGAGACTGACTGGCCATAATGTCATCCCCATAGGTAGGTATTTGTATCCCTATGGTAGGCCCACCTAGTAACTCGAGGTGGGGTTTAGGTATGAGTGTGGGGGGTTAGGGGCCACTTTGACATTCTATGTGAGACATACGAACAGAACAGTGGTCTCTTGTGAAGACTTGATGACCTTCGGAGCGAGGAAACTCACTCCAAGATGAGATTTGTGCAGTGTTCTCTCAACCTAGCTTGATGGACTCTCTACCTGGGTAACATCAAGCTAGGTGGAGAGAACATTGCCCAAACCTCATCTTGGAGTGAGTTTCTTCACTCCAAAGGTCATCAAGTCTTCACAGGAGACCACTGTTCTGTTCGTATGTGTCACATAGAATGTCAAAGTGGCCCCTAACCCCCTACACTCATACCTAAACCCCACCTCGAGTTACTAGGTGGGCCTACCATAGGGATACAAATACCTACCTATGGGGATGATATTATGGCCAGTCTCTCTCTCTCTCTCTCTCTCTCTCTCTCTCTCTCCCCCTCCCCTCCCCCTCCCCCTCCCCCTCCCCCTCCCCCTCCACACAGTCATGGCAGCTAATGCAAGCAAAAATTGATAAATGACCCCCTCAGTTTGTTAGCAAATGAAGAACAGGCTAAATATCAGGATGTGATGACATCACTTAGAGGGGACACCCCCAAGGTTCCCACCCTGATGTGGATAAAGACGTGGGGTGGCACACGCACCTGAGGAAATCCATGGCAAACACCATCACCGGGGATGCCAGAGAGAGCAGCATGAAGATGCGGACAGCAGCCATCTTCCCAAGGCTTGAGGAGAGAGAAGGAAGAAAGGTGAGGCACAGAGGTCAAAGCTGTCTGAGACCAATGGACGCAACAGCATGGTGCCACACCCAAAGCTTTATCTGCAGGGAGGAGAGGTGTTTCCAGGGGCAGGAGCTGCCACTTATGCACCTACTTTACAATTTTCAAATGCACGTGGGTGCTTTTACTCAGAAAAATTACCCGCACAAAGTAGCAGTGTATACCTATTATTTCCTGGGTTAATTTTCAAGGTAAAAGTGTATGCATATTTTCACTTTGAAAACTGGTGCAAAATCTGCCTGCAAAAATTTACCCAAGTAATTTGCACCAATGTAGGATGTTAGAAAATTACCCCCCTCTGGGTCATCTTTCAGAAAAGCACTGAGAATACTGATTTTCAACCTAACCTAGCTAACCAGATTTTTAATTGAAAATTCATATCCTTGGCTAAAAGAAGAGAGGGAGAGGGAGAGGGAGACTATCTACAAGATCATCATAGTAGTGAAGTATTTATATCTCTATAGGAGGGCCACCTGCTAGGTCGAGGTGAGGTGTTAGTGGTGGTTTAGGGTTTAAGGGCCAGTTTCGCATGTACAGTGAGATATACGAACAGCACAGTACACCTTGGTGAAGATTTGACGTCATTTGGAGTGACAAACATGAAATTTGTACTATGTTCTCTCACCCTGGCTTGATGGTACCCTGAGACTTTCCTCACTCTAAATGACGTCAAATCTTCACCAAGGTGTACTGTGCTGTTCTTATGTCTCATTCTACATTCGAAACTGGCCCCTAATGAAATTGCCCACTGACCTGGAGTCAATAAGGGCAAGGGTCTCTGCTGATCCTGATGGCCATCACAAGGAGACTGAGACTAAGAGATGCTGGGCCACATGATTGATGGATACCTCAACTAGTCCAAAGGAACCTGCTCCTGTGAGGACGGAGATGAACATTGACCAGACCTGGGTTTATGAGGACAAATTTTGACCAAGTGTCTAAAATCAGCATAATATTTTATGTATTATTTTATTTATTTAAAAATAATTTATATTTCATGTAATCTAAAACTTTCAAATATGAATTACAATAAAACATTCATAAAATAATTACCAAAATTACAAATAAAACATAGAAATTGCATCAGGAACCAACAATACCTTGGCTGGCAAGCCATAATACAGAGCATTGCAGTAATCAATATATGTTAACACCAATGCTTGCACAATCACTCTGAAGTCCTCAATAGTCAAAATATTTCTTAAAGGCCTTACCAATTTCAGCCTAAAAAAGACTAACTTTGCTACCATAGATACCTGTGATGTAAAAGTTAAACAGGAATCCAAAGTGACTCCCAGATTCCTTATTTCCATAATAGAGGCAAAGCCCCAGCAGCCTCCTGCAATCTTTCTCCCTTTGGGAAAGGTGAGTGGCAATATAGCCCAGCTCCACAGGCTTCTGAAGTGGCAGAACAAGGTTGGCCCATGGGACTGCGTAGGGGGGTGCAGGGCTTGTGGCAGGAGGCTGGTGCTCTTTCACGAATATGGGCATCCAGGCATAGACACAAGACTATTAAAGCATCTCTCAGCGGGTCTGCTCATCCTTGATTCAGTCCGCTAATCCATTACAGAAGGCCGTGACAAGGGTTTCATTACTCCAGCCTGGCTCTGCCACAACCATGCAGAATTCTACAGCATACTGCATCATGGTATGGATCCATTGCTTCTTGTGGAAAAGGGATGTAGAAGTTGAAATCAGGTTATCAGGGTCATTAAAACTGCATTTAAATACCATGACAAAAGCATCACAATCTGAAATCAAGGGATCTTGTTTTTCCCAGAATGGGGAGGCCTAGGCCAGATATTATGCACGTCACTCTTGTCTTATGGTCAGGAAAATAGCAGGGTAAAGATTATAGAGCACTGATTTAGAAAATCCCAGCAAGCTTTTGAATCTCCAGAAAAGCACAGTGGAGTTTCCACCTGGGTCTCCTTATGCATATGCTCCAAAATTGCAAGGGATGTAGGAGTGGAAGGAGGCACTTGCTGCAACTGTGATACAAAGGCCCTAGGGAAATTGTTTCAAGCAAGTGCATTAACATGCTCATGCAGGCTTACTGGGCATCGGCTCAGTTCTTTCAAATGTGAGTTCAGCTCTTCCGGGAGCTTACTTTGGGCTCCCACACATGCAGCCCGCTCAGTGGAGGTCCATATTGGCCAGAACTTGATGTAATAGTTGTTATCCATAGGTTGCCCCAGAAACAAGCGGCCTAGCATCGGAGAGTCAAATCCAGATTGCTGATAGTAGGTCTTCCACCTGTGCCAGCTACCTACTCTTTGGGTTGAGCCCTCAGAGGCCTGGAATGGATCAAGGAGCTGGAATACATGAGGAATCCAGGAACCCATCAAAGAGAACAGGAAGGAGTGCTGAATGTAGAATCAGGAGATGAAGATGTCTTCCAGACACAGGACTGGAGCCATAGTACAAGGACCAGAAGGTAGAACCAAGCTCTGACAATTGACTGATGAGACTGGCTCAGTATAAATACAAGTCTATACAGGAAACAAGATGGCCATCAGGAGAAAGCAAGGGGTACAGGGCTGGGAGGACTGGACAGACAGTTCAAGCAGCTCATAACATCACCCATAGGTTGAAGGAGAATTCGACAACGGATCCTTACAATGACAGAGTTTGGTGGCATATGCAAAAATGACAGTAATGATGTTTATTCCTTCCTCTAGATCATTGAAAAAGTATTAAATAACAGTGGTCACAGCACAGATTCCTATAGAACTCCCACTTTATGCTTTATGTGTTGTGAAACTGCTAGCGGCAGGGCCGTGCCGAGCCGGGCCTTTCACACGCAGCAGGAGCTGCCATCGAAGCCGCTCCAGGGTTCCAGCGCGGCAGGGAGTTGCCGCAAGCCAGTCTCCTTCTTCCACGGTCGGAGCCTGGAGGCCGCAGTCCCCGCCGTCTTCTGCGGCAGGGAGCCGCTCTTCTTCCTCCTTGGGCAGCAGGGGCGCCATCTCCCACGTCGGGGCCTGTGCGGCCCAGCTCCGGCTCCTCCCTGCTTCAGTGTCTGCAGGGCCTCTGTCCAGGGTCCTGCAGACTTCCTCTTCCTGCCTTTCCTTAGGCATGGGGCCGCACCTCTCTGCTGGCTTTAAAGGGCCAGTGAGGGAGTGGGCCCTGGACGATGTCACTTCCTGGATCCGCATCTTCTGCCTACAAAAGGCTCTTCAGGACATTCCTTCATCGCCTTCGCAAGGAGTAAGTTCCTCCCTGGAACGTGTCCTCTTTGTACTCCTGCTCTCCGCTCCTGCTGGCATTCTTGTTGTTCGTCTTGGGATCCCTCCTCGTCATTGTTCCTGGTCTCTTGTCTTCATCGTTATGTCCATCCACGCCTGATGTCTTCAATATCCTAATGTTCTGTTCCAGCCCTGGTGTCTTCGTCTATATTCCAGATGTCCGCCTGTTCCGATGCCCGTCTGTTCCTGATGTCCAGATGTCCGCCTGTTCCGATGCCCGTCTGCTCCTGATGTCTTCATCCAGATGTCCTCAGCTCTGCTTTGACCCATTTCTCGTGGTCAGCGACCAGCCCAGCTGGGTTGAGTAGGGCACGTAGTGGTCCAGTAGTCCACGACCACCCCCGCAGGGGTGTGTAGGGTGCTGGTGGGTCTTTCCATCTGACGGTGCCAAGGAGTCATCTCGTCCTTTGTCTGACTTGCCTTGATCCTGTTGTTCTTGACCTCTTCCCTGATGCCTTCTCCTGATTGGCAGCGTAAGCCTCCGGGACCTTCCTCTAGCTTCTGGTTCCAGCCTCAGTTCTGGTCTGTCTCTGAGTCTGCTCCGATTCTGCACGCGAGCCTTTGGAGCCTGGGGTTCTGCTTTGGATTCTGATCCTTCCGGGTCCTCGAGGCCTTGTCCCTGCTTCGACCCTTGCCTCTATCCTCGAATTAACTCTCCTTTACCTGCCCATGGTGTGGTCCATGCATGGCCTTAGCTGGCTGTGAAGGGCACGCTTTGGCACAAGTTCTAGAGTCTTCATCACCTGTGTTCCAGTTCCTAGTCTGCATCTCAGAGACTTCATCTTCCTCAACGCCTGAGTCTTCGTCTTCCTCAACACCTGAGTCTTCATCCTGTGTCAGATGTCTTTGACTGCCTTGTCCTCT
Organism: Rhinatrema bivittatum; assembly: GCF_901001135.1. Classification (NCBI taxonomy): domain Eukaryota; kingdom Metazoa; phylum Chordata; class Amphibia; order Gymnophiona; family Rhinatrematidae; genus Rhinatrema; species Rhinatrema bivittatum. The sequence continues at coordinate 60,055,641 of NC_042617.1, forward strand.
GTCCAGCCTGCTGCTTCTTGCCATTACCCAGCGGCAGGTCCGAAAGGGCTAGGAATGGTCAGAGGACCATTCAATATTGTGTTGTTGGCCTCATCAAGGTGTGGAGGTCGGCAGGGCTTGGTTTTGCTCCATTCCCAGACATGGATCACCTCACTGCAAGGGCACACAGATCTCATCCCGCAATGAGGAGTGCCCCCTAGTGCTTCCTCCCATCGCGATTGCAACATTATGTTACTCTTCAGTATACTCCTCCCCTCTTCAGTCTCATATCATGACTCTTCTAGAACTTCTTTTTCACTAAAAAAAAATGCTTGCATTATATATGCTTTTGAGGTATTTGAATACCTCCTTCTTTTACATACATGTACATATTACAGGTACTTAAAATTTAATCTCATAGATCCTGTGGAACAGACTCTGCACCATTTTGGTAGCTTTAGTCCAAATCACATCTTCTCTGTTAATATTCTTCTGGAGCTGTGGCCTTTGGATTTGGCACAAAACTCCAGATGAGTTCTCTAAATAATTTATGGTGAGGTATTTCTATCTTGTTTATTTTCTGCTGGTTATATTATTTCCATTTCATTCTAGCATCCTACTCACTCTTCCAACTAACTTGCCACACCGGCTACTTTGAGGTCATCAGATATAATCAACTTTAGATATTTTTTTTTGTTTAAAATGATGTTCAATTCTTCATCCTTCTCCCCTACTCATCATGCACTACTCTCTTGGGCAGGACCAGTGCAAGGGTATTGGGTGTCCTAGGCAAATCTTCTGACTTCCACCCTCCCCCAGTCCCAGCCCTAGCTCCCTCATCCAGCCCTCCCAAACAAGTAAAAATTATGCATTTATAATAACAGATTTTACATGAAAAAAGTATATTCAAAGTATAGTTATCTGAGTTAAAACTATCACTTAAAGCAGTGCAGCACTGCAATAATATACATATTGTATGTCAACTAGAAAACCTTGCTAAAAGGCAAAAAAGACACTTAGAACCCATATGGTATTAGGCCTTTTGCAACACTTGTTTGGCATAGGCTTGGCACTCAAAGCCATGAGCAACGTGAATTACAATTTCAATATAGTAAACCTCCCATACCAAAACAGCACTAACTGTCAGAACTGAAATACTAACAGCCCTGCCTATGAAAAGGCAATGCTGTAAATATTACACCAGGCCCTAAAACATCAATACACCTCCTATTAGAAAACAGGACAGGCCTAATTGCTATAGAACCCTACACAGAAACTACATGCTAGCAGAATACCTCACATTCAATCATGCATGCAGAACACAGACAAACCCTCAGCAAAAACAGAATAAAGAGACCATAAATTAAAAATGTGCAAACAAAAACTGAACTGGAAACCATGACACTAGACTCTGTATGCAGCACAACAATGGGAATACAAAACACTGCTATTCTTTGTAAAATATCAAACAATAAAGTTAAAAAATATAAAACATCATTAACAGTAAATATACTGAAAAAAAGCACATACACTCAATGCTTAAAAACTAACAAGGGTATAAAATGAACCACTCACCATTCCTGGGAACTTTTGATTTCCAGATGCCCTGAGATTGTCATGTATTAACTGATAGGATGGGGAGTAGGGATTGTTGTGCACAAACTTTCTGCTTTCTCTCTCATACACACACACAAAACATGTTCGTTCTCTCTCACACACAAACACATACACACAGGCTCTCCCTCACATACACGCTCTACCATACACACACATGCTCTCTCATTTATGTTCACACATACATTTGCTCTCTCACACCTTCTCTCCCTCACATACACCCACTCTCATTCACTCGGACAGGCCCCCCCCCCCCTCTCTCTCTCTCTCTCAGACACACAAACACACATACACACACACACACATTGTACCAATCTCTTTTTAGCTCACAGGCTCTCTTAATCTCTCATTCTGGGCATCTGCTTATTCTTCTTCCTTCTGCAGGTGGTAATCTGCCCCCTAGCTCTCTTCGGCCTCTCTCGTCTATCTTCAGCCTTTCCCAGGCCTCTCTATCTCTCTTCTGTCTTCCTCTTCCCTGGGCAGGATGGGCTCCATCCATGGCCCTGTCTGCTAATCCTGGCTGCAATTGAGATGGGCTCCACTTGCAGCCTACCAGGCCTGTCTGCTAATCCTGGCTGTGTGTTGTATGGGCCCGCTCGTAGGCTAGTGGGGACGATCTTTGACCGTGAATGGGATGGGTTCTGCTCACGACCTGTCAGGCCTGTTGGCTAATCCTGGCCGTGAGTGGAATGGGTTCTACTCACAGCCTGCTGGACCTATCTTTGACTGCGAGTAGAATGGACTCCGCTTGTGGCCCCACAAAGCTGCTCTTTGCTGCCCCCTAATGGTCGGTGCTTTAGGTGACCGCCTAGTTCACCTAATGGAAGCGCCGGCCCTGCTTCTGGGTTTCTGTACATCAAATGTACAATTCAGTATTTTTCCACTTTGACTCAGCTAGCACAATTTTTGATTACTCATTCAACTTTGGAAAATCCCTCTGTCAACCTTATTGCAGATAGTGGAAGGCGCAGGGTACCCTAGCACTGTTCCCTGTGATCTTGAAGACATGTTTCTAGGCAGAGATTGCCCTAAAGGCTGAGTATATGGCAGGATTACTTTTTGGAGGGGGTAAAACAATTCATTGCATCATAGAGATATACGGTAACTTATTGAAATGGAGTGTTTGAATGCCACGTCAGCTAAATGTACTAGCTGTAAGATTATTTCAATTGAATATGTTTATTTTGAGTAAAGGTTTCCTTGGAACACCAGTCTTGTGTGGAATGTGGTAAATGGATTAGAGATGTGCACTCGTTTTTCCTGAATTAGGCTTCTGACACCCATTTGCTTCAAATTAAGAATATCTTTTGAATATCAAAGTACTACGAGAACTGAGTCTCAGTTCAGGGTCATGTGTTCAATAGCTCCTTTCTTCCTTAAAAACAGAGGATTGTTATTGTCTAACATTTTTCTCTGCATCCTATGTTAGCTGCTTAAACTGGCAAGTGAAAAGATTAGATGAAGTATCATTACCATTCGCAATTATTAAGGATGACAGTCTGTCACAGAAAACTGTGATGAATTTTATGAACCATCTGCAGCTAAAACATGCCAGCTACATCCCACAAGTTTCTCCTTTGGGACACAGTGGACATGTTTGGTTATAATTAGAAAAAGACTGATCCAAATTTTGGGAGTCAAAATTCGAGTCAAGATCCCAGACCCAATTTTTGATATGCAGTCATCTAATCACAATTTAGCAGGACAACTGCAGATTATGATTGATATTTGGGAAACAAATGTTTTGGTTATATGTAGGAGTTAGCTCCCATTTGTTCATACATTTCTTATTGTGAAGCTGCAATTAACTTCTGTTTATTTGCTGCTCATTCTGATATGCTCTAAACTGTTTTGGGTGAAATTCATATTCAAAAAAGTACATAATAAATCCAAGTAATAATCATAATTAACAGGCAAAGCAGTAAGGGGGACGTGCAATAAATTTGTGCTAAAAGAGTTTCATGTAAGTGTCAGCAAAATGCAATGTGAACATTAAAACTAGAGATGTGATTCGGCCTTCGTTATCAGCCCACCGTGGGAAATTTCGATTTCCCTTGGTTCAGGCCGATTTTATTTCGGCTGCCCCCGAAATGAAAAACCCAAACCCATCCCGAACCTTCAAATTTAATTAATTACAAACCCCCCACCCTTCCGACCCCCCAAAAACTTGCCGAACGTCCCTGGTGGTCCAGCGGAGGTCCTGGGAGCAATCTCCCGCTCTCGGGCCGTCGGCTGCCATTAATCAAAATCCCTCCTTTAAATTTGGTTTAAGGGGGAGGTGAAACACATTGCAGCCATGTTTTTAGTCACGTGATGGAGTCCCTTTAACGGGGATGCTGAACAGGGAGAGCAGGTTCGCCATTTTATGAGGTAGCATGGACTGAGCAGCGTTTGTGCGCTTTTCAATGGATTAAACAAAGAAATGGATTGAAACGGGGATGTGTAGCAAACAAGTGGCTTCCCCTGATGAAGAAGTAATTCGAAACCTGGCCTTGTTGGGGCACACGCCGCTAAGCCTGGACTATTTATTTACTTTTTTATTTATAATATTTATGACTTGCTTATGTGACAGGACCCCCCAGTCTGTCACTATATGCCATAGATCCCTGTTCATTGTCCCTGTTCATTGTAATTTCTACCTTTAAAGTTACATTGTAAACCGGTATGATGTATGCATACTAATACCGGTATATAAAAGTTTTTAAATAAATAAATAAAATAAATAGATCCATTTCTCTTTTCTTAAACATCTTGCACTATCCATCCCCTCTTGTCCTCCTCCCAACTAGAAGAGCCAGGATTAGTTGCTCATGCCCTTTATAACCAGTCATTTTGTAGTAAGAGGTGTGACTAGAGTCAGTGCAGAGCAGACACCACAAAGACAAGATGTAGAGTTTTTCCCTCCTTGGTGAGGCCTCCCTCCTCACCAGTGTCCCTTTTTGGAGGGGGATTCGCTGTGCACAACCTGCCAGTGGATTCTAGATATTTAGTTACAGTAAGGATACGTTTTTCACCTGAATTCTTTTGGAACTTGCACTCCATGACAGATGGCCAGTGAGCCCATTCAGTCCCTGAATGTTGCAAGTACCTGTGACAGGCTTGGCTGTGTGAGGTGAGTGAAGGCTGGAAGAATTCTACCACAGAAGGAACTGTATTTCACTCTTGTCCTTTAAGAACATAAGAACATGCCATACTGGGTCAGACCAAGGGTCCATTAAGCCCAGCATCCTGTTTCCAACAGTGGCCACTCCAGGCCATAAGAACCTGGCAAGTACCCAAAAACTAAATCTATCCCATGTTACTGTTGCTAGTAAAATACACATTATTTTTAATTCATTTGTCTTCCTAATACTGTCACCAGAATAGCATGTATCTGCCATTGAAATAGGTCACTATTGATTATTTATTCCCTTTGTATATAAATAGAAATGAATTAAATTGTAATAATTAAAATTCAAGGTCCTGCAGTTTTTTATAACCTGGAAAAGATTCCCCTTTCAGATTTAGGAAAGTAACATAAAGTTGTGGATGGCAAATAATATTGTATGATTCAATTACATAATTGTACATTATTAATTTCATGAATGCACAAACGAATAGTTATAGGGACACAAAATACAAAATGCCAGTGGCTACATTTTGGTTTGATATTGCATAAATATTTCTCAGATAGGATTTCTCATTTGCAAATTGCTAAAATAGAAGTTTTCCTGGCTAACTATTACCAAGGAAGACTTTGGTTCCTGTAGCAACAAAGCAATCCCCCAAGGAGCATTCAAAACCATCTTAATCTTGTTTAGCATTGCAACATGGCTTGAATTTTCCTTGTTTGATCTCCAACCCTAAACATATTGGAAGAAATAGAGCCTGAAATCAAACAGTCTTTTCATATGAAAAATGGGCCAAGTTTTCAGTTTTCATGGCACAATACCAGCAAATTTTTAAAATGCTTTCATTTGACAGAAAGTGATGGCTTGTGGGTCAAAATGTAGGTGGCATGATAAGGCACTATTCCTCCACTATTTGCCTTCTTCCCCTCTCCCCACCACTTCCTTTTCCTCCTCCTTCTCCATTGCCCTCTCCCTCCCTGGACTTCACCAGTTTCACTCCATCATCCTTTCTCTATAACCTTTTAGCATCCCTGGTCTCTTATTTTGGGTGGTGCAATTGAACCTTTGCACCTACACATAAGCTGGCACTGCATTGTATTTTTCTTATTTTGATTTAATTTCTTGAAAAATGTTGGTAGTTAAAAGTATATAAAAGTTCATTCTATTTAGCCCCCTCCTCCCAGTCCCTACCATCATGAATACTAATACCTTTGTTACCCAAGCAAGAGACCTGGGAGTATTAATTGACAACCGTCTGAATTTAAAAACATTCATCAACCACACAACCAAGGACTGCTTCTTTAAACTGCAGGTACTAAAAAGAATTAAACCACTTCTTCACCTTCAAGACTTCAGAACTGTCCTCCAAGCCATAATATTCTCCAAGATAGACTACTGCAACTCCATTTTGCCAGGTCTCCCCACCTCTTCCTTCAAAACTCTTCAGATGCTTCAAAATGCGGTGGCCAGAATCCTGACAAACTCCTGCAGAAGAGACCACATCTCTCCCATTCTAAAAAATCTACATTGGCTACCAATTCGTTTCAGAATTCTACACAAATCCCTCACCATCATCCACAAAACCATCCATAACCAAACCCCTCTCAACCTTCAATTCCCACTCAAACTACACATTTCATCTCGACCTATCAGAGAAGCCTATAGAGGTTCCCTGCACGCCCCCCCAACTAAATCCACACACCATCTTGCATCCAGAGAACGGGCTTTCTCCACTGCGGGACCTACCATATGGAATGCTATTCCCCCAGATCTCAGACAAGAACCCTGCCTGTTGACATTTAGAAAAAGGCTTAAGACTTGGTTATTTAAATAAGCCTTTCCTGAAACTCACTGATTCACCATAGCAACCATTACTATACATTCAGCGCAATGTAAATAATTGCTCTTCTTACCATTGAGTTACTTATGCTTTGTCTTCTTCTTCCTCCAGTTCCAGCACCCCTGTTTTATTGTAACTTCTACTTCTCTTTGCTATGTTAATATTTAAGATTTTATTGTACCCTTGTTCCATGTAAACCGGCATGATATGATTGTATCATGAATGCCGGTATAGAAAAGCACCAAATAAATAAATAAATAAAATAAAATGAATCTAAAAAAATTAAAGGAGAGAAAAGGAGCCATGTGAATAGATGAACACAGCACAAACACCTAGAAAGTCAACCCAGACAAGAAGGCATCTGAAATCAGGTAGCGCAGGCATAGCAAAAGATGCACCTATTTTATTCTGGAATAGTATTAAAAAGCTATGACAACCATGCTATGAGAGCTAGAAACAGGACAAGGAAACCTTCACATTGATATTAGGAGCATTATAGAAAGAACTGCTCTGCTGTATGACAAACAGTATTTGAGTCATATAGCTTATGTTAGTTTGGGCAAGAACCATTTATTTATGTTTTCAAAAGTTTAAAAAAAAGTGAATGGTTGGCCATTGCTATAGAAAACAAATCTACTGACAGTTTATTTAGAACTACACTACCATGTAAAAAACCCAAAACAAAACCCTAGGCCTTTTCATTCATAAAATGAATGAAATATATTTGGCAATGTGGATTTCCTGCTGATTTTATAAACCGCAGGCAGCGTGAACTCCTCCACCCTCCCACCAGTTTGAAGTTGTGGAGTGTTTTGGAAGTGTTTGCTGCTCATCGCTGTGCCTCTGTGACTTTGGTCCTACGCTTGGTTTTGCAAACCCCTTGTTGATTTTACATCCAGCTCAGTCTAATCAAACAGTTCAAAGCATCTGCTGCTGTGGAAATATAAATTCAGACGCAGTGCTTTAGCAGTATGAGCTGACCAAGCTGCGCACAGGTAGAGCGATAATCAATGGCAGGCCTAATTCTGCACCATAATTGAAACAGCGAACAACCTGCTGCCTTCCTGGACCTGAAGTTTGTTAACCATCAAAGTGTTCAACACAAACTTCTTCCTGAAGTCTGGTCCTACAGTGAGTGATGCATTTAAGAAGATCTGTCTTTTTGAGTGATGTAATGAGGAAAACTGACTTTGAGGTAGCCTGGTGACAAAAACAGGTGGTCAATATTTGGTTCTTTCTATTCCTCAAATAATGTGTGTATGCTGTGATAGCTACATCACACTGACAAGCTAGGGAAGCCTAGGGTTAGGTACTATGAAGAAACTGACTGAGGAAAATGCAGAAAAGGGGAGCAGTAAATGGAAATCACTCCAAGGAAAGGAGGGTAATCAGCAGTGTGCCAGAGTGATTGATCCTGAGCTTGATTGTAATCAGTTTAAGAACATAAGAAGTGCCATGCTGGGTCAGACCAGGGGTCCATCACACCCAAGGCCCTGTTTCTAACAGTAGTCAATCCAGGTTATCTGAAAGCACCCTGCAGATCCCAGTAGGAAGATCCCCCTCATCACCGTCCACTCCCAGACACTGGAAGTCGTGACACCCACATTAGGGAAGCTAACCAAATTGGTAGTGCAGTAATAATCAGGCCAATCCAGTACCGAGCGGTAGGAAGAGCTGCGTTAGTGCCTACGGCACCCGCGGTTACCGCCCGCACAGTGCAGCTCACCTACTGCTCGATCCTGAACCCTAATTATATGTAAATGTAAACCGCGTCCGAAAAGCCTTAGGCCCGCGCAACCCAGGATACTGGATAGAGCGCCTATACAGTATCCTGGGTGCGCGGGCCTAAGGCTTCACGGCACGCTGGTATCTGTCATTTCAAATGTCATTTGAAATGACAGATACCAGGAAGCGAAAAAACCAAAAGCAAAAAGTAAGTCGCTTCCCCGCTTCACTCTTCCCTCTTCCCGGAGCAAGGCTGCTTTTCGCGCCCTGCTCCGGGTGGAGGGAAGAGTGAAGCGGGGAAGCGACTTACTTCTTGCTTTTGGTTTTTTTCCTTCGCCGCTGTCAGTGTGCCCCCTCCTCTCGGATCATGGCGCGAAAAGCAGCCTTGCTCCGGGAGGAGGGGGAGACACTGACAGCGGCGAAGCAACGGCGAAGACAGCGGCGAAGCAACACGAAGACAGCGGCGAAGCAACGGCAAAAAAAAAAAACCAAAAGCAATTTTGGTTTTTGTTTTTTTTCAAAGCGACAATTTTTTTTTTTTTTCCAAAAGCGACTTACTTTTGGGATCTTGACAGATCCCAAAAGTAAGTCGCTTTTGGACGCCTTCCAACTTACTTTTCTGAAGCCATCATCAGGAACCCCTGCGATCGTAGCTCCTCCCGACGAACTCAAAGATGGCTGCCTGCACGGGAAAGCGTGCAATTGGCCGCTGAAGATTGGACTTCGTGAAGTCACGTCTTCAGCGGCCAATTGCACGCTTTCCCCGTGCAGGCAGCCATCTTTGAGTTCGTCGGGAGGAGCTACGATCGCAGGGGTTCCTGATGATGGCTTCAGAAAAGTAAGTTGGCAGGCGTCCAAAAGCGACTTACTTTTGGGATCTGTCAAGATCCCAAAAGTAAGTCGCTTTTGAAAAAAAAAAAAATTGTCGCTTTGAAAAAAAAAAAAAAACAAAATTGCTTTTGGTTTTTTTTTGCCGTTGCTTCGCCGCTGTCTTCGTGTTGCTTCGACGCTGCTTCGACGCTGCCTTCGTGTTGCTTCGCCGCTGTCTTCGCCGTTGCTTCGACGCTGTCCGTGTGCTCCCCCTCCTCCCGGAGCAAGGCCGCTTTTCGCGCCCTGCTCCGAGAGGAGGGGGCACACTGACAGCGGCGAAGCAAAAAAAAAACCAAAAGTCGCTTTGCCGTTGTAGTCTCCGTGGCAGCCCCAGTCCGGACATTGGAGGGGGGCTGCAACGTTTTTTATGCTTTTTTTTTTGGCTTCGGGAGCAGGGGAGAGGACTGGGGCTGCCACGGAGACCGGCACCCATGATCGCGGCCGGGGCAGGCGAGTGGGGGCTGGGGGAAAGCTTTCCACCTACCCTTACCCATGCCTCTACCGCCTGGGTCAGGGTAGGCGGTAAGTTTGCAGGTTAAACGCGCGACAAAACGGCAGGGAAAACTAGCGATAGTCGGGGCGTGGGTTACGGGATTGCAGGTGAATAGCTAATTCGCTCGTTTGCATGCAATATCGCGCTAATTCGCTCGTTTGCATGCAATATGCATGCTGCGGGCGGAAGGGGTTGCCCGGGGAATTTAGGACGCGGTAGGAGTAGGTTAAAGGGGATTCGGGATCGCAGGAAGGGCTAACGCGGCCGAAAACGAAGTTAAAAACGGCTTAGGAGCAGGGTAAAAGCGGCCGCACTTTACAGGATAGGCCTGAATGGGAGATATCAATTACCACTATAAAGGAACAGTTAATTACTCAAGTGCAACGAGCTACACTTATCTCAACACCAAAACGTTGCGAGCTACAAATTTTTCTTTTTTTGTGCGTTTATTTATTTAAAGCTGTGGGACCATCATAACACCCGCGGTTTGTTTGGCAGTAAGCCAGGCTCTCAACCGCAACGGGTCATATTTAATCATCGGTCCATTAAAGTCTTTGGAATGCTATTTTATTATTGAATCAAACAAATTTTTTCTTTTTTTATATTGTAAAATTGAATAGGTGACGGTACTTGATTAGTAAAGGACGGTGTTTTCCTTACTTGTCAGGAGCGCCGCCGCGCTTCCTTGCTTATCTGTAGCGCTGCCACGCTTTGTACATCAAGTTGTTCAGGAGTTTCTTATATGAATAAAATAGCATTCCAAAGACGTTAATGGACCGATGATTAAATAGCTAAGTACCCGCTAGGTTATTTCCTATAAGTGTTTCTTGTTTTATCTCCTTGATAATTTCTCCACCCCCTAATGTTTGGGGTCTAATGGATACTAAGATAATGTTATAGAGTTTCTTTTGAAATTTGTTTTGGTCTTTTAAATAATGTCATCACGCATAGAAATGACTTAAGAAATGCTGAGATTCACTTAAGCTGGAGCCGATGAAAAAACACCTGAGGCAAGATCATAAAACACTAGCCCATGTAGGATGTTTTTAAACAGTCTCAGCACCTCATGTAGACTTTAACCCTCATAACTGCCTCTTTTAGTGTCCTTTTATCTAGTTTTCTTCATGTTATCATATCTTTCCTTTTTGAAGTTAAATGCTACTCTAATAGTTTGATTATTCTTCCTCCAGTGATTATGTCAGATTTGATTGACTTATGATCACGATTGAACACTATAGAAGAAAAAAACTGGACGAACTGTGACACAATAACCACAAAAATCAGAATGAAGTCACATATGCACTATGGTTCTTTTCAATAAGGTGTACCCTCATTTATGGGCTTAATATTAGCTTAATATTTTGGGCTTAATATTAGCCGCATATTTTGACCCATTCTCCAATGTTCATTTAAGCCCCTGACGAAGAATTTACTTCGAAACACCAGCGGTGTCGGGCAAGCTAGCAGAGCGGGGCAAGCTAGCAAAGCGGTATGCAGTTGAGCTTTGGAGACTCCTGCTTTTCCACTAAAAAGAGATAAGTGGATTTATTCTCTCTAAGTAAAATGTTGGAAAAGAGACTAATGTGAATATTCATCTTTAAAAAACAAAGAAAAAAAGAAAAGAAAAAAAAGATAAGAGTGGTGGTAAAAAATTTGAAAAAGAAAAACATTTCCCGAAATATTTGCTTTTGTAAAAACAAACGGCGGCGTTTAAATATGGTCTTTTCTTAAAAAATGGGTGACCCTATGATCGTATTATAAATGGGCAGCCAAATTGGCAGTTGTACCTAAAAGTTAAAAACGCCGGTAGGCGGAAGTGTGCACCAGCCCATAAATGAGGGTACACCTTATTGAAAAGAACCATAGTGCATATGTGAAGTCATTCTGATTTTTATGATCACGATTGCCAAGTTGCTCCATCACTGTTACTCCTTAAGCAGGCCCTGTGCACCACTGAGAACTAGAGTTAAAGCAGTTCCCCCTCTCATCAGTCCCAGGAACAGCTGCTCCGTGAGGCAGTCATTTACGGCATCTAGAAACATCACCTTCCTGGCATACATTGATGAAACCTTCACCCAGTCAATATTAGGGTAATTGAAGTCTATTATTATTGTGCTTCCACTTTTAGTAATTGTAAGAATAGTGGACCCTTGTGTTGTGGCGTGGTTGTCGTAGCCTGGTAGGTGAACCTACTAGGCCCACACCAACAGCTGGTGAATGCACCCTGGACTAAGACAAGACTGGAGCTTCACCTATACCAGCCCTGTTCCCCATGGGTTGAGCCTTTGGGTTCCAGGGGCCAGCAGAACGAGGCCTAGAGTCCCACAAGGTGAACAAGATAAGGGAGTGCAGGGCTGGGCCAAGATCAGGACAAGCAGTGGTTAGACAATTATCAGGTGCAAGTCAAGGGTCAGAGCAGGCAGTAAGCAAGGCATAGACAAGATCGAGAGAAGATATCAGTGGCAGGTGGCAGGTGAGATAGTAATCCACATCCATAGCTGAGGTCAACACCAGGCAGACAGGCAAGGGATCGAGATGATGCAAGGCTGGAGGCAGGAAAGGACAGGATGGACTAGATGGAGCAAGGCAGGTAGGAACGGACAGGCAGGCTGGGCAAGACAAGGCAGGCTGGAGAAGGCAAGACAGAATCTGGAACACTGGAGTAATATGCACTGCTAGAAGCAGGAGGACCTGTTTCTGAGGCAAGGAAGAGCTGTTCAGGCAGGCCTTAAGTAGCAGGGCCAGTGATGTCATTCGTGGGCTCCACGAGAATGCTTTCCCACTGTGGGGCCTATATAGTGCATGCGGTTACTCATGCCTATGGGAAACCATGGTGGCTCAGGATGGCAGGCGTTGGCGGCATTGTTGCCACATTTGCAGCTCAGGAAGGCTCAGATAATTAAGGATGGTCACAGGTCCTTCCCACAACCAAGCAATGTTACAGCAATCTTTGTCACCTCTGTTAGTATTACACAGTCTGTTTCCCTGTCAAACACAGCATTTCTGTTAAAGGAGATTCCAGAGTGCAGTTTGTTCCCTGCAGAATTTGTATCCGATTTGACTCTATGGCATCCTTAACCTAGAGTGCCATCCTGCCACCATTTCTATCTGCTCTGTCATTTCAATATATTTTGTACCCTAGGATCACTGTGTCCCATTGGTTTACTATTTTAACCAGTTTTCTGAGAACCATATTATGTCTATATTTTCATTCAGTGCTATATTCATTCCATCTCACCAACTTTAATTTTTAGATTTCTGGATTTTATGTAATCCACATATTCTTTATATTCCTTTTCACAAACTACTTATTAGCAGTTGATTGAGGTAATTTGAAATCATTCATATTTGTCTCCTCTATTTTTTTTTTTAATCCACTGGAGCTACCTCAGCTTTTTGCTCATTCTCATAATCAGGATAGTCTAATTTCCCGACATTCACACTCTCCTTCGATGATACTTTACTCTGAACCATGAGCTCCTGAATGACTGCTAGCTTTCTCCCATGATCTAGTTTAAAAGATGCTAACTCCATTTTCTTAAGCAATCTGTCAGAACTGCTGGGAGGGAAAGTGGAAGTGCCTGACACATTTCAGTCTGTCACAGTTGGAAGTCTAGAGGGAATGATAAAATGAGGAATTTAACAAAGTTTAAGGAGCAATTAAGATTGCGGCAACTGAGATTAAATGCAAAATATACTGACATGCATTTGAGGCACAGATAACCAGGGGAGCAATGCATGATGTGGGATGAGATACTGATGACTACCAAATAGAAGAAGTAAAATCATATCTGATAACCTCAAACAATGTAACAGGATAATAGAGAGGGGCCAATAAATGCTAGTGTTCATAGGGAATGGTATAACCAGGAGAAAAAAATGGGTTATACTTCATCTGAAGTAATGTGTCAAGTTCTGGATGCCACTTTACTGAAGGAGTATGTAAAGATTGTGTGCCCTTGTGCTGTGGCGCAGTTGATGCTGCCTCGTGAGTGAGCCCACTAGGCCTATACTAACAGCTGGCAAACATGCATTGGTGAGACAGGCTGGAGCTTTGCCCAAACCAGCTGAGTTCCTTGCAGGTTGAGCCCTTGGGTTCCAGGGGCCAGCAGGATTTGGGTGGGTCCAGGAGAGAGTCAGAGCAAGCAGCAAGCAGGACGGAGTCAGGATACAAGGCAGGGTCAGGTCCAGACAGATAGCAAGGGAGTAGGCAAGGCCATAGCTGAGGTCAAAACTGGAGAATCAGGCCAAGGCAGACAAGACACAGACGGACAAGACGGACAAGACAAGGCAAGACTCTGAGAATAAGTACAAGGCAGGCGGCAGGGGAAGGTAAAAGAGACAGGGAAAGGGCAGGAACAGGGCAGACTGGACGAGGTAAGGCTGGACAGGCTGGACGAGGCAAAGGCTGGAAGGGTTGGACGAGGCAAGGCTAGATACAGCACACGATCTGCTGGCTAGGCAGGGCACCTGTTGCTGAGGCATTTTCTTGGAGAGTGGCTGGAGTTTAAATACCCACCGCGCTGATGTCATCACAGAGTGCCCGAGCTGTCATTCCCGCCATAGGAGCTAGAGATACAGCGTGTGTCACACAATCCTAAGGAGAGGCCAGGAAGGAGGCATGGTGTTGGTGTCTCAGACTTGCGGGGATGAGCGTAGCCAGTCATGGCAGTGTACTGCGACAGGAAAATGTAATAGAATAATAGAATATAGACAAAGTAGAGGAAATCCATGGTTTATGCTGTAAATCCTATGACATGAAACTTTATATATATCTATAACTTTATATATATATATCTATAGCTATAAATATAGATTATAGATATATAGATATAGATATGTAGATATATAGATAAATAGATACAAAAGACCAGGTGATATGTAATCATATAAGCTGCTCAATAAACAAGCAAAAAACTATTCCAAAGGAATGGCATGCCTCATTATTGGTTCTTACTGGTGAGAATGTACAGTGGAAGGAAGGTTTAGCTATAGTAAATACATTTTCAATCAGCCTGAAGAGGGGGGTCTGCCCGTGTTTTCAGACACAGTGGATTTTTATTGAGATGCGTGTTTCTCCTTGCCTGTCACATTCCTTCAGCGTGTTGCGTTAAGTCTGCTTCTGTTTTCTCTGTACACTAAATGGCCACTTGATGTTGAGTGACCTTTCTATTTACATTATGTTTGATACTTCTACACCAGTCTAGTATATGAACCAAATCATCTGAAATTAACAAATCAATTGGTGTTTTAGCCCATATACTCTTGTTTATTCTCTCCCTATTAGTTGAGAAGTCTACCAAAGATAATCGGGGTGTTCTTTATACCAGGGGTTCCCCCCTGAGGAAGCCGCTTTTGCCGAAACAAGGGCCTTGTCGGGGCAATTGACACCATACCCAGGAGGAACACCTTATCTATTTGTTTTCTGATTTATTGCAAGCACTTTGTCCATTCCTTTGGATATATATATATATGTATATCTATATATATATAGCTTTCTTCCTCCAGAGGAGACAAGGAAAAGGAGGTATATGACAAAGACATTCCAGTTACTAAAGAGGCAATAATCAGTCTCCAGGGACTCCTGCAAATCCTGCTGGTAAATTTAACCTGCAGGCTTTGCAGCAATAATAAAAGCAAAATTATACATTTTGTTCTTATTATTGCGTAATGAAAAATTACCTGCAGAGATTTGTGCCTGCTTACTCTCAGGCCGATTCAGTAAAGTCCGCGGGAGAGTGGACGAACACCCGCTCTCCCGGCGCACGCGATTCAGTATGTAAATGAGGTGGTGCGGTAGAAACGGGGAAAAGGAGGCACTAGGGACACTAGCGCGTCCATAGCGCCTCCTTTTAGCCCAGAGCGGTGGCTGTCAGCGGGTTTGACAGCCGATGCTCAATTTTGCCGGTGTCGGTTCTCGAGCCCGCTGACAGCCACGGGCTCGGAAACCGGACACCGGCAAAATTGAGCATCTGGTTTTCGGCCCGATCAAATTTTTTTTTTTTTTTTTTTACTCTTCGGGACCTCCGACTTAATATCGCCATGATATTAAGTCAGAGGGTGCACAGAAAAGCAGTTTTTACTGCTTTTCTGTGCACTTTCCCGGTGCTGGAAGAAATTAGCGCCTACCTTTGAGTTGGCGCTAATTTCTGAAAGTAAAATGTGCGGCTTGGCTGCACATATTACTTTCTGTGTCCCGCGCGCATACCTAATAGGGCCATCAACATGCATTTGCATGTTGAGGGCGCTATTAGGTGCCGCGGCTTGGACACGCGTTTTCCTCCCCTTTCTGAATAAGGGGTAAGAGAAAACGCGCGTCCAATAGCAGGCTAACAGTGCGCTCCATCGGAGCGCACTGTACTGTATCGGCCTGTCTATGAGTAAATTTTCTGGACAACATGACACGCATTCTTTTGAATAAACAAAAGCATGTGCATTGTTCCAATCTACGTCCTTGAGAACACCTCTTCAGTCCAAGGTTAAACATATGCATGTTGCTGAACAATGCCAGTAGTTTTACCTGCAGACAGGTAGTAATGGGCAATAATGGAAGCTCTGATTTTCTATGGATAAAATCATGCACTGTGTATGCAAATCTGTCTCATTCATATTCAGTGTGGTTATCCTGGAAACCTGAGTGGCTGGGTGAGAACCCTTGCATTAGAGGAAAAAGATTCCTGCTGGAAAAGAACTTTCCAGTACAAAAAAGCATAATATGTAGCTGAAAGTGGGTAGGCTCAAGGAGGACGTTTTTTCTTCCTAGGATGCGTGTGTTCTTGAGCAGCCTCTCAGCAGTGGAAAAGGAGGCAAAAATGCTATCAAAAATTGAAAAAGTAGAGAATCATTAGCAGTGGGAAATCACTGGTAAAGTCGGAGATCGAGCAGGGTCTCTGGGATTTGGAATGATACAAGAATGGAGGAGAAACCTTCACCGAGAAGAGGAAAAATAAAAAGGGGGGGGGGGGGGTTGCCGAGAGGAGGAGGACTGAGAGCAAAAGATCCCAGGGCATCCTTAGCTTCCAGTTTGGATGTGAGAGAGGTCCCCAGGTCCCCTGTGCTATTTCAGCGGCAGGAAAGACGTTAAGCAAACAAAGAAACAGCACATGTCTTGAGCTTTCTGGGTTGAAATCCTGCCTTCATTTGCACTAATAATGAAAGGAAACAAAGTTTAATTTCTGCTGCCAGCATGGGGTATCAGGAGAGCGCACACCACAAACGTACTGTATAAGCAGGCGGATTTTCCTGATTTACATTCCTCCCCGGCTAATCCCAAACCACCCACAGGTAAGATTGTCATGTAAAGTATCTGACTCAACCCAAGCAGGGGGTTTCCTTCCTTCAGCTCCAGTGCTCCCTGTTTGGACTATTATCTGATAAAAATCTGCCAGAGGAGGGGGCTAAAGGGGGGAGATTTAGTGCTTATTTGCTTTGGGTAAAATACCATAATCCCACAGTAAATGCTTTCTGTGATTAAAATGCTAGGATGTAAATAGCTGTTAGGTGTGGGTGAAGAAAGAATGTAGGTGATCATGGCAAATCTTTAAATTATAACCCTGGGGAAATCTAAATCATCAACAGCATGAAGATAAATGACTTGTTAGCCACCTGTGTGTAACTTCCATGGGGGGGAGGTTAAAAAGATGAGGACTTTAAACTAGTGCTCCTCTTTCCAGTTGACACTTTTGAATTTATTTCTCTGATGCACCTACAGTTTGCAGTCTTAGCTATTTTGCTCTAGTCCATTAGAGGTGAAAACTGTTCTTAATCACATGAATGCATAATTACATGAAAATCCTGAAAAATTACAGCCCTGCAGAAGGTTTACAAGAAGGTACTGTTAGAAAGCAGTTGGCGCAGCTCTAGACTTGTTGCGATGTCTGGTGACTTTTTCCTAATGGGGGCAAGTGCAGAAGAACAGGTCGGCTGCAAGTTTGTAAAGAGACCCCCTGAGAGTGATGCTTAATGTATAAAATCCTAAATCAGATTAATAACCTGTGTGTGGCTTGTTCCATGGAAATGATCTGCCATCCATTCGGTCTTCCATCTTTGAGAGAGAAGATGCACTGGGCTCAGTGGTGATTTCAAGACATTTGTCTTCTTTGCTGAGAATGTATGATCAAAAGTAATCTTAACATTATCTGAATCCTATTCACTTCTTACCTTCTTGTGTCACTGGGCAAGGAAATGCTGGGGGAACCCAAACATTTGGGATATACAAGTTGACATATTTGACCTTAAAGAGGTAATTATGCAAAAGCCCACATACATTTGAAGGCAATTAAACACATACGGTATATTTCATAATCATTTCCAAAAGGAAAATATGTGCATACTTTCTCTTTGCAAATTAGCCCACCAAAACTATCCACACACATTTACACCTGCCAATTTGTGCAGGAAACTTTGGGGAAAAGTTATGCACGGACTTTCAAAATATCGAATGTTTTCACGTAAGTGCAAACCCTTCCTGGACCCCACTCCCGGGAACGCCTCTGTTCACTGCAGGTAAACTTGCACGCGTAAAGAAATAAGGAGGCAAAGGACAAAGAGCCTTAACTCCAATAAAAATAAATAAATAATGAATATACTGTACGGCTTGAATGATTTTTACTGCTCTTGCTGGATGGAAGGGACAAATGTGCCCAGTAGCTGCCCCAGCACAGGCACCATCACTGGCTTCTTCTTCCTAATAGGTAGCGATGTGAATCGTGTCCTCGATCGTCTTAACGATCGATTTCGGCTGGGAGGGGGAGGGAATCGTATTGTTGCCGTTTGGGTGTGTAAAGTATCGTGAAAATCGTTAAAATCGTGAGCCAGCACACTAAAACCCCCTAAAACCCACCCCCGATCCTTTAAATTAAATCCCCCACCCTCTCGAACCCCCCCCCAAATGCCTTAAATTACCTGGGGGTCCAGCGGCACACTAAAACCCCCTAAAACCCACCCCGACCCTTTAAATTAAATCCCCCACCCTCCCGAACCCCCCCCAAATGCCTTAAATTACCTCCGTAGCGGCGGTCCGTAGCTAAATCGGGGGAAGGGGGAGAGCAGGAAAACCGACACTCTGAATCGTGTAATCTTCAGCCGGCGCCATTTGCAAAATGGCTGCCGCAAAATGGCGGCGGCCATAGACCAAAACGATTCGATGCAGGAGGTCATTCCGGACCCCCGCTGGACTTGTGGCAAGTCTTGTGGGGGTCAGGAGGCCCCCCCAAGCTGGCCAAAAGTTCCTGGGGGTCCAGCAGGGGTCCGGGAGCAATTTCCTGCCGCGAATCGTTTTCCGTACGGAAAATGGCGCCGGCAGGAGATCGACTGCAGGAGGTCGTTCAGCGGGGGTCCGGAACCCTCGCTGAACGACCTCCTGCAGTCGATCTCCTTCCGGCGCCATTTTCCGTACCCGGCGTTCCGGACCCGGAACGTTCCAGACTCCTGCAGTTGATCTCCTGCCGGCGCCAGTTTCCGTACCCGGCGTTCCGGACCCAGAACGTTCCGGACCCGGAATCCGTACCCGGCGTTCCGTACCCAGTGTTCCGGACCCCCGCTGAACGACCTCCTGCAGTTGATCTCCTGCCGGCGCCATTTTCCGTACGGAAAACGATTCGCGGCAGGAAATCGCTCCCGGACCCCCGCTGGACCCCCAGGAACTTTTGGCCAGTTTGGTGGGGCCTCCTGACCCCCACAAGACTTGCCAAAAGTCCAGCGGGGGTCCGGAACGACCTCCTGCGTCGAATCGTTTTGGTCCATGGCCGCCGCCATTTTGCGGCGGCCATTTTGCAAAATGGCGCCGGCTGAAGACTACACGATTCAGCGTGCCGGTTTTCCTGCTCTCCCCCTTCCCCCGATTTAGCTACGGACCGCTGCTACAGAGGTAATTTAAGGCATTTGGGGGGGGTTCGGGAGGGTGGGGGGTTTAATTTAAAGGGTCGGGGGTGGGTTTTAGGGTGTTTAGTGTGCCGGTTTTCCTGCCCTCCCCCTTCCCCCGATTTACGATTTTTTGACGATAAATCGGGGGAATTGGTATTGTATCGTGGCCCTAACGATTTTTGACGATTTAAAATATATCGGACGATATTTTAAATCGTCAAAAAACGATTCACATCCCTACTAATAGGTCAATGGACTTCCGTTGGGCAGATACACTTAATTCTCTATCCCTTCAGACCAACAGAATGCCACACAGAAATTTTGTGCTGCAGTGGACTTGCAGTTTACTTTCCTGAAAAGCAGACATTTACAGGATATATAGAAAAGCAGGTCTGCTCATGCTGAATGGTTACCTTTCTCCTCTCCCCCAGCTCCTCTGGGCTAGGGGGTTGACTAACTTCCCAATGGGGTTGGTTTCAGATTTGGTCTGTAGGCTCCAGGACAAAGCAGGCATCTTTAGGATAGACAATATTTTAGCCATGTTTGGTCCCTGTGGTTAGGTCCAGCAGTATGTTTCTATGTATCTACCATCCCAAAACACGGGATTTGTAACTCCCATCCCATTGGAGAATGATTAAAAGCTGATCAGGGATGCTATTTTCCAAATGGAGTCTACTCCCAGATCTCATGGAAGTGCAATTCTAGATACCTATAAGGCTGGCCTCCTGGTTTCCAGGTAGCTTCTCTTGGGGCCAGTGCTGTTGCTTAGGGTGGCAGCTAGTGAGAAGGTCCTGCTCAGAAGAAAAGGTTTTGGGGGTTGAGCTGAAACCGTATAGTGCCTCCAGATTCTGGAAACCTGATTCTCCATACAGCCACTAGCAGCAGCTCTGACTCCTACTTCTTCTGGAAAGGTATTTAGACTTCTTTCAGGGAGCCTGGTATACTTCATACTAAGAGGGAACACATTGAGAGGGTACTTTGTGCCGCACTGTTAGAGGAATCCCAAGGACTGGTATGAGAAGAGCTGATGAATCCTACTATATGGGGGTGAGTTATTGGCCCAGGGAAATGGGAAGTAATACAAGAATTTGAGCAACAAATTCCTTCTGGGAGTAGTTTGAAGGAGTAAATATAAACTGTATCTTGGCTGAGAAGCCTATGAACTCTGACTAATTCAGCAATATTGTTTTACCTTCTATATATACTACTGTAAATAACTGCTGGCTGGTAACCCCAGAAAATAAAAGTTAAATGTTTACTTTTCTCTGGGTGTGGATTATGTTTGGGGTGTGCCTTATCTAGGAACAATTAAATAAAGGGAAATATAGAGGAACAGGGTTCACAGAGGAGAGATTCAAGAAGGGGGTCTCCCTGTCCAGCTCAAGAGGAACCTAAACTCTACTCCCTCTTGCCCAGGTCCACTTCATCTGATCGACCCAACTTCCAGATCCCTCAGATCTGAGAGTCTGATACTTAGTACCCAAGCTGTGTCAGAACCTCTCACATTTTGTGTGGCCACTCGGTTACACCTACAAAGAACTGGAGACTAAAAGGATGCTTGTTAGGTTTGCACAACTGGTGTATGCCATAAATGTAAACTTAAAAACGGAGAGCAATTCCAAATATGTTAAACATGCAGGAAATCTGGTTTAACGTTTCATTTGTTATTTTGTACCCTAAAAGACACCAAACAAAACAAAGGCACATTCTGGCTTTTTGACAAAATAAAAAAAACACAAAATGCAGTGGAGAAAAAAACAAAATCACATCATAGCCAAAAAATGTATCAAAAGCTGAAATTTGTGCAAGTTTCTGCAGATGTTAGTCAGTTTTAGATTTTTAGTAGTTTAAACTAGTTTTATTATGAATGGCCTGGTTCTCTGTTGCTAGTAAAGATCTTCAGTTATTTCCATATTCCTGATTGCATTAATAAGGGCATGATCAGTTGCATATTTGTAAATGTATGAGGAAAAAAAATGCAAAGATTTTTTTCCAGTTTCAAGTGTAAATGTAATGCTTTAAGAAGTGTAAGAATCTTCGGGGCATGAAATGAAAACAGACAGTTCAAACAGGAAGGGAAATGACTGAGAACATGATTTAAGGGGTTTTAAAGAGCTTGAATATTTATGGAAGGTTTCACACCACTTGGCTGCCTTGTAATAAAACCGTTATTTATAACTAGGTTTTCGGACTTCTACAGAAGACCAGTCCTGGAATTCAACTGGATGCCCTTTCAGTGTAAGAAACAGTAGATGGCGCTTAGCTGATAGCATTCTGGGCCTCCCTTGAAATGAACTCTCCTGGAAGACTCCTGAAAGACTGCTTTTCTTGATGGAGCTTGTACCAATGAGTCAGCAGTAAAATGCAGCATGGAAACACCATGCTGTGGCACACTTCTCCCTGACATGGTATGCCTGCACATATGTATTTCTTATTTACATTTATAACATCACCTATTCAGTTACAGATTCTGGGGACAAGCTCTGTTGTACTGGTAATTGTATTGATGTACCCAGCAGCATGTTTATTTTGGACATCCAGTTCAATCAGAACTAGTACCTAAATAGAGCTACGCCATCATTTGCTACTAACTCGGTTTCAGGTTTCCATCCTTCCTACTCCCGTTTTTTTGCACTTTTCCCTCTTCACCATACATGGGAACTCTCTGGATTTGGCCCGGAGACTCTGGAATTCTGAACGAATTGCCAGGTCTCTGGGCCAACACCCGCAAACTCTGGGTGCCCTAGGGTTGCCAGCTGTCCAGATTTTCTCCGGACAGTATGGATATTTGAGGGCAAGTCCGGAAGCCAGAAGGAGGGCTAAAATGTCCAGATTTTAGCCCGCCAATCCAGCTGCAGTCCACCCAGCCTGAAAACCTCCTCCTGCCCAGTGCTGGTGCCTTCCACTGTTAACACTGTCCCAACTGCGAAGATCGGCACAGCACCTCTTTTGTCGATCTGGTGGCTCAGGTCAAATGACAGCAGTTTGAACTAAAGGGTCCTCCATAGCCTGCGTGGTTCAGAAAGCTGATGCTTCACCTTTGCCGTACTGAACTTCGCAGTAGGGAATGAAGAAGTGCCTCAGGAGCAGCGAACCATCAGGGAGCCCAAACCCTGCCGGCCGAAAAAGATAAACCCTGGGAGCAGCGAACCATCAGGGAGCCCAAACCCTGCCGGCCAAAAAAGATGTGCCCCAGGAGCAGAAGACTGCCCAAGCCCAGCCGACAGAAGAAGATGCACCCCAGAAGCAGCAGACCGGCAGGGAGCTTGAGCTCTGCCAGCAGACACTGATACATCTTGTAAGTAGAGAGTCGGCAGAATATCCAAGCATTGTCGGGCAAATGTATGAGCAGAGAAGAAGGTGGGGCCTTCAGCATCTTCCTTCTCGCCCATGGCAGAGGAGGTCTAGAGTTTGAGAGAGCCTGTTAAGTGGGGTGGGGGGAGATCAGCCTGTGTATGTGAGGGAGAGAGAGTCAGTGTGTGTGAGAGAACTATGTGCATGAGGGAGAGAGAGTCTGAGTGTGTGAGAGTCTGAGTGTGTGAATGTCTGAGTGAGAGAGAGCCAGTGAGTGTATGTGTGGTAAGTGTGGGATGTGTGAGAGGCTGTGTGGGAGTGGGGGAGAGAGATAGTGAGTGCAAAAGAGCCTGTGTGTGGGATGGAGAGGGGAAGGGAGCCTGTGTGTGTGTGTGTGTGTATGTATGTGAGGGAGAGAAAGCCAGTGAGTGTGAGAGCCTGGGTGTGTATGTGTGAGAGGGAGAGTCAGTGTGTGAGAATCTGCAGGTTGTGTATGTGTGAGGGAGAGCCAGTAAGTGTATGTGTGTGTGTGGGGGAGGGATAGAACTTGTGTGTGTGTGTGTGGGGGGGAGAGCCAGTAAGTGTGAAAGAGCCTGTGTCTGTGGGTGGGGGAGGGGAGAGTGCGAGAGAGAGGGTGCGTGTGTGTGTGTGTGTGTGTGTGTAGGGGGAAGAGAACCTGTGTGTGTATGGGTGGGGAAAGGGGAAGGGGAAGAGAGCCTGTGTGTTTGTGGGTGGGGAGGGGGTAAAGTGAGCCTGTGTGTATGTGGGTGGGGAAGGGGGAAAAGAGCATGTGTATCTGTGTGAGGCAGTAGGAAGAGAACTGGTGTGTTTGTGTGTGTGAGAGAGGAGGAGTCTGCATGAGAGTCAACATGTGCGAGAGAGAGAATGAATAAGTATGTTAGGTAGTTTGTGTATATGAGAAAGAGAGAGAGAGAGAGGATAAAGTGTGCACCCTCCCTCTCTTCCACTAATCTATGACAATCTCAGGGTGACTGGAAATCAAAAGTTCCCAGGTATGTTTCTCATCACCACCACCATCTAGTCCAGTCATTGTATTACAATTCTTTTCTGACAGGCCAGAGATCATGATTCTCCCCTGGAACCCAGTATGTGTGAACCTAGAGAGCCTGGCTAGTACACACCAAGTTTGCACATGAACAAGACTCTCTCCCTTCCTGGGGCACTGAACATCATCTTCACAACATTTCATAGCCCCGTTGACCTGAAGAGCAAAGGCTGGGCAAAGAAACTGAACCTTACAGACCTGACTGATAGAGCTACTGACCCTTCAGTCTGGCGCCAATCTTGGCACTTTTAAGGGTAACATTCCATTAGTTAGTTTCTAGGCAGCTGAATCTAAAAAGCATCAGATACCTAAATTATATTTTAAAATAATAATAAAAAAAAAATTATAGACTGACCCTGACTGCGCAGTGACAGTGCTGGCACTACCATGCAGGTAAGAAAGATGGGTTCAATTCCCAGGTTTGGCATCTGCTCACTGGACAACGATTATTCCCAGCCCCTTGGTAAGTGAATCCCCAGCCACTGCACAAGAGTGATGGCTCTTGGTGGGATTCATTGTGCATGAATGAATACCAGATCCAGAAGGAAGCTCCAGCCATTGGCCCCCCTATCTGAAACGTGTCATTGTGATAACTAACTAGATTGTACAAGGGAGGGGAAGAGGGGTGAAACATCCTGGGTAACTGAAAATGAAAGCTCAAAGCACCATAGCTCAAACTGGGTCAAATTCTGATTGAGTTGGCAGCCCAAGGGAACAGAGGAACCTGCAAGAATACCCCCCCCCTCCAAAAAAAAGAGAAGATTATTTAAAGCTGTGATACCTTCTGTTGCACCAAAGTAATAATTATTGAAAAATGTTTTACTGTGTACATAATCCTTCAAGACCACATTGGGCCCTTCTTCACATGACTGAGGCTCAACAGTGTAGAGCGATGCAATCTTGAAAGCTCATGTGCAATAACATTGTTACACAGTTTCAAAAGAGTTCAGTAAAACGGTATCGCAGCCCCCAGTTGTTTCCTGGACCAACACAATTAGCTGCTCAAGCTCTGCACATAAAGAGTCTCAGAATCCATTCCAGGCACATTTAAGAGAGGAAAAGTCCCAGCCAGCTTCACTTTAGACTGCATTAGGAAGCTTTCAACTTCAACAAACCTTAAAAAAAAAAAAAAAGAAGTTGACAAAACTGTCTCGGATAAGAAGTGAGGTCTTCCATGCAGTCGTGCTCTGTGGCTGGCAGCTGGGATGTATCCTTAGCAGTGTGGACAGCAGGGCTTAATTTGTGGGGGAACGCCAGGAACGCAGTTCCGGCTCTTCTTTTCAGGCTTAATAGGCAAAGCAGGAGGGGCGTTCTCCACTCCCTCCCCCCCTCCCTCTAGGCAGCCTGCATGGAGAGGGGGAGGGGGGGATGAGCACACAGAGAAGATAACAGCCCCTCTTGTTCCCCCTCCCCCCACTTCTCCTTCTGTGTTGCAGGGAACAGAAGGGGAAAGGCTGATACTGAAGCAGACACAAAAAGGGCTTGAATGAGCACAAGTTTGGAACTTGTGAGCAGGAGCGCCAGTTGTCAAGAGCCCTGATGAATGACAGCAGCACTGCTTGCACAACCTTCAAACTTGGGCTAATTCAGACACTTTTTGTTTCCATCAAAGAGGGCTAAATTTCTGTCAGAACAACCCAGCGTGGTGTTCTGCCACCTTTTCTTCTGGGATCCAAGAAGGTAGAGAAGAGCCAGCAGTGTATATATCAGTTCTGCTTCCCCCCCACCGTAGAAACAGAACAGAGCCAATCGTTCAGAGCATGGATCAAATGCCCTGGGAGGAAGCAGAGAAGAACAGAATGTGTCGGGGCTGCTCACCCTGAGGCGCGGGCAGCCACATGGCTTTGATTTTTGTGCAATTTCCCAGCACAGTTTAGGAGGCTGGGAGGGACGATAGCCAAGGTATAAAAAAAAAAAAAAAAAAAAAGACATGGGGTGAATGCCTGTCAGCCCCACTGCTCCTGCCACTCCTGGGTGTATTGGCTTCCTGCTTGCCGTGCTGTCATCCCAGGCCCTGCCGCTTCTGCTGCTGGTGAGGGCCTAAGGACCAAGAGAGTGAATGAGGGGATGGGTGGGGGGGGGGGGATCAGAGGGAGGGGAAGGAAAGGGAGAGAAGAGATCAGAGAGGCTGTGGGTTGAGTGTGGGAAAGGAGGAAAGAGTGACTCAGGGTGCTGCGAGGTGTGAGAGAGGGGTTATAAGATGTTCTGAGTGGGGGGGGGGGGGGGTGCAGCCTGTGAGTAAAGCGATCGGAGGGGATGGAGAAAGACTGAAAGAGGGGAGGGGATAGGATTGGTTAGGGTGGGGAGGGAGAAGGAGAAAAAAAGAAGAGAGAGTGAATGAGGAGAGCGTGTGGCGTCGTTGTTCCCTTCCTTCCACTCCCAAGGAGGCGAAGAGCGGTCCCGTCCCCCCCCATCCAAGGAAACCGAGGACAGCAGTCAGAGGTGAGCCCCGCTGATTCTGGCTGTACGTTACTGGCTGAGGAGGGAGAGGAGGAGAGTTGCTGGAAAGGGTGATTATTCAGGGAAATGAAGGGCTTGAGGATCACCAGGGACGGGGGATTTAGGACCGCAGGAACCACTGGGGAATTTATTGGGGGGGGGGGGGGAGGGCTGGGGCTGGAAGATCAGAATCACTAGGGCAGAGAGAGAGAAGGAGGGGGTTAGAGAGAAAGAGCCCCATTCTCTTTATCTGCCTTCTTTTCCATACCGCAGTGATCCTGCATCCCCCAGCTCCCAACTGTCCTTCCCTTACCAGTGCTCACAGAGCACGCTAAGAGTGTGAAGCATATGGTTTGGGTATACAGTATGTGCGTGCGTGAGAGAGAGAGAGAGAGAGAGAAAACTCTCAGCCAGCGCTGGTCCTGCACCTTTGCACAGGTCACACCTGGCCCCCGGCCCCGCCCATCTCACCTTTTTCCATAGTTCCACTTCCTTTTTGTCTCCAGATTAAGCCCTGGTGGACAGGAATTACTGGGCAGATTGGATGGGCCAGCATTTAATATGTTACTATAGGGTAGGCATGTGCTGCCATTTTTAGAAAACATCAACAATATTAGTTATATTGTTTTATATCCAAAATGACACAAGAAAAAAACCCCTAATTTGGCACCCCCCTACCTGGTCTGGCCCCTAGATGCCACTAACCTTGCACTTAGAACACATTTAGATAGGAGCAGGGCCGGCGCGACCATTAGGCGAACTTCGGCGGTCGCCTAGGGCGCCGAGTCATATGGGGCGCTGAAGAGCAGCCACGTGGTGCCGCAAGCGGGGCCTATCCCGCTCGCGGCAAAGAGAAATAGAGACTGTGCTTCTCAGAAGCACACAGTTGGCGCCGAAACAGGTAGGGGGGGGCGCGATCTGGGGAGGGGGCATGACCGGGGAGGGGGGGGGCAGCAGAAGGGTCGCCTAGGGCGCCCAATATCCTTGCACCGGCCCTGGATAGGAGCCATCCATACCCTTCAGTCCCTCCCACCTGGAAGTTCTGATTGGGTGACTCGGTGCTATTTAGCCCGGCCATTTTATCACTCAGGGGGGCTCGGTTAGAGAGAGCAGCTGCAGAGTAAATACGTACTTTTTCCACACTCTTTTGGAAGAGAGGCCTCACTGTGCACTCCCTGCCTGAGGGTCCTTCTTATCATTTACGGTGAGACAGACTTTTAAGCCTGATACCCCTTTGGGGCAAAGGGCTCTCTTCAGAGATTACCTGTGAGCTTACTCTACTCCCTAGGTAGGCAAGCACCAGTGATGGATCCTGCTGTGAGGAACAGCAAGGGCAGAGAAGATATCCAGATTGAGACTTAAAGTATCTTTTGGAACTACAGAGTAGTGGGGAGGTTTTTGGAACCTCCTTCCCCACTGGGATTCCAGTGCAGGATTAACAGCCTGGTCCCCCAGGATTTTTCCACCAGAGAAATCACGTGCAGTAACAGCTGAGGAATAATGTAACAGCATAACCAAAGGAAGAAAGTACCCGAGAAGAAGATCCCATCCAGATTTCCCCCCAAGGAATCAGGACAGGCTGGGGGTCCACGGGAGAGAAGATCTCTAAAGGGAGGATTTTTCCAGTTAAAAGGGAGCCCTCTCACTAGGATCCCATGAGAAGGCCGCTGGGAGAGTTATGCACATTTAACATCACCATGGGCTCTACCCAGAGGTCGGTAATAAGGACACCTACCTACACAGAACAATCCCTGTAACTACAGTCAGATGTACACTCGTCATTTTGGACAAATGGACTTTATTTAATTTTATTAACCAGTAAACTTTATTTTAACACCCAGACCTGGTCCTGTCTGAGTTCTTTCAGCCTCTCACCCCATGAAAAGCACTTAAAGTACAGCACACACACCGGTGACCTCTTTTCATTGTCTGGGCCATAAGCGAGATTTTCTCACCATAAAAAGAGTCCCCTCCAGGGATTAAGAGTCAGTGTAGGAGTAAATGGTTAGCAGGAGCAGCCCCAGAAGGTATAAATAAGATTTTGTGCCTTTGGGACTTGAAATACCCCCATTAAGGGTTACGCTAACAAAATTTTGTTTCATATCGTGAAGTCATTTTGGCATGGACTAGTGTTTAAGGGTGTACTAAAAGTGTTTAGTGTTCACTAATAGCTTAAAGTACGCTGATTTCGACACATTTTTTTAAGTGTGTTGGACAAGGAGCTCTCCTTTATACCACAGGTAAAAAATGTGTTGAAATCAGCTTATTTTAAACTAAGAGTTCTATGAAGATTGTGTTATGTCTTGGACAAAAATAGTTTCAGGGCAGTAGTCCAGATTTTGATATTCTCAATGCTTGATTATTTTAGCATATTGTATAATGATCTGCCTTTGAAAACACTGTATGTATTACAAATTATCTAGAACTACGGCTAGTTGGGGAATGTCCTTTTGCAAGCCTACATTACACCCATTTTGGTGAGCCTTCATTGGCTACCTTTTTTACAAAAAAGGTTTAAGGTTTATTATCATTTATATACCATTGTCTCAGCATAGCCTTCACAGCGGTTAACATTTCAATAAATATAAAAAAGTAAGATAATACAATCAATCATAAAAGAATTAAACAGCTAAAATGATTAAAAGAAGTAAAAGTAAAAAACACATTAGCTGTTAGAATAGAATAAAAACAATTATTAAAAAAAAAAAATACTAAAAGCATAGAATAGCGCTTCCAGCATTTTAAAGATTAAAAATGAATTCAGCTGTAGATATTAAAAACTTAAACATTTTATTTATTTATTTAACACTTCATAGTATTAACATAAAGTTTAAATGCCTTATGATGGTATTTAAAGTCTATCCAAATGGAGGTCCTAAATATCTAGGGGGAACTATTAATTCCTTATAAGCCTAGAAGGTGATTACCTTCATTGGACCAGGGCTTGTTAATTGTTCCCACTGTGAAGACCTGTCCATTATCCAGCACCTGGAAAAGCCTGCCAAGTCATCTGAAAAATAAAAAGTATTTTTATAGTCTTAAAGCTCTACTGTTTCAAGAAGCTTTTCAGGTTTAATTGATGCTACTATCTCTTTTGTGATCTTATAGAAGTGCACTACAGAGAATTTTTTAGTTTTGTATTTAATGCTGTTATGTTAAGTTTTATATCCTGTTCTGAATGTGTTCTCATGTGATCCGCATTAGAGAGCTGGGCTGAGAGATTGCAGAATATAAGTTTTATAAATAAATAAATAGTAAATTATGCACATTGGTGAAAACATGGCACGTGCTTAAACAAAACAAAACTATACACAAATATAAACAAAATTATAGAAATATACAGTATATACGAAATAAAATGACATAGTGATATGAAAAGAGGGGGGGGGGGGGGTTCCATGCCCACTCCTATTATTAAGGCAGTTTTCAAAATCCTGCTGAACAGATGAGACACGATGCCTGGTTAATTTTACCCGTGCAGTGGATTTTTGAAAATTGGCTAGGTTTGCAGCTGAAAATTCTCCTCAGTCTAGCCAAACAAATTTGTCTAGGCCTGCTGTTTGTGCAATCAGAGTTGCACAGCTAAATGTAGCCAGTTAAAGTTGAAAACATGTACCAACCAGCTAAATGTAAAACCCACTCCAGAACCTCTCTGACCCCACTCCTTTTTTACGCGGCTAAATTTGTTCACCTTGCACAATACGGTGTACACATTTAGCTGGTTAGCGAGGGGAAATGTACAGCCAATAAAATGTAACTGGCTAACTACCAAAATTATGCAACAAATCAAGAGCGTTGGCTCAATCGCTGGAATGTTGAAACTTTTCTGATTGTTTTTAATAAGGTTTGTTGTAGAATAATTTATAAAAAAAATTTTTTGGTTGAGTTTTTTGAATAAATTCTTTGTGACACCTACTCTACGTGGATATTATTTAAATGTTGCTTTTTGGTTTAAGTATGATAAATTTATAAATATGAATATGAATATAAATATAAAGGAATTGGAGGGAAGTTTCATATAAATTCGTAGGTGTCTCCGCACCACGAGTGTGTGGTATTATAATCATTAACGATCCCCCGCCTCCTGTGTGAATTTTTTAAAACATTTTTTACTAGAGATTCCTTCACCTCTGTCAACCTCTTCCGTGTAGTGAGCACCCGGTAAATTATTTTATATACCTAAACGGTATTTAATGCCAAGAATTCTGTTGTCTATATAAATGGATTATAAGCTTTGAAAGAGTAAAATTCAGACTTCCCTTTAAGATGTCAGTTGGTTATATTGTCCAGATTTGAACGATGGTCCCGACACAGCCGATCCGTGTTTCAGACTGATTGTCTTTCTTCAGGGGCGTGAAACGTTGTAATGCAACCAACTTTTACGGAATCTGGATAAACTCCATTAGAAAATGCTCTAACTGTCTTGGCTCTGGACGGTGTTGCTCTGGCTCCGTCTCCGGATTTATATGAAACTTCCCTCCAATTCCTTTATATTTATATTCATATTCATATTTATAAATTTATCATACTTAAACCAAAAAGCAACATTTAAATAATATCCACGTAGAGTAGGTGTCACAAAGAATTTATTCAAAAAACTCAACCAAAAAATTTTTTTTATAAATTATTCTACAACAAACCTTATTAAAAACAATCAGAAAAGTTTCAACATTCCAGCGATTGAGCCAACGCTCTTGATTTTTTGCATTATATCAATTATCGCTGTTGCAGTGGCATATTGATTTTTCTTAACTACCAAAATTAGCCAGTTCAATTTTTTTGAAAATATGCTTCATGTTGCTAAGAGGGTTCGTGGCTCCGTAACCCAACAGAGCCCCTGTCTGATTGAACTGGAAGACCAAAGGAGCAGGGGAAGCTGCCTGGCCAAATGAAATAAAACCTCAAGGAACGCCCATAAGGCACGTATTTTGGTCACTCTTTGCTACCTGCTCTAAGTAAAGCCTTATTTAAGCATTAATTGCATTGGTGTTGACTTGCAAATTCAAGTTTAGTTCTGGTGCCACCGTTACGGCTTTAGTGTCAGTACAAATGAGTTTTAAATGAGCCTCTGTGTCTTTTGTACTGATATAATTTTCCTCTGCTACATAACAATAAAAATAACAAACAAAAAGGGAGCACAGACTCATTTTGAAACAGTTGTTAGTTAATTATTGTATAACAAACCCCTTTAGAACAAATTATGGGGGTCATTTATCAAAGTGCTATATGGAGTTTTTGCATGCGTTAAGATGAGATTTGTGCATTGTTCTCTGAACCTAGTTTGATGGACTCTTTACCTGGGTAACATTAAGCTAGGTTGAGAGAACACTGCACAAATCTCATCTTTGGATGAGTTTCCTCACTCCGAAGGTCTTCAAATCTTCACAAGAGAGCACTGTTCTGTTCGTACGTCTCACTTTGAATGTCAAAGTGGCCCTTAACCCCTACACTAATACCTAAACCTCACCTCGAGTGAGTAGGTGGACCTCATATAGAGGTATAAATACCTACCTAGTATGAGGGCATTATGTGCTAAGATAGTGTACTTTGCAATAAACTACCTTTTATCATAAAACACACCCCTTTTCCTATCGCATGCGATATTTAGTGCATTTTGATAAACCCAGGCCTATGTTTGCTTGGAACCAAATAATTTGCATATACACATGTTAGAACAGTAAAGGTATTTTATAAATATGTGCATAAATAAATGTATTAATAAATGAATAAATATAATTAGTAATATTATAAAAGTGCTACTTAAAATGATTTGGGGCCTGTCGCAAAATCTATGTTCCCATAAATACAGAATGGGACAAATGCCTTAAATGTGCAATAAATGATTAAAATTTACTATTTAAAATATCATATGTTTATGTGTGCTTTGGAATAAATGAAAACAGTCTTTAAAATGAATTAGAGATTGTAAAAATATTAAACATTTCTTAAAAATTATCTTTTATAATGTACATATAAAAAAAACTACTAATCTGATCAGAATAACACACCAATGCTTTCAACCAATGGATCTGTTTTGCTCTTGGTTTATAGAAAGGAAATTGCAAGGAATGGTCCCATGGGCCAGCATTTGATGGGATCTCTTGACCTTATCATCTGGCCCACAAGGAAATTCAATACGATATGACACTTCAGATAGCTGCTGTTACTATAACTGTACTTTTTGTAATTACCTTGTTGCTATACTAGAATCATATACAGTTTGACTTTAGCAAAACAACAAAACTTATCAAGACCCATTAATACCTAAACTGTCTTCTGCACTTATCCACTTGCTGTGTGCGGTTAACTTTTAATTAATAACTTGACTGACAATTATTCTATAAGAATTGCTGTACAGTTATAGCAAAAGACTATTTTCTTTTAAAACTATTCTACCAATTAAATTTAATTAACTTAAAACTATAAAGATAATTCATATTAATAAATCCAGTAAATATCTATAATCTCTAGGGATGTGAATCGTTTTCCATATCGTCTTAACGATAGAAATCGTGTGGCAGGGCAAGAAAATCGTCTTAGGCACGATTTTTTAGTTAAAAAATCGTTAAAAATCGTTTTTGCCGATTAGTGCGCACTAACTCGAGTTAGTGCGCACTAACGGGAGTTAGTGTGCACTAACTGGGAGTTAGTGCGCACTAACTGAAAATGATACAATTTGACACTTTTCAGGTCAGTTAAGGTCAGTTTAGGAATGAATATGTATTCCTATTGGCTGCCCTCTTATTTATTCATGTTACCAAGTTTCCTACTGACAGTATATGGGGGATGGGAAATGGAAACAGTTGGTAGCTTGACAAAACAAGTAATGTGATCAGTCAATGTGACTAGAACTTGTGCCCTAACCCTGATACCAGGGGTATTGTGATCTTCCTGCACACAGTGCCCTATCCCTATTAATACCAGGAGTGTTGTGATCTTCCTGCACACAGTGCCCTATTCCTGATACTGGGGGTGTTGTGATCTTCCTGCACACAGTGCCCTATTCCTGATACCGGGGGTGTTGTGATCTTCTTGCACACATCCCGATATCAGGGATAGGGCACTGCATGCAGGAAGATCACAACACTCCTGGTATTAATAGGGATAGGGCACTGCATGCAGGAAGATCACAACACTCCTGGTATTAATAGGGATAGGGCACTGCATGCAGGAAGATCACAACACCCCTGGTATCAGGGATAGGGCACTGTGTGCAGGAAGATCACAATACCCCGGAGGAGTGAGGGTCAGGCAGCTCCCCCCTGTCTGTGAAGCCAGCCTCTCACTAGTAATGCAGGGAGGGAGCTGGCTCAGACTTCACCATCCTCCCCCCCCCCCCCTTACCCACACACCATTCACTAGCTGGGACATGGGGGAAGTCAGGAGTGAGGGTCAGGCAGCTCCCCCCTGTCTGTGAAGCCAGCCTCTCACTAGTAATGCAGGGAGGGAGCTGTCTCAGACTTCACCATCCACCCCCCCCCTCACCCACACACCATTCACTAGCTGGGACATGGGGGAAGTCAGGAGTGAGGGACAGGCAGCTCCCCCCTGTCTGTGAAGCCAGCCTCTCACTAGTAATGCAGGGAGGGAGCTGTCTCAGACTT
Organism: Rhinatrema bivittatum; assembly: GCF_901001135.1. NCBI lineage: Eukaryota > Metazoa > Chordata > Amphibia > Gymnophiona > Rhinatrematidae > Rhinatrema > Rhinatrema bivittatum. The sequence continues at coordinate 60,089,539 of NC_042617.1, forward strand.
CACCATCCTCCCCCCCCCTCACCCACACACCATTCACTAGCTGGGACATGGGGGAAGTCAGGAGTGAGGGTCAGGCAGCTCCCCCCTGTCTGTGAAGCCAGCCTCTCACTAGTAATGCAGGGAGGGAGCTGTCTCAGACTTCACCATCCTCCCCCCCCCCCCCCCTCACCCACACACCATTCACTAGCTGGGACATGGGGGAAGTCAGGAGTGAGGGTCAGGCAGCTCCCCCCTGTCTGCGAAGCCAGCCTCTCACTAGTAATGCAGGGAGGGAGCTGTCTCAGACTTCACCATCCTCCCCCCCCCCCCCTCACCCACACACCATTCACTAGCTGGGACATGGGGGAAGTCAGGAGTGAGGGTCAGGCAGCTCCCCCCTGTCTGTGAAGCCAGCCTCTCACTAGTAATGCAGGGAGGGAGCTGTCTCAGACTTCACCATCCTCCCCCCCCCCCTCACCCACACACCATTCACTAGCTGGGACATGGGGGAAGTCAGGAGTGAGGGTCAGGCAGCTCCCCCCTGTCTGTGAAGCCAGCCTCTCACTAGTAATGCAGGGAGGGAGCTGTCTCAGACTTCACCATCCTCCCCCCCCCCCCCCCTCACCCACACACCATTCACTAGCTGGGACATGGGGGAAGTCAGGAGTGAGGGTCAGGCAGCTCCCCCCTGTCTGTGAAGCCAGCCTCTCACTAGTAATGCAGGGAGGGATCTGTCTCAGACTTCACCATCCTCCCCCCCCCCCCCCCTCACCCACACACCATTCACTAGCTGGGACATGGGGGAAGTCAGGAGTGAGGGTCAGGCAGCTCCCCCCTGTCTGCGAAGCCAGCCTCTCACTAGTAATGCAGGGAGGGAGCTGTCTCAGACTTCACCATCCTCCCCCCCCCCCCCCACCCACACACCATTCACTAGCTGGGACATGGGGGAAGTCAGGAGTGAGGGACAGGCAGCTCCCCCCTGTCTGTCAAGCCAGCCTCTCACTAGTAATGCAGGGAGGGAGCTGTCTCAGACTTCACCATCCTCCCCCCCCCCCCTCACCCACACACCATTCACTAGCTGGGACATGGGGGAAGTCAGGAGTGAGGGTCAGGCAGCTCCCCCCTGTCTGTGAAGCCAGCCTCTCACTAGTAATGCAGGGAGGGAGCTGTCTCAGACTGGTATCAGGGTTAGGGCACTGTGTGCAGGAAGATCACAACACTCCTGGTATTAATAGGGATAGGGCACTGTAAGAGATGACTGTAGTAGATTGAATAAAGATCTGATGTTTCTGCTCTCCTCACACCAAACAAAAACAACACACAAGCAGAGAAGCCCTTCTTACAAAGCTGAGCTAGTGAGTTAAGTAGGAGGAAAAGTAAACATACTGGTGCCAGTGTGGCTACTTAAAAAATACACTTACCAACAATCAATTACATATATTTGAACTGTGTACAGTTCCAGCCAGGACCACCTTTCTAAAATGCACAGTGATTGGCAAATTCAACATGCACTAGCATTTCAGGTGCCTGCTAACAAAAATAATAAACAAACAAGTTCTAGTCACGTGAGTGCTGATCATTACATTACTTTTTTTGTCAAGCTTCCAACTATTTCCATTTCACATCCCCCCAACCATATTGGTAACATCAATAGATAAGAGCACAGCCAGCCAATAGGAATACATACATACATATTCATTCCTAAGTGACCTTTACTGACCTGGGAAGTGTGAACACTTTGTTTCATTTTCTGTTGGTGTTCGTTAGTTTCCAGTTCCATTTCCCATCCCCCCAACCATCACCTCAGTGGTAACCTTGGTAATATCAATAGATAAGAGGGCAGCCAGCCAATAGGAACACATATTCATTCCTAACTGACCTTCAGTGACCTGGAAAGTGTTTATTTGTATCATTTTCAGTTAGTGCGCACTAAATCGAGTTAGTGTGCACTAACGGGGAGTTAGTGCGCACTATCTCGAGTTAGTGCGCACTAACACGATTTAACGATTTTTAACGATAAATCGTTAGAATTTCTATTGTATCGTGTTCTATAACGATTTAAGACGATATAAACATTATCGGACGATAATTTTAATCGTTGAAAAACGATTCACATCCCTAATAATCTCAATTAGCTCAACTGATTCCAAAACTCTCATAAGCTTTCATACAGAAAGCATAACTCTAATCCATACTGGTGACAGACTGCAGCAGCTCCCTTGCTTCCTAACTCCACCTTTGAACTCTTCCTCGTTCAGACTGCCCTTGCTGTCAGTGTGCAGTCAATTTAACTCAAATAAATAAATAAATAAATAAATAAATAAATAAACGTTGAAAAACCTCATCCAATTTGCTCTTTTAATTTCTGCTCATAAGAACTAATTATTTGATTAGTGAAAAGCAAAGTTCAGAATTCTACATTTTTTAACAAATAAAGTTAAATAATGGAAGTCTGGCAAATAAGATAATTTGTTCAAACATCATAAAAGGTAAAATGGTACACTCTCCAGCTCAGGAAGGTATGATACAATTTTCTGAAGACAATTTAAATTGTATACAGGCAGTCCTTGTCATTTTAAAATTCAGATTAAAGTCAGTGGAGCTCAAACATATTGGAAAACCTGATATGTTCTTTTAAAACAAATGAGCAAATGATATATCATTCAAAAGGGCTTGACAAGTTCTCTCAAATTGCCCTAGTTTTGAAACGTAAACACTAACAGGCTAAATTGTGGTCATTTAAAGCTTTCAAATTACTAAATTATATATGTTCTGAAACAAATTAAGAAGGCCATCGGATATGTAACATCTATGATGTTATTACACCAGAAGCATTCTTAATGTATGTGCTAATCACATGCAACAATATATATTGTAGCCCCACCCACAAACATGGCTGCCATGATGCAGAAGCAACTGCAGCTTTCTGCTTTTCGGGCCGATACAGTAAAAACGCGGGAGCGCGCACAGGCCACTCTCCTGTGCGCGCAATACAGTATCTTAATTTATTTAAATTAGGCCCGGCGGTAAAAAGGGGCGCTAGGGACACTAGCACGTCCCTAGCACATCTTTTTTGACAGAAGCGGCGGCTGTCAGCGGGTTTGACAGCCGATGCTCAATTTTGCCGGCGTCGGCTCTCGAGCCCGCTGACAGCCACGGGCTCGGAAACCGGACGCCGGCAAAATTGAGCGTCCGGTTTTTGACCCAACAGCAGCGGGCCCATTTTAAATTTTTATTTTTTACTTTTTTAAACTTTCGGGATTTCCGACTTAATATCGCCATTATATTAAGTCGGAGGGTGCACAGAAAAGCAGTTTTTACTGCTTTTCGGTGCACTTCCCGGTACCCGGAGAAATTAGCGCCTATCTTTGGGTAGGCGGTAATTTCTGAAAGCAAAATGTGCAGCTTGGCTGCACATTTTGCTTTCTGAATCGTGCGGGAATACCTAATAGGGCATTCAACATGCATTTGCATGTTGCGGGCACTATTAGGTTCAGGGGTTTGGACGTGCGTTTTGGACGCGCTATTACTCCTTACTGAATAAGGGGTAAAGCTAGCGCGTCCAAAACGAGCGTCCAAATGCCGGCTAACAGTGCGTGTTGGAGCGCACTGTACTGTATGGGCCTGCTTATGTTTACATACTGGGACAACAGGATTTGCCAAAATGATGCACTAAAGTGATTCTTTTTTCACCTGTGGTAAAGCTTCATGCCATAGAGCCAATTTTCACATGGGTCCCATGAAACAGAGCAGCAACCAGCTGATGAGAGGTAAAGGCAGGGCCAGTGCAAGAGTATTAGATGCCTTAAGTGAGCCTTCACTCTTGCTCCTTACACATCTGTCTGCTGGCAGCAACTCTAGCTCAAAATCCACTTCTCTCATCCTCTATCAAGTCCTTCATCCTATTCCATTCACCCCGTCTAGAGTATCCAGCATCCCTTCTCTCTGTCCCTCTGTCCAGCATCTCTTCCTCTGCTCAGCATCATCCCATCTCTTTGCCTCCTTTTTGCAGCGTCCAGCATCCACTCTCTCCACCCTGTACCAGAGCCAAATTAAGGCAAAAGGTACCCATAGGCAGGGGGGGGGGGGGGAGTTATCCTCCCCCTCCTCCCTGTGAGGGGAGATATCCTCCCCCCACCTCCCTGTGGAGAGGGGGTTGGGACAATCCCACCTGCCCAAATCCCCTTCCCCTCCCTCCTCACCAAGTTGCAATGCCTGAAGCTGATGACAAAAGCAGGAGACCTTCAGCAGCCCTCACAAACGGGCCGATACAGTAAAGTCCGCAGGACAGCGGGCGAACGCCCAGTCTCCTGGCGCACGCACAAGCCACTCTCCTGTGATTCTGTATTTAAATGAGGCCCGGCAGTAAAAACAGGCAAAAGGAGGCGCATGGGACACTAGCGTGTCCCTAGCGCCTCCTTCTGGATCGGAGCGGCGGCTGTCAGTGGGTTTGACAGCCGACGCTCAATTTTGCCGGCATCGGTTCTCGAGCCCGCTGACAGCCATGGGCTCGGAAACCGGACGCCGGCAAAATTGAGCGTTTGGTTTTCGACCCGACAGCCGCGGGCCGACTTCAATTTTTTTTTTTTTTTTTTTTTTTTACCCTTCGGGACCTCCGACTTAATATGGCCATGATATTAAGTCGGCGGGTGCACAGAAAAGCAGTTTTTACTGCTTTTCTGTGCACTTTCCCGGTGCCCGAAGAAATTAGCCTTTGGGTAGGCGCTAATTTCTGAAAGCAAAATGTGCGGCTTGGCTGCACATTTTGTTTTCTGAATTGCGCGGGAATACCTGATAGGGCCATCAACATGCATTTGCATGTTGCGGGCGCTATTAGGTTCGGGGGATTGGACGCGCGTTTTTGGCCCCTTACTGAATAAGGGGTAACGCTAGCGCGTCGAAAACACGCGTCCAATGGCGGGTTAACAGTGCGCTCCATCAGAGCACACTGTACTGTATCGGCCCGACACTGAGACGGCCTGCGAAGCCCCGCCCCTTGTAAGGTTCCATGAGAATGGGAAGAACGTGCAGGAGGAGGGGCAGGGCACAGCAGGATCCATCAGGATCCGAGGGCTGCGGCAATGCTTGTACTGCTTTTTTTTAAATCCTTTTTAGGTACTACAAGAAGAGAGAAAAGGCACTGCTGCAGGATGCAATTTAGGAATGGCAGTACTAGCGACACTCCAGCACCTACAAGAATTTGGCATCAGAAGCAATTACCTATGTGTTGCTTATGCCTAAATCTGGACCTGCTCCCTACCTGATCATAATCCTCTCTCTCTCTCGCTCTCTCTTTCTCTGTCTTTCCCTCCTCTCTTACCTGCCCAGCACCCTTTTTCTACCCACTCGCCTGCACCTGGAGACGTTTGTCCCTCCAGCTCAAAATTCTGATGCCTTAGGCAACTGCCTCATTTGCCTAATGGAAGAACCGGCACTGGGAAAAGGAAGATTTATAAAAGAGTCCATTTCTCTTAAAGAGTCAATGTCACAGAGGCCATCTGCATTTAAACACAAAAGAAAACACCCAAGCCTTTGAAGGATGACACGTAACAAATAAAGGAGCCGTTAAGTAATAAGTACCTCATTCACATTTGTGAAGAGGACACAACTAGACTGATTTCAGTATTTTATAATACTCCAGTACAGTGTTTCTCAAGGAGTGTACTGGAGTACCCCTAGCCAATCTGCAAACCAGACTGATTATGGGTCACTGAGGACAGATTTTGGAACCACTGTTAAAAATATAACCCTAACAAGTTGACCAAAACTTTATTGAATCCTTACATATTTTTCTTAAATAATAAATGTGACCAGCTGTTACATGTTGCTATTAGTTACTGTTACATCCTTGACAGTGCAAAATGTATATTTTACAAGGCTTATTCTATATCTATAGACAACAAAATTTATTGTGGTTTAACGTTTAGGGTTCAATACTATTTGACTAACTTTTGGATAGACTGGATTGTAATTGAAGGCTTTCCTTATTATGTTCCTACTATTTTTCAATGTGTTTATTATATTTCTTTTCTGCGTAGTAGTGGTTTTGTGTATAATTGATGAAATTTGTTAATATACTGCTTTAGTTACATGATAAAAGGTACTGAAATTTTACTTTTCATGCAGTTTGGAGGAATATATTGTACCTAATTACTTTTAAGTGTTTTTAGTATTATTTTAACAGTTATTTTATTTGATGTTTGTATTTTTGGAATTTTTATGATTTATTTACAATATATTACATTATGTATGTTGAACTGTAAACCACCTAGACCACTGGATTCTGTGACTTATAAAATGTTTAAATTAAATATATGTTTTTATGTACTGTTATTTGCTATGAACAAAATTTGGTAACATGGTGGGCTAGAAATTGTGTGTGAATAAATAAATAAATCACTGTATGTTTAACCATATATATGTGGTATACATATGTGGTTGTAATTTTATTTTCATTTTGTGAACCACTTTGAGTTACTGTTGGATAGGCAGTATTAAAATATTCATATATTTTCTATTTCTAAAATGTAATCAAGCTTATGTTTAGAATACTTTCTCCCAATTTTTGCCAGTGAGAAAATTATTTTGGAAAAAAAAATATAGGATCCAGTACATTTTCTAGTTAATCATTTGTCATCTGCTCTCTGAGTCACAGCTGAATACATTTTTGAGGTTTCACAATGTGATTCTTATTAATTGGTGCTTAAATGTATTTGAAATACATTTTATATTTAAGTAACTTCCATGTTTGTTTTAGATTGTGTAATTTTTGGCAGATAGAAAATTACCTTTTTAACAACTGCTGCTTGTTAGTGAACCCCCTAGTGTTTGAATGGGGTGATTGATGGAGTGTGTGTGAAGGGATAAATAAAAGGGATGGGTATTGCTGTTAAATATTTAAGTTACAATAATGTACTAAATATGATAGCTATTTTTAAACAACTAAGCATGCTATAGTTGGAGTTTTATGACTATTCATAAGGATAATATATTGTTTCACTCTTTCCCTGCACTCCCTTTGAAAGATGGTTACCATTTTGCTACATGCACGGTTTTTCATGTTTGTTCTTCCATGTCTGAACAACTACTTGAAATTAAGCATGGCGGGGTCCAATTTAAACCAGAAAACACATTTGTGATAGGTTCATGTGCTTTTGTGCACACAGGTTTCACATGCAGGCTACAAGTGCAGCTGAATATTAAAATCTAAACATTTAAACGAATGGCTGCAGACAGTTTTTGTTGGAAACAACTCAAGGCAGCAGATTTGTAAAATCTGGTTAAAATGCTTATAGTCGTTCTACAATTCCTCCCCTTTCATATCCAAGTTATTTTTCCATGTTTTTTGTAACTTTCTCACATCCAAAATATTGTTATAATATTTGTTAAGTTTCATACTATATTTGTTCTTGTATTGGGAAATGTTCTTTACTTTGTTACTCTCTGCCTTTACTCACATTGTTAATTGTAAACCGGGTTGATGTGATTCCTATCATGAAACTCGGTATAATAAAAATAATTAATAAATAAATAAATAAATATCCTCATACAATAGCAAAATAAAAGCAGGAAATACATATTAGCAGCTGTTCCTGGAAGGATGACAGGACAGCTAACCTGTAGCTTGTTCTTCTGCAGTAGCTCTGAATTTGTATTTGGAATATGTTCTTTTCTGGAGGGAGAGAGGACTAGAGGTCTGTTTGAATATGAAAACTCCTTTAGAGCACAGAGCTTGCCTTTCCAAGCTGAAAAGGAGCCCACCTCAAGATTACAGCTAAGGGCGAGTTATTACATGTAATGTGAGCACGGTTTTAACCTTTAGCTGTCGAAATGATGAGAATAAATGCTAAATCACTTTCAGTAGAAAAGGCGGTCGAGGGTATTTGGGAGAAAGCCCCTCTAACCTTGTTTGGAAAGATGATGATGGACAGGCCAGCTGCTGAATCCTCCCCTCCCTGTATGTCTTTAACCAAGACCGTTATGCATTAAATACTTTTGAACTTATGAATTTAAAATGATAAAAGTAATATTAAAGTGAGTTTAAACCCATTTCACATTATTAAGATTATAGTGAATTAAAAACAATATTAGTTTTATTTTCAGTGAATGTGTAATAGTTGACTGTTTCAACTTTGTGGGATAGTTAGGCTTACCAGTTGCAAATTATATATGATGTGTATTACCTGAATAGTTCACCTTTTAAATTAGCACCATAGGATGTATTGCATCATGATGAACCTTTGCAGGCAATTCTCTTTTGAGGCTTTATTGCTTTCTCTTGTTGTTGTTCATTTCTTTGTGGCATCCCTGACCTGATTGTATTTGTTAATTAGTTGCTAACAGTATCATAATGTGGGCTTGATGAATAACTATGTCATTAGCACTCACCCCTGCAATTCACATCTCCAGCTGGGCAAGGGTTGCGCCATGTTGCGACCGTGATTTGTAGATTTAGGGTAAAGTAACAAGCAACCGTCGGTTATGTCTCATTTTTAATCATTGATTCAGAGCACAGAATTCTCACCTCGCTGATGTGCATGAATTAAATAACCATGCAAAGAACAAGCTATTATGGATACACCAGTCTACAGAAAACTTAAACAGTACAAATCATTGCAAGAACAATTATTTCAAAGTAATTCATTGAATGTGCATTCTGTGCATTTGTAAATATTCTAATATAAGCAACAAGGAGCATGAAGCTAGTTTATGGCTGCATGTTGGATCTCAACCTATTTATCATATATGTATTCTTCATTATTTATTTATTTATTTGTAGATTATGAAACCAGTGCTTTAATAAACTTCCTTTATACTAAAATTGAATTACTTCTTTCGTTATAATAGGTTTTAGTTATGCCTTTTTTTCAAATAAAAATATGCTTTCAGAAAGTATCAAACGCTGACGTCTCTCCAGGTTAATAAAAAAAAAAAAGTCTTTATTTAGTACTAACTGCATTATCAGTAAGTGCATGCAAATCTTGTACTTTAATCCCAGCTGCTTTTATATTCTCAGCTCATTCAGTGTATAATAACTATACCGTTACGAGCCTGAGACTGGAGGCTAGGCGCTCACACTTCAAGCTTGTTTAAAGCTGTTGACTCCGGGAGCTGTAGTCCCATTTCAGTCAGTCCACCGACCGCTGCCCAGTGACCAAGGCTTTCGCTAGACTACACTTCCCATCCTACCCTGAGGCTCCCTGGCTCCAGTGCAGGGCTGCACCTTCAGGCTGCGTCATGGCTTTAGAGGCTCGGAGGCTTTTATGGGTGGGTTTTAGGTCTGGCAGTGGCTAATAACGTACTATGGAAGCTTATAAACACGGAGGCAAGTGTCATGCTAATCTGCCTTATATGGGTGCAGAGATTGAGAAATACAATGTGAAAAAGTAGATTCTCGGCAGACTTCTTTGGGAAAGGAGAAATTTCCCAGGCTGCAGATTCTGGTGGGAGACTTCACAGAAATGAGACGCAGGAGAATCGCAGTCGCTGCCGGTTTTTGCTTCTCATTCTTCATGGGCACTTTGCTGAATTTATTATTCATTCCTGGTTTCGATCATCACCAGCAACGGCGGCAGCAGCAGCAAAACGGGGTCACTCAGTCTTTCATGGACCCTTCTCTGTACTTGGAAAAGGATCTTCCTGGCAGTTCCTTGGACTTAGTCCGGCAGCTTCGGGAGAGGTACGAGGAGGTGATCCGCTACCGAGAGCATCAAGCCTTATTGTCAGCTGCTGGGAGGCTGGTCAGACCGCTGGAGAGGAGGCTCATGGACCTGGCTCAGCGGGCTTCCTCTGAACATCTGCACGAGGCGCAGCAGGGGAAAGCCCTCGGTCTGGAGAGTGGGATATTTTCATACCCGAAAGCCAGAATAGACATAGCTTTGCGATCTCCTTTGCTAGGCTGCCAGGACATTAGCAATGGGAGCGATGTACATTATTTGGGTTCTGGCTACACTAAGGCTGTTTATAAATTAGTTTTAAATGCAACAGTGTCGGTAGCCCTGAAATCTGTGGACTTTGCAGGGCATGACATTGAGAACTGCCTGAAACGGTTTGGGACACTGGACGACTGCTACAGATTGGCCTCCTACAAGATTGTGAAAGAGATGATACTATTACAACGGCTGAAGCATCCTAACATCTTGCAGGTAAGCAGCAACCATTCTTCCCATATTCTGATTCATTATCTATTTGTAACCTAGAGGGCAAGGGATTTTAAGCGGGCTGTTTAAACTCTTACTACTATACTTTTATGGCTTGTATTCTTACCAAAACGCACAAAGAAAACACAGAAAACCAAGATTAATATTAATTAAAAAAAATACTTTATTTTTCAATGGAATACTATTACAGCTATTAATGCTAATAGTTTATAAAATCATTGTTAGCACCATAAAGTTATTCAGAACCTATGCAGAATTAGTATTATTGTAACTTAATCACTGTTGCTGGCAAACAATTTAATCATCAATGTGATACTTTTTCTCTAAATATGAGAATCTTGTTTACTTTGATAAGAGTGTAATAAACTATAGAGAAAAGTCTGACATTGGCTAACATTTTTCTAAAGCTCTGTTAATATTAGGACTTAAGCACCATCATTTCTAAAAACCCTCTTCACTCTACTGCCTGCTTCCTTAGGCTGTGAGGCTAAATTACCTTCAGATTTGTGCAGTACATGCACATACAGGACAAAGAGATCTAACATATTGCTCAGATTGTTTGAAGCTCAGTAATTAATACTGACAGACTTAACTGGAGCTGCCACAGTGAAAGGAAAAGAGGACAATGTCCTTGTGATATTTGGCCCATGAGAAATAATGCAGTGCAACATAGGCAAGGAGAGAGCCCAAAGGGATCTGAGCTGCAGGCTGTTCTTTGGGAACCTCTGTGTGCTGGCCTAGCAGTCCTGCTGTTTATTTGCTTTAGGGGAAGTTGGTGGCTTGTTCCTTATAAAAGAGGGCTAACATTTTAAAGTGCTCATCTTGGAGAGAATATAGAAGATATTTTAAAAGCGTTAGGCAGAACAGTCTAGGTAGAAAAGATAAGATGTAAAATTGAAAAAATGAGAATTAATGTTAGAGGCTTGTAGATTTCGGGAAGCATAGTCCATCGTTTTATGAAAAAAACGAATCACTAGGTGTCCTAACTGTAGAAAATAATTATGTAAAAGGAATTAATAGAAAATCTTTCATACTTTCCTCTTGCTTAAGAAACTGATAAAGGAAAGCTTTTGCTCTTTTAAGCCATCACTGCATTCCAACTTTTACATTCTAAGGAAGAGCATTTGTCCAGCTGGGTATTTCTGCTTTAATAGCTATTATGAACACTATGATTCTCTTTTTATCCTGTACAGAATGAATTGCTTTCAACATAAACTTCTGGTATCCTAAGGTATTTCTTGTATAAATATTGTGGTGGATTAACTAAGAAAGATGAATAATTTCTGAAAAGCCCATCTTAAATAGTCTTACCTTAAGTAGTCATTTATTTAGGGTAGGTCAATTTGCTTAAGCAAAGTATTGTAGTTGCCCTGTCCTGATGAAGCTATCTAGTCTCTGTTGCATTAAATTAGTCCAATAAATTAGTTTCACCTAAAACTTGTTTATTGACTCAAGTTTACTTAAAAACAGTGTTGTGAATGGACATTGATTTTGCTAATTGATGGCATTAGTAAGGGGGTGTGGTGAGAATTCACATTTTATTTATTTGTATTATTGGTTATTTGTATTATTATGATCATAGTATTTAAAGTATAATATTTTCCTTGATGAATGACAAAACTATAAACAGCCATAACTAAAATGAAAAGCAGACACTTGTATTGAGTTGCCTGCTTTCAGGTTGTTAGATTAGGCTGTATGTCATCTGCTCTCTGAGTCACAGCTGAATACATTTTTGAGGTTTCACACTGTGATTCTTATTAATCATTGCTAATATGTATCTGAATTACATTTTATATATAACTAACTTCCATATTTGTTTTAGATTGTGTAATTTTTGGCAGATAGAATATTACCTTTTTAATAACTGCTGCTTGTTAGTGTTTGTATGGTGTGATTGATGGAAAGTGTATGAAAGGCATGTATAAGAGGGATGGGTGTTGCTGTTAAATATTTATACTACAATAATGTACTAGATGTGATAGTTATTTTTAATTAACTAAACATGCTCTGGTTGAAGTTTTATGGCTATTCATATGAACAAATATATCGAGTCACTCTTTCCCTGCGCTCCCTTTGAAAGATGGTTGTTACCATTTTGCTACATGTACTGTTTTCCATGTTCTTCCATATCTTACCAACTACTTGAAATTAAACATGGTGGGAACCTATTTAAATCAGAAAACACATTTGTGATAGGTTCATGTGCTTTTGTGTACACGAGTTTCACATGCAGGCTACAAGTGCAACTGAATATTAAAATCTAAACATTTAAGTGAATGGCAGCAGGCAATTTTTTTTTTAAACAACACTTCAAGGCAACAGATTTGTAAATATCCTCATACAATAGCAAAATAAAAGCGGGAATTACATATTAGCTGCTGTTCTTGGAAGGACGACAGGACAGCTAACCTGTAACTTGTTCTTCTGTAGTAGCTCTGAATTTGTATTTGGAATATGTTCTTTTCTGGAGGGAGAGAGGGCTAGAGGTCTTCTGTATGGCTATGAAGACTCCTTTAGAGCACAGAGCTTGCCTTTCCAAGCTGAAAAGGAACCACCTTGAGATTACAGCTAATGGAGATTACATGTAATGTGAGCATGGTTTTAACCTTTAGCTGTCGAAATGATGAGAATAAATGCTAAATCACTTTCAGTAGAAAATGCAGTGGAGGATATTTGGGAGAAAGCCCCTCTAACCTTGTTTGGAAAGTCTATGTTGGTTGTTGGACGGGCCAGCTGCTGAATCTCCCTTTGCCTGCAAAATCATTTAACTGAGATTTATGCATAAAACAATCTGCATTATAATCTGAATCCAAAATTATAAAAGTCATATTATAGTGAATTTAAACCCATTCCGTATTAGTTTTATTTTCAATGAATGTATAATATTTGACTGTTTCAGCTTTGTGGGATAGTCACTCACAGTTGCAAATTACATATGATGTGTATTACCTGAATAGTTCACCTTTTAAATTGGATGCTTTTCTATTCTTTGCATCATGATGAACTTTAGCGTGGAATTCCCTTTTGAGGCTTTATTGCTTTCTCTTGTTGATGTTCATTTCTTTGTGGCCTGGCTGGCCTGATTGTATTTGTTAATTAGTTGCTAACAGCATCATAATGTGGGCTTGATGGATAACCATGTCATTAGCACTCACCCCTGCAATTCACATCTCCAGCAGGGCAAGGGTTACCCCATGTTGCGACCGTGATTTGTAGATTTAGGATAAAGTAACATAACCAACCGTCGGTTATGTCTCATTATTCATCTCTGATTCAGAGCACAGAAATCTCACCATGCTGATGTGCATGAATTAAACAGCCAGGCAAAGAAGACAATAATATGGATACATCAGCCTGTAGAAAACTTAAAGCAATACATTGCAAGTGTAATTATTTCAAAAGAATTCAATGAATTTGAAATCTGTGTAGTTATAAGCATTCCATTGTAAGCAACAAGGAGCATAAAACTAGATGAAATTTGTTTCTTCTCTGCATGTTGGATCTTAATCTCTATATCATTATTACATTCATATTTATTTATTTTGAGGTTTTGAAACCGGTGCTTTAATACGCTTCCTTTATGCAAAAACTGCAATGACTTATTTTATTGGAATATTTTTCAGTTATGCCTTTTCTTTTGTCAAATAAAAATATGGTTTCAGAAAGTATCAAATGCTTACGACGAATGCCTGATGGCTGCCCGGGTTAATAAAAACAAGTCTTTCTTTAATGCCAGCTTCATTATCAATAACTTCAGGCAAACCTTGTATTTTAATCCCAGCTGCTTTTTTTTCTCCCCTCTAGAGCTTTTTCACCTCATCCAGTATATAAGGCCACCGTTATAAGCCTGAGACTGGAAACTAGGTGCTCACACTTCAAACTTGTTTAAAGCTGTTGACTCCAGGAACTGTAGGTCCCTTCAGTCAGTCCACCAAACACTGTGCCACAACTGATTCTTAAGCTACAACTTGGCGTTAGAGGCTCTGGGGCTTTTACATTACAGCCTGCCACCAAAATACCACATCATACTTTATTTATTGGAATAACAGGGCCTCAGCTTTATTACATATTTACATGTGTGACATTATGGGCTTCGAGCCAGTTCCAATTTCTCCACTGGTGGAGCCCTCTCATACGTCTACTGCCTTACAGTCTGCCATTTGGGACCAGCCAGAACATGGTAGTGGTTGTTCCGGCCATCCAGCACCAGCCTGCACCCCCCATGCTACTGCCCTGTAGCCCACCAGGCCAGCTGACAATCAGTCACACCTCCGGCCCCACTGGCCACTCGGCATCCAGTATCATCCTTGCCAAACTATTCCTCCATGTGCTCACTAGCTCAGGTATCCACCACAGTCTGAGAGCTTTGAGGGCTTGACCCTCACTTACCCCAGACCTCCATCTTATGCTGTGGCACTGTTATCAGCTTCTGAAGACCCTTTGTATTGCATCTTGCCATGTCATATTAAAAATGTCATTTCCAATGTCAGTTAAATGCACCCCATCCAAGTGGAAGAACCCAGCCATGACCAAAGTCATTAGCTCATGCATAATGAGTCACCCCCTGCTGAATAAAGTAGCTGGCTTGCTTGCTGTCCTTCTTCCAAAATCTGTCTACTGGTTTCCATGAGCCCCACTATAACCGTGGTATAATGTTTGACCAAACAAACCATACCCCTGTATAGGCTGAGCATAGCCAAGCCAGGTCACTTTTGATGTTCCTTAGCAATGCCAGGGTTGGCATCCTGCCAATATCTTTGCCTCCCAAGTGAATGATAACTGTTGCCAGCCAGGCTTACTGCTCTAGTAGCCGCACCATCACATGGCATGCCATGGTCAATGGCTGTATATGAAATGGAAGCCATTTCATATACAGCTATTGTGAGTTCTTATTACAGATTGTTTATAGGAACCAGTGCTCGCCTACGGCTCCTGTCCCTGAATATACTGAAGACTTTCTGTGGCATAGATGATATTCAGATACTCATACCAATCACCAGCACTATCACAAATGCCTTGAACACTTGGAATGCAGCCTTATTAGAAATTAAAACAATTCTCATGGACAATCAATTGGCTATTAATACTAATAAAACCGAGCTTATCATTGTTTCACCTCCAAAAAATGCATCCCCGAGCTATGCTGGTCTTTCACATGACATGTCTGCTATTACTCAGCAAGTACGCAGCCTTGGCATCATCATTGACAGCAATCTCACGTTTAAAAAATTCATCGCGGATACAGTTAAAAGTGGTTTCTATAAGCTACATACACTAAAACGTATCAAACCTCTTTTATACCAATACAACTTTCGCACTGCAATGCATTGCTACTAGGTCTTCCTAAAACTACAATTCAACCCTTGCAAATTTTACAAAACGCAGCTGCTCGCATCATCACTGGCACAAGCCGCCATGAGCACATCACTCCAGCACTTCAATCATTACACTGGCTACCTGTGGCATCCAGAATAATATATAAATCCTTGACGCTGATTCATAAAGCCATCCACAACAGAGATATGAATTGGTTCACTGATCACCTACAATTCAAAACATCAATCCGCCCAACCAGATTCCAGCATTTAGCTAAACTGAAGATCCCTGCACCCAACCTGACTAATCTTTCCACTACAAAAGATCGTTCATTCATCATTGCTGGATCCAGAATATGGAACACTATGCCATCAGAATTACGCCAAGAATTTTGCTACAAAAAATTTAAACAAAACTTAAAAACCTGGTTATACAAAAAAGCCTACTATTCTTAAACTGAGTCCTTTGCTTTGCGTTCTTGTTAGTCCCACAGACACTCATATTCTGATATTTATTTTCATTATACAAAGTTTTACATGGATTTGTATTCTTTCAGTTATAATGTTATATTGTAAAGCTCTATGCTGAATTAATGTTTGAATGTAAACCGAGGTGATGTTACTTACGTGCCCCGGTATATAAAAAACCCGTAAATAAATAAATAAATAAATAAATAGAGACCATTGCAGACATCTACTATTGTGAGTGTACCATCTTGTATCCAGTAAACCCTGTCTACTCACTACTTCTAGTCTCTCTCTACAGCTCAGCGACCCAGAGATTATATTCCAGTATCAGAAGGACTTCAGTCTTGCCGGACACATCAACTCACTACTGCTACCCCTGGTGGTCCAGCTTCCAGCCTAATAAAGAACTATTTGTGTTTATTTCATATTCTAGCCTAGCCGGTGGTTCCTCTCATGATCTCCTCCTGGGGGTGCTGTCATCTGCCATTGGCCCAGGGATTCACCATTTCCTCCAAGTGGTCATTCCTTACATTACTATCACTCTGTGGGAGCCAACCACTACCGTCCACTAATGCCGCTTACGAAAGTATTATATAGATAGCTACCTTCTCTTTCTATGGGACTTGCCAGCAGCCTATATATAGATATAGATATTTTTCAGATCTTTTTTATTCTTCATTATTCAATTAGAGATTCACATATTCATGCTGTCTACATACAGTCTACATACATATATTCATGTGGACTTACATATCTCCATGTTATTTTTTGATTTATTAACCGCATGTCTATTAATGGTTTAATAGTATTTGCTATTTGCCTACTTCTATTAATTTGTTTCAAAGTAAAAACTTGTTTACTGCGTTTGTTTCAATGTTAAAACTTGTTTACTTATTTTTGCTCAATGTAAAACTTCGTTGTTTAATCCTGTTCTATGTAAACCGCAAAATGTAGCGATTGTTACTGTTCTATGTAAACCGGGGTGATATGTATATTATACAGGAACCTCCGGTATATAAATTATTTAAATAAATAAATAAATAAATAAATAAATAAATATAACAGATTGCTACTCCATAGCGGAGGCATGATACCTATTGTTAGGTCCTCTCCTCAGAAGAGTATCATTGAACAGATTGCCAACTCCTCTTCCTTGGGGAGTTGATCCATAACATATTGCTACCTCCTTCCTTACAGGAGCATCTAATAGCAGTTCACTAACAGATTACTAACTCTGCCCTCCTGGTGGGATAAGCACTAGAGATAACTAACTGCTCCCCTCTGGAGGAGCAGATCATGACAGATTGCTAACTCCTCCCCCTTTCAGGAGAAAAGCAGAACAGATTGCTAACTCCGCCCTCCTGGCGGGGTGAGCGATAACAGATTGCTAACTCCTCCCCTCTGGAGGAGAGTGTAACAGAGACAGAGGCACACTAGTTCTTTTATTAGACAATATACTGAACCACCAGAGGTGGCAGTAGTGAGCTGGAATGCCCGGCTGGGCTGTAGTCCCTCAGATACTGGAACAGCTATCCCTGGAGGCTGAGCTGTAGAGAAACTGAAATATAGTGAGTAGGCAGGGTATGCAGAGTTCATGGACAGAACCTGATGGAAACACTCACACAATGTCTCATAGAAGCCCAGGAGCTCAAATGAAGTAGGCCCTCAAGGAGCGAGTACCTGGTTCCAGGGAAAACTCTGAGAGAGCGATGGTAACTCACAGATGTAGTAGGCAGCGATGACTTCCAGGCAGAAGTGAATTCCGAAGAAGTCCGGGAACGAGGGCCCTCGAGGAGCGAGTACCGGTTCCAGACTGCAATCTACAAAGTAAGAGAGAATGAGGCCCCCGAGGAGCGGGTACCCCTGGTTAGTCAGAAGAGGCAGAGTAGCATAGATAGAACAAATCCTTATCCTTGCTAACTCGAGTAGTTAGCAATTCAGAGACCTTTAAATATCTGAAGCAGATGACGACATCTCAGGGTGACGCCCCTGAGGTTCGCGCCACTTCTGGTACTTGAGGTGGGGCCGTGCTGCGCGCGCGCGCGCGCAGCCCTAGGCATCAGGTCAACATGGCGGATTGCAGCATCGGGCCGGCCAAGGGACACCGGACGAGGATGGCCGAAAGACGCCACGGCAGCCAGTCTCCCATCAACCCCGGAGGGAGTCGCCAATGCGGTAAGGTGGGTGGAGTGGAGACGTTGGGAAGCTACGGTCACAACAGTACCCCCCTTCAAAGGGCAATCTCCTCTTCGGGTACCAGGTTTAGGTTTTGAAGGATGCGCGAGATGGAACTGACGAAGCATCTCTTTGTCCAGGATATTGGCCTGAGGCTCCCAAGAGTTTTCTTCGGAGTCGAAACCTTCCCGTTTTAGAAGGTATTCAAAAGTCTTGCCTCTTTTACGAACATCCAGAATCTCTTTGTATTCTAAGTCGTCTTCTGCATTGATGACAGGTGGATCTTGAGTCTTTGAAAATTCTTTAAAGATGGCCGCCGCCATCCAGTGCTCCTACCATGTGACAGGGGTCGGCCAATGGCACGGATTCGCTGTCACAAGGTAAGGGCAAAGGGCCATCGGCGCCATCTTTATGAGCGGCAGCCGAAGGCCCGAGAATGGGAGATCACTCCCGGGACCACCACTAGAGCACCAGGTAATTTAAAAATGTTTTGGGGGGATCGAGAGGGTGGGAGAAGTTAAGGGGTCATCTTTAAAGGGTCGGGTGGGGTTTTTTTTAATCGGGCCATCGGCGTCATTTTTGAGTAGCAGTCAAAATGGCGCCGATGGCCCGAGAGCGGGAGATCGGTCCCCGCACCCCCACTGGACCACCAGGTACTCGTAAAAGGTTTTGGGGGGGTTCGGGGGGGGAGGTGGGGGAAGGTAAGGGATTAGTTTTTTAGGGTCGGGGTGGGTTTAGGGGTTGTTTTGATGTGCCAGTTTTCCCGCCCTCCCCCCAAATAACTCTCGTTAGTGGACACTAACGGGAGTAACGATTTTTCACGATAAATTGTGAAAATTTCTATTGTATCGCGCACTGTACCGATTTTTGACGATTTAAAAAATATCGGACAATTTTTTTAAATTGTCAAAAAACGATTCACATCCCTACTGTCTCTACCAGGCTCCATAACTCTCCCAGCTTGTTGTTGGGAAGGCTAGATACCATCTCTGCTGAATCCACTTCTGTTCCCAAGAACAGGGCCCTCCAATTTACCCCTCACTTGAGGAATACCGAAGTCCTCTATGACTGCCTGGAAGGAGCGCAACATCTTTACATACCCCTCTGATGAGGCTAGGCCTGCAAAAAAATAAGCCATTGAGGTAATGCACAATATTGTCATTCCCTGCCACCCATACTGTTACCCAATCACAAAGGCACTAAAGATCTCAAAGTATGTACATGAGAATGAGCAACCCATGGGGATGCACTTATCCATGCAATACAGTCCCTGAAACTGGAAGCTTAGGCGATGGAAACTGTCAGGGTGAACAGGCAATATCCAGAAAATTGACTCAATATCTGCCTTTGCCATCCCTGCCACAGGACTTAACCAGTTTCACTGCACTGTCAAAGGAAGCACACTTGACTGAGCATAGCTCAAGGAGTAAGAAGTCATTAACAGATTCTCCTTCTAGATACGATAGTTATGAATGAGCCTAAATTTGCCTGACTCCTTCTTGGGTACTATGGCCAGAGGAGAAACAATCAGGTTCGCACATGGAGGCTCCGAGAATGGTCCGACAATCTGGCCAAATTGCAGCTCCACATTTTATCTTATCCCGCACCACCTCTTCGAAGCACACTGATGGTGCATTGTGGGAAGAGGTGCTGAGGGACGGACCCTTGTATGGAGTCATAAATCCAGATTTAAAACCCTGGGACAAAATTTCTACATCCACAGTTCTTTTGTAAGATGCCAGCCAAGAGGTCACACAGCACAGCTTGACTGGTGTGGGAGCTATGCTGGAAAAGACTCCCTTACTGAGGTACCTGGGCTGGTTTGTCAATGGCCTTCCTCATACATTTAAGCGCAGGGTGACCTGCCCTGCACTTGGAGCACAAGTGTTTGAACTTACAGGACTCTTGGAATGGGCATGACTCACTGATGCTGCCTGCCTCTGCCATCTTGTGCTCCTACCATGTGACAGGGGCCGACCAATGGCACTGGTAGCCCCTGTGACATAGTAAGGGCAAAGGCTATCGGCGCCATTTTGAATTCTGGCAGCCGACAGCCCGAGTGCAGGAAATGGCTCCAGGACCCCCGCTGGACCACCAGGGACTTTTGGCAAGTCTTTGGCGCTGATTGCCTTTGCCCTTGCTATGTCACAGGGGCTACCGGTGCCATTAGTCAGCCCCTGTGACATAGTAAGGGCAAAGGCTATCGGCACCATTTTGAATACTGGCAGCCGACAGCCCGAGTGCAGGAGATGGCTCCCGGACCCTCGCTGGACTACCAGGGACTTTTGGCAAGTCTTGTGGGGGTCAGGAGGGTCCCCCAAGTCTTGCCAAAAGTCCCTGGTGGTCCAGCGGGGGTCCAGGAGCGATCTGCACTCGGGCCGTCGGCTGCCGGTATTCAAAATGGCACCGATAGCCACAGGCTATCGGTGCCATTTTGATTACCGGCAGCCGACGGCCCGAGTGCAGGAGATCGCTCCCGGACCCCCGCTGGACCACCAGGGAGTTTTGGTAAGTCTTGGGGGGGGGGGGGGTCAGGAGGGTGGGGGTTTTGTTTAAATTCACTCCTTTAGACGGCCAGATAATTCGGTGAAGATTCGTTGTATTCGTGGGAATCGCGATATGTTTCGCTTCCCCACAAATACAACAAATATGGCCCTATACATTGTAGGGATGTGAATCGTTTTTTGACGATTTAAAACAATAGTCAGATATATTTTAAATCGTCAAAAATCGTTAGAGCTGCAATACAATAGCAATTCCCCTGATTTATCGTCAAAAAATCGTAAATCGGGGAGGGGGGAGGGCGGGAAAACCGGCACACCAAAACAACCCTAAAACCCACCGCGACCATTTAAAACAAATCCCCCACCCTCCCGAACCCCCCCAAAATGTTTTAAATTACCTGGGGTCCAGTGGGGTGGGGGGGGGGGGGGGGGGGGGGTGTCCCGGCGCGATCTCCCGCTCTCGGGCCACGGCTGCGTTAATAGAAATGGCGCCGGTGGCCCTTTGCCCTTACCATATGACAGGGCAAAGGTAGCGCTGGCGCCATTTTGGTTCCTGTCACCTGACGTCACGAGTGCAGGAGATCGCTCCCGGACCCCCGCTGGACCCCCAGGGACTTTTGGCCAGCTTGGGGGGGCCTCCTGACCCCCACAAGACTTGCCGAAAGTCTAGCGGGGGTCCGGGAGCGACCTCCTGCACTCGGGCCGTATTGCCAATATTCAAAATGGCACCGGCGCTACCTTTGCCCGATTTACGATTTGACGATTTTTTAACAAAAAAACCCATGACGATCAGATTTCCCTCCCCCCCCCCAGCCAAAATCGATCATTAAGATGATCAATCACACCATTCACATCCCTAATACGTTGCGGATTGCCAATACATTGCAAATGCATGCACACCCCTAGTGGCTTTACCTTGATGAGGGATAGGATGGCTGCCCACGCTTGATTGGCAAGCCAAGATGGCTTGCTCACCAATGCTAGGGCCCCTCTGGGTGGGAGGAGTTTCAGTCCCTGCATTCCTACTGTCTCCCACATGTTGCTGAGGTGGTGCTAGCACCAGGATCCTGCTTGTCCCTTGCCCTACATTGCCCCACTAAGCCACTTGGGCATGAGGTATATGGAGATTGTGGAATCCCGTGGACTGTGTTGGGGCAATAACACATCCTGCCTCTGTGGCGCCTCTTCAGTTCAGGAGCACAACTGGAGCCACTAAAGGAGGTTGAGAGGGGGCATGTGCTCCAATCCTGGCTGCCTACAACACTGTATCACCCATTCCTACAGCTACCCCAGGCAGTTGGGCTGCCGCTAGGACCCAGAGGAAGCTGGGTCTGAGGGATGGAGCTGGTTTATACGGTAATTCTTCTGTTGTAATGCTGAGGTGAGCACTTAGGGATGTGAATCGTGTCCTCGATCGTCTTAACGATCGATTTCGGCTGGGAGGGGGAGGGAATCGTATTGTTGCCGTTTGGGGGGGTAAAATATCGTGAAAAATCGTTAAAAATCGTTAAAAATCGAAAAATCGAAAAACCGGCACATTAAACCCCCCTAAAACCCACCCCCGACCCTTTAAATTAAATCCCCCACCAAATAACTTAAATAACCTGCGGGTCCAGCGGCGGTCCGGAACGGCAGCGGTCCGGAACGGGCTCCTGCTCTGAATCTTGTCGTCTTCAGCCGGCGCCATTTTCCAAAATGGCGCCGAAAAATGGCGGCGGCCATAGACGAAAAAGATTGGACGGCAGGAGGTCCTTCCGGACCCCCGCTGGACTTTTGGCAAGTCTCGTGGGGGTCAGGAGGCCCCCCACAAGCTGGCCAAAAGTTCCTGGAGGTCCAGCGGGGGTCAGGGAGCGATTTCCCGCCGCGAATCGTTTTCGTACGGAAAATGGCGCCGGCAGGAGATCGACTGCAGGAGGTCGTTCAGCGAGGCGCCGGAAACCCTCGCTGAACGACCTCCTGCAGTCGATCTCCTGCCGGCGCCATTTTCCGTACGAAAACGATTCGCGGCGGGAAATCGCTCCCTGACCCCCGCTGGACCTCCAGGAACTTTTGGCCAGCTTGTGGGGGGCCTCCTGACCCCCACGAGACTTGCCAAAAGTCCAGCGGGGGTCCGGAAGGACCTCCTGCCATCCAATCTTTTTCGTCTATGGCCGCCGCCATTTTCGGCGCCATTTTGGAAAATGGCGCCGGCTGAAGACGACAAGATTCAGAGCAGGAGCCCGTTCCGGACCGCTGCCGTTCCGGACCGCCGCTGGACCCGCAGGTTATTTAAGTTATTTGGGGGGGGGGGGGGTTCGGGAGGGTGGGGGATTTAATTTAAAGGGTCGGGGGTGGGTTTTAGGGGGTTTTAGTGTGCCGGCTCACGATTCTAACGATTTATAACGATAAATCGTTAGAATCTGTATTGTATTGTGTTCCATAACGGTTTAAGACGATATTAAAATTATCGGACGATAATTTTAATCGTCCTAAAACGATTCACATCCCTACTTCCCAATGCTGGATCTCTGCAGTGCTGGGATCGGAGAGGATGTGTGGAGGGGGAAAGGGGCTGCAAGTAAGCTTACAGCTCTGGCTGCAGAGCTGGGAACTGAGAAAGCAGGAGTGAGTGGCACTGCACTAGCCAGCGTGAGGGCAGATTGCAGGGGAGGTCCGACCACATGGTCATAATGCTCAAGGCTGGATGCGTGCCGGTGGAAACTGGTGCCCCTGTCAGAGCTATTTTGCAGCAGAGGCACCTGTGAGAAGCAGTGAGGTCAGGGGGGAGGGAGCTCCAAGAATCGAGCAGCACGGAGGACCGGTGTTCAGATGTAGGACGGAGGACAGATGCTGGGCTGCTGCTGCTTGCAGCCCTGAACAGCTCAGCAGGGAAGGCAAAATACTGGCCAGAGGGGGAGGAGGAGGACGGGGGGGACGATCAGGGGGCCTCCGAGGTATGATGAATGGGAGAATCTCTAAGTAAGAGGGGAGAGACAGAGGTAGCCGAGGAAGGGGACTGTATCGGCGGGGCTACCACATGGGGGTACAGTACAACGCTTACCTTTTCCCACAGCAGGAAAGGGTTAAGTAAAACAAGTCTATATTACTAGCTTCATTATCAATAAGTGCATGCAGATCTTGTATTTTATTTCCAGCTGCTTTTATTTTTTTTCAGCTCTAGAGGTTCTTCAACTCATCCAGTCCATAAGGACACCGTTATAAGCCTGAGACTGGTGGCTAGGTGCTCACACTTCAAGCTTGTTTAAAGTTGTTGGCTCCGGGAGCTGTAGTTCCCTTTCAATCAGCCCATCAACTAATGCACTGCGACCAAGGCTTACACTAGACTACACTTCCCATCCTACCCTGAGGCTCCCTGGCTCCAGTGCAGGGCTGCACCTTCAGGCTGCGTCATGGCTTTAGAGGCTCGGAGGCTTTTATGGGTGGGTTTTAGGTCTGGCAGTGGCTAATAACGTACTATGGAAGCTTATAAACACGGAGGCAAGTGTCATGCTAATCTGCCTTATATGGGTGCAGAGATTGAGAAATACAATGTGAAAAGTAGATTCTCGGCAGACTTCTTTGGGAAAGGAGAAATTTCCCAGGCTGCAGATTCTGGTGGGAGACTTCACAGAAATGAGACGCAGGAGAATCGCAGTCGCTGCCGGGTTTTGCTTCTCATTCTTCATGGGCACTTTGCTGAATTTATTATTCATTCCTGGTTTCGATCATCACCAGCAACGGCGGCAGCAGCAGCAAACGGGGTCACTCAGTCTTTCATGGACCCTTCTCTGTACTTGGAAAAGGATCTTCCTGGCAGTTCCTTGGACTTAGTCCGGCAGCTTCGGGAGAGGTACGAGGAGGTGATCCGCTACCGAGAGCATCAAGCCTTATTGTCAGCTGCTGGGAGGCTGGTCAGACCGCTGGAGAGGAGGCTCATGGACCTGGCTCAGCGGGCTTCCTCTGAACATCTGCACGAGGCGCAGCAGGGGAAAGCCCTCGGTCTGGAGAATGGATATTTTCATACCCGAAAGCCAGAATAGACATAGCTTTGCGATCTCCTTTGCTAGGCTGCCAGGACATTAGCAATGGGAGCGATGTACATTATTTGGGTTCTGGCTACACTAAGGCTGTTTATAAATTAGTTTTAAATGCAACAGTGTCGGTAGCCCTGAAATCTGTGGACTTTGCAGGGCATGACATTGAGAAGTGCCTGAAACGGTTTGGGACACTGGACGACTGCTACAGATTGGCCTCCTACAAGATTGTCAAAGAGATGATACTATTACAACGGCTGAAGCATCCTAACATCTTGCAGGTAAGCAGCAACCATTCTTCCCATATTCTGATTCATTATCTATTTGTAACGTAGAGGGCAAGGGATTTTAAGCGGGCTGTTTAAACTCTTACTACTATACTTTTATGGCTTGTATTCTTACCAAAACGCACAAAGAAAACACAGAAAACCAAGATTAATATTAGTTGGGGTTTTTTTTTTTAATAAATACTTTATTTTTCAATGGAATACTATTACAGCTATTAATGCTAATAGTTTATAAAATCATTGTTAGCACCATAAAGTTATTCAGAACCTATGCAGAATTAGAATTATTGTAACTTAATCACTGTTGCTGGCAAACAATTTAATCATCAATGTGATACTTTTTCTCTAAATATGAGAATCTTGTTTACTTTGATAAGAGTGTAATAAACTATAGAGAAAAGTCTGACATTGGCTAACATTTTTCTAAAGCTCTGTTAATATTAGGACTTAAGCCACCATCATTTCTAAAACCCTCTTCACTCTACTGCCTGCTTCCTTAGGCTGTGAGGCTAAATTACCTTCAGATTTGTGCAGTACATGCACATACAGGACAAAGAGATCTAACATATTGCTCAGATTGTTTGAAGCTCAGTAATTAATACTGACAGACTTAACTGGAGCTGCCACAGTGAAAGGAAAAGAGGACAATGTCCTTGTGATATTTGGCCCATGAGAAATAATGCAGTGCAACATAGGCAAGGAGAGAGCCCAAAGGGATCTGAGCTGCAGGCTGTTCTTTGGGAACCTCTGTGTGCTGGCCTAGCAGTCCTGCTGTTTATTTGCTTTAGGGGAAGTTGGTGGCTTGTTCCTTATAAAAGAGGGCTAACATTTTAAAGTGCTCATCTTGGAGAGAATATAGAAGATATTTTAAAAGCGTTAGGCAGAACAGTCTAGGTAGAAAAGATAAGATGTAAAATTGAAAAAATGAGAATTAATGTTAGAGGCTTGTAGATTTCGGGAAGCATAGTCCATTGTTTTATGAAAAAAAATGAATCACTAGGTGTCCTAACTGTAGAAAATAATTATGTAAAAGGAATTAATAGAAAATCTTTCATACTTTTTTTCTTGCTTAAGAAACTGATAAAGGAAAGCTTTTGCTCTTTTAAGTCATCAGTGCATTCCAACTTTTACTTTCTAAGGAAGAGCATTTGTCCAGCTGTGTATTTTTGCTTTAATAGCTAATTATCAACACTATGATTCTAGGTTTTTCCACAAATGTCTGGTATCCTAAGGTATTTCTTGTATAAATATTGTGGTAGATTAACCAAAAAGGTGAATAATTTCTGAAAAGCCCATCTTACATAGTCTTACCTTAAGAAGTCATTCATTGAGGGTAGCTCAATTTGCTTAAGCAAAGTATTGTAGTTGCCCTGTCCTGATGAAGCTATCTAGTCACTGATGCATTAAATTAGTCCAATAAAATAGTGTCACCTAGCACTTGTTAGTTGACTCTCAATTTGCTTAAAACACTGTAGGGAAAATTTTGCTAATTGTTGGCACTAGTGTGTGGTGAGAATTCACATTTTAAGTCTTAAGACGATGGCAATTTGTATTATTACCATCATAGTATTTAAAATATAATATTTTCTTTGATGTACAAGGAAACTATAAACAGCCATAACTAAAATGAAAAGCAGACATTTATATTGTGTTGCCTGCTTTTAAGTTTTTAGACCAGGCTGTATGTAATGTCAAAGATGTCTGACTTCCTTTCACATCGATTCAAAATTTACGTAACAATCTTTTCTTTTTTTTTTGAAGACTCTAAATCAGAAGCGATTTCGATTTAACATTGATCATTCTGTTTCACTATATTTTGGCTTACTTGTCTTCTCTGGTGATTGTGGTTTGTTGTGCTTGGGGTTGCACTTTAGCTGATCAGTCACTAAATCGAATGTGATGGGGACAAATTGAAGGTATTCACCCCCAGACTCCTTTCCAAGCCTTCACCCTTTTACTAGCAGTTTTCTTCTTTGACAGTTATTAAAGTTTAGTACAACCACCTGATTTTATCTGACAGTAGCACCTTGAAAGGCAATAAGAAACTGTCTGTCTGGTTTTATCTGGTCAAAGGCAATGTCTACTAGTGACTGGAGGAGAAACTTGTAACAAGGAATAGATAGATTCAATAAAGCAGATGAAAACTTGCTAAGGAAAGGAAAGTTAATATTTGAGCAGTAGGATGCATCATTATTGTGGTTGTTTCAGATTCCCCCAATGGATAGTCATCTGGATTCTACTAATAATGACTGTCAGTGGACATGTGTTTCTGTCTGACGTACAGGCGAAAAAAGAAAAAAAAATCATTCTTTGGGGTTCGGTCCTACTGTTTTGCGTGTCAAACCTGCACTAGTATGGATCCAACCTGTCATTTCGTGCATACGCTATGCAGTTCATAAGGAATTTCCAATAGTTTCTTTAAAAGCACATTCTTTGTTATCTGTAGGCAGCAGCAGCAGCTATCTATCAGAAGTGGACAGATGCAAATGATGATGCTGAGCCATTATATCATGAATGATCTGCATTGTTTTAAACTGACTTTCCTTAAAAAAACGAGCACAATCTCATGAAGCACTTTGCTGAAATATACCCAGAATCGATGTTGCTTAACCCCCTTTAAAGTGGCTTTCCACAATATTGTTGTCCCCTGGGTTCTGGAGAAGAACAGCTTAAATTTCAAGTCTGAAGTGAAATTTCAGTTTCCCCCTAGGAGCAATTGAGTTTCAGATTTTGGAAGAAGCTATGTCTTCAGAGCCTTATGGTAGCCGGGTTTCATTAAGATTTATTTATTTATTTATTTATTTATTTATTTATTTATTTAAGTTTTTTATATACCAACATTCAAGACAATAGTCCCATCATGCTGGTTCACATGAAACAGGAGTGCAAAATAAGCTTAAACTTGAACAATTGTGCGGAAAAAGCAGTTACATGTAACATACATGTAAGATAAATCGAAGACTAAAATATGTGTCAATTTGAAGTGAATTCATATGATACAGTATCGTGTAAAATCAAGGCAAATCTCATGAAATTATAACATAGTTTCAATTGTATCATAATATATGAGATTTTAAAATATTCCCTTTCCTATGAGAAATGCTAGGTTATTAAAAAAGAACCTGCTTTTTGTTTTCTAAAATAATCTTATAATATTTGCAGCAGCAGTAAACTTCTGCTCACCATACCTTTTTTTTTTTTTGTAAAAAATTGGCCCAGGTCACTATTGATATTAAGATGACCTCTTGTTTTTACTCATCACAAGATAATTGGGATGTCTTGATTATTCTGGCTACAGAAAAAAAAAAGCAGTACTAGATTGTAGACTAAAATAAAAAAATGTATGGCATAACAGTTCCCTTAAAGTCTGCGTAACACTTCTATTTACCAACGCAAAGGAAAGCATGTTACAGTTTTCTAAAGATATTATTTATAACACAGTATTTGGACTAGAACATGAAATAATAACTCTCAGATACTTTATAAAATCTGTGAAGCCATAAGAGGTGGGTTCTTGTCCATATATTTTATTTATTTATTTATTTATTTTTTTGCTAGTGGAAACAGAAAACCTCTCGTAATGAAATGAGCTAATAGAAAACATTTTAGAACGTAAAAATGATTTTACATTCATTTGTTTCTCATTTTTACATCTCCCCTACAAAATAAACAAACTCTTGCAATACGCATAAAGGAAATTTCATCTTGTTTTTCTTGAATGTAGTATTATTTTTTGGCCTTGTTGGGCCTGTTTCAGTGTTCCCCTCTCCAGCAGCAGGCAGAGTTCACCATCCCATTCCTGTGCGCCCACTTTTTAAGGGGATGTCTTGTTTCCGCGCTAGAGTTTTGTTCCCAAGAAAGAGGAATTTTCCTGTTAAGTCTCCTGCGGTTGACAGTCTTAACTGTAGTTATAAGATAAGAGACTGGTGCTTTACTGGTTCACAGGTTCTCATTCTGATACGTCTGATAAGATAGGTTTAAAAAAAAAGAAGGCAGGTTTTGAAATGGTGCAAGCCTGCACTCTGTAGGCTGATGTGTTCAGCATTTTATGTATCCCCTTCTCCCCACACACCTCTTTTTTGGTTTTTTTTTTCGTGGATGTGCCACTGAAATAAACATCTCAGCAATCTAAAGGCAGAAATCTTAGGGATCTTGGCAGGTATATCCAGACAGATTGGTACTGTAGGCAAAGGCATATGAGGCTGGGTGCTGGAAAGGGACCTAGGCGGAGGCTCTTTTAGGTTATTTTAAGCTTGCGCTCACTCGGGGTTTTTTTTTTTTTTAATTTTTTTGCATTCTGTAGCCCACTCTCCCGCTTTCAAGTCTGAATAGGGCTGACGGGCTGCAGGACCATTTTCTGGGGGTCAAGTCCTCCTGGTGCTTTGTCACTTACAGACATCCCTTCGCCGCATGGCTCGGGTTTCATGCATTCCTTCCTAAAGAGCTATTGTGATAGGCAGGTGCAGGTCCATTAAAATGGAAATGTATTTGGTTTGGAGGGGGGTTCATTAGAGCTGATTTAATAATGAGAGGGCATTGGGGAGGAGGGGATTAGGGTCACTGATTTATTGTAGCACAGGATTTAGCAGTCCACTAATTGCTTTGCAGTCCCTCTGTATCCAGTGCTCCTGATGTTCTCTCGCATGCAGCATTGTTGCTCCGGGACTTAAAAGTTAAATGGTCCGTTTAAATTCCACATTTTCTTGTCAGGAAGGAGGAGACTGGGGAAGAGGCTAGATTCCTCCATGTCCTATTACCTACTCTTTTTCTAAAAGGGGGCTGCTTAGGCTTAGTTTACACTAATGAATATTATTGGGCGGGGGATGCAATGATTTACGGGATCAAAGAACTTGTATTACATCTGTGTTACTTGTATCATTGCACAATACTGAGGACAGGAGACTGCTGGCAGTGCTCCCAGCGCACACATCTTCAATGAATAAAACATTGGGCCAAAGAGAAAAACAAACTTACAATTCCTCTCCTTGTAAATGAGTGGGGTATTGTTCTCAATAAAGGTGTGGGGTGTGAAAGGTGGCTTCCCAAGTACTTGCACGGACACTGCCTCCCAGAGCCTGACACTATACATCGGCCCATCCTTAGTGCAGGTCTCACTTCATGTTTTAGCATGAATTTGTCCACACAGACTTAACCCTGGCATGTAACAGGGTTTTCTTGCCTGGAAAAAAAGGCACATGAAAACACCAAGTGGCACAAAGGGGAAGTTATAATCAAATCTGCACTGCAATCAGAGCCAAATTTTAGCACAGGTGTGCGTCACTCATGGCTCTGCGAGATGCAGTAAGGTAATGGCATGCAATGCCTTGTAATTGAAAAAAAAAAAAAAAAAGTGTGTTACGTGGAAAAAAAAATGCTTTTTTTTTTCCCCCTCAAGAGACATTTGCATGCCATTCCACTGCAAATTCACGCTACAGAAAATAGGGTAATAGGTGGGTGCTGAGCAGCAGAATCTTAACATGCTCACCAAGGCACTGTCACTTTTAAATGAAAACACCCATTCTAGAGCATGGATGGCAACACTGATGGCTAAGAAAACATTTGCTCGTACCGGTAGACTCACATCAGCTGGATTCAGCTAAGGAAGCAATTCTATTCCTCATCCTGGAAAACAGCACTGCTAAATTTTCAGGGCAGGACCCAAATGAATGGATAACCAGTGTGCATGGCTGTCCTCTGCATTGGAAGAGTGATTTGCTGTCAGTCCCCAGATTTGTGAAGGCAGATGCCTGATCTCAAAAGCTTTTGCAAACTAGTCCACAGGGGCGGTTCTATAATCAGGCAGGGTGAGGCAGCTGCTTCAGGAGGCAAAATTTGGAAGCAGCAAAAACTGCCCCCCCCCCCCCAAACTCCTCTAGCAGCCGCCTCACCCTGCTGCCAAAACAACAAAGGACTCGTGAGCCTCTGGTGAATAGTCCTGGGGGAATTCTGTGCTACTGCAGAGCACCAAATTTGTATAGAATTCTCCCAAAAATGGCAAAGATGGAGGAGACCCTGGTGTGCCACGAGCAGAGCTCATCCCACTCGTGGCAAAGATGAAGGCCCCGATGAGAGTGAGTGTGTGTGTGTGTGTGTAGAGGGGATGTGTGTGTGAGAGATTGCGAGCCTTGGGGGGGGTGTGTGTGACAGAGCATATGTGAGGGTGCTTGGGGTGTATGAGAGAGAGCATGTGGGAGGATGCTGGGGGGGGAGAGAGCATGTGTGAGGGTGCTTGGGGGGTGAGAGAACATGTGTGAGGGTGCTGGGGGGGGGGGGAGAGCATGTGTGAGGGTCCTTGGGAGTGTGAGAGAGAGCATGTGTGAGGGTGCTGGGGGGAGAGCATGTGTGAGGGTGCTGGGGGGTGACAGAGCATATGCGAGGGTGCTTGGGGTGTATGAGAGAGAGCATGTGTGAGGGTGCTGGGGGGGAGAGGGCATGTGTGAGGGTGCTTGGTGGTGTGTGAGAGAGGATGTGTGAGGTGCTGGAGGGGGGGGGGGGGGGAGCATGTGTGAGGGTGCTTGAGTGTTGCTGCCAGAGAGAGGGAGCCTATGTGAGGAGATTGTGAAGGATTGTGTATGTGCGTGAGAGATTGGGAGCTGGTGTGTGAGAAAAAGGGATTATGTGTATGTGAGGGTGCTTGTTTGTTTGTGAGAGAGAGAGCCTGTGTGAAGGAGTGTGTGAGAGAGAGACATAGGTAGCTTGTGTGAGGGTGTATGCGTGAGAGAGAAAGGGAGCCTGTGTGGGTATGTATGCAAGAGAGAGAGAGACCCTGTATGAGGGGATGTGTGTGAGAGAGTGAGGGAGCCTGTGTGTGTGAGATAGAAAGAGGGATAGAGAGAGCCTGTGTTAGGGGCACTACCGAGAAAGGGGTCAAATTCTGGGAGTGGAGATAGTGGAAGGGGTTGAGCCTAGAGGTGGAGGGGAGAGGTACTGGCAGGTGGAGGAGTTGGGTCCTGAGAAGGTAAAGTGGCCTGGGGAGTAGGGAGACCGAGTGGAAGGGACACTCTTACAGTGAACTTCTAGGGAAATTCTGCATCTTTAAGTAATAACTTTTTTTCTGTATTAATTTAAAATGCAATTACTTAAAGACTGTCATGGATATTGTGTTATTTTGACCAATATAAAGTTTTTGCAGAATTTTGCAGGCCTGGGGAAAGAGGAGGCTCCTGTGGCTAATGAGAGTCGAGGTGAGAAGAGACAATGAGAGTGCGTGTGTGTATGGAAGAGGGGGAAGTGAGTGAGGGTATATGTGTGGTGTGCGCATGTGTGCCTGTGTGTGGAAAAGGGGGGGGGGGGGGTGTGCACATCTCATCCCTTGCCTCAGGCAGCAGATTGCCTTGAGTCGCCCCTGCTAGTCCACCATGTCTGTGACTGTCCGTGCTACTGAACGGTCATGCAGTGGGGAGCCTGTTTACTCTCTTCTCTGTGTTAGAGTCTTCCCTGGTGAAAAAGGCACAAGCAACAAACAAGTATTGCCGTACGCTGTCAGATGTTTTCCCCTCTCTTTCTGGTAGAGTCTCTGTCAGTATAATCCATTTCCAATGGGAAGCCTGTGGCAGCTGTGGGATCAGGAGGGCAGGTTGAGTCTTGATAGGAAGCGCCCTCCATGGCACCAGCAAAAGTTCCTCCAGGGCTCTCGACAGGGGGACAGGAGTTTGAGTTGAAGGGCTCCTTTTTTTTTTGTGCTTTTTAAGGGATGAGAAACACCCACTTGAAGGATCCTGATGGGGCAAGCACTTGCTTTTCCGCGCGCTGACTGCGTCAGGCATTTTTATGCCACCTCTATCCCAGGAGTTAATTTTAACAGTAATGATGGCCTGCTGTTTAGCTTGCCTTCCTGAAATCCATGGTAATAGCCAATAGGTTCATGAGGGGATGCTAATTTTAGTGCAGATTTTCTGTTTATTTTAGAGAGTATTTTTTCCACAAAAATATCCCTCACATACCAGGGGGCTCGATGTAATAAGGGAAACATCAAAAGTGCACTGAAATTCAGGGCAGTTTCCTAACACACTCCTTAAAATATGCTTTCTCTCCCCATGTGGTAAGTAAGCTAATTGTCTGATGGTGTATGAGGAGTTAAAAAGTACACTGACTTGAGCAATGGACACAGAAACCTAAGGCTGAGTGCACATTTTTAATTTGGGCCAGTCTCTACAATTTGCACAAGTTTAAAATTATGATTTATGCACACACAAAACTGCTTTCAGAATAGAACACATATTTGTCCTTATCAGTTATATCGTAGGTGTGGCAAACATGCTGTGTGTGCCCAAAGCATGTTTTCTGCTCCTAAATCCCATGCACGGGTCCCAGTGCCATTACTGGCTCTTCTGCCATTAGACTCAGGGTAGCAGTGGAGCCATACTCCGCCTCTGACCAGGAGTACAGCTGCCAGCGCTAAGACGGCAGGAGTTAAGGCAGCTCACCTCTCTGCACTGGGGGCAAATAGCTTCATTAGCATGGGATTTCCATGGGAGGGGGGCTAAGAAATATGCAGAGTTTTAAGTGCATATTTTTGTGTGCGCAAAACACCTTGTGCATCATGATAAACACTGCACACAACTGCGGGTAAAGCCGTGCACTCTGCTGAGTGCCCCTTATTACATCGAGACCAGGATTAAGTTTAGCAAAATGTGCAATCTAAAAGGTGGGTTAAAACCCCCGCACCAAGATCAGTGTGCCTTATTTGATTGACCCCCTAAGATTCGTGCACCTCATGCACCTCAGCATCTTTGGCCAAGCCGGTTTACTCGCATCCCACCCTGTGGATGGGTGGTGCGACCTCTCCGTTTGCCAGGATGCATGGGTGTCCCCCCCCCTTTCTCACACTGGGTGTAACAGGGAATACCCCTATGCAGCACACTCTGAAGAGCATAGCAAAACTGCGCATGACAAAGGTCCACCTACCGGGCTTTCCTTTGCTTCCTGCTGCTCTGGTGGAAGTTTCCCGCCTTGCACGCCGCGTGCCGGTGTTTACAGCCGGCACGCGCGGGGCCTGCTGAAGGCGGAGCTCCTGAGCCTGCACCGGCGCGGCCGTTAGATCTGCTGGAGGCGGCAGCCTGGGATACAGCAGCAAGGAGAGAACCGAGAGCGGCAGGGCTGAGTGCTGTCCTCGCAGTGGTTGGGGAGCGGGAGGTCCCTGCCCAGATGTTTTCCTGCAAGCCTGCGGGTGCAGAGAGGCAGCCGTTAGCTTAGGCTCGAGGCTGTTTGGCAGCGCACTGAGCAGAACATAGGAAGGCAAAAGAGCGCGAAGCTTTCCTGCCGCGCGCTGGCATGCCCGCCCTCGCCTGCGCAGCTGGTCACGTTAGAGTTAAATCTGCATACGGGGGTTCGAGTGTGTACCCAGAGGATATCCCTAAACGGGGCAGAAAGGATGGGGACCTGTCAGAAATACAAGTAGCTTAAAAGAAAACCAATGACGCAGTTCCAATCTGAAAACGTTAGCGTTATTAAAGTTCTTTCCTCACATCCTGTGGACTGCCTTCTTTGGTCATTGCCTAAGATAGGTCATTGGAAGACCCCAAACTTTGCTTATTTAAACATACCCTGGTTTAATAAAGATTTGAACTTTATCTAACTACTTTGTTGGTTTTCCTTTAAGATTTAGGGCCAAATAGGATTTTCTTCCCTGGAGGCCAGCGTTCTAAAGGCAAACAATGTTTTTGCAAAGGCTGCTGTACAGGTTAAAAGGACAAACAGTGTGTGTTATTTGTGAGAGCATTTTCCGTTTAATGCACAGAATTTTGCTATTTGTTTATCAGATATTTTTTGCATAGTTTTTACACATGCAAAATTTCATTTAAATTCATTGTTAACAAGTGTGAACATTTTGGAAAGCAGCTAATTAACTATGAGCGTATAGTAAAACTATGCATGAAAATAGTTTCCCAAATTGGATTTTACAAAAGCATTACTTGTACCTCAGTGAAGTATAGTCAGATTTTGTGAAAACGTTTGTAGGAAAATGTGCTGTTTTTCTCCCAGCCTTGGGGCCTGATTTACTGAGGCTTTTCTCCCATTCTGAGTGTCTGGGGAAAATGCTTAAGTAAATGAGGTCCTAATTTACATGGATGTCCTGCATATGCAAAAAACTCAATCGTGCGCAGAGTTCCTCTCCCTTTAGTGCATTGGGCCTCCAGGGGACAATTCCTGTTTGTCCCACAGAAAACAATGAAAGGCACATTTAGAACATTAGTTCCTTTTAATTAGTGTTTAATTTTCACGAAGGCATTCAAATAGTACATCTCACCAAAACTCACTCATTTTGCTCACCCTTCAATCTTCTTTGCCAACAAAACACTCTCCCTGCCACACAATGCCTCTACCCTCACCACCCCTCCTCTCCCGCGTCCCTGCCCCTAACAGATCCCTCAGTTCTTACTTTACGATCCCTCATAAGATAACTCCCTCTCTTAGTTGCTACCATCTTGGATTTTCAACTTCATGCCTTGACTTACATATCTTCAATAATGTACACTCTGTATATAGTTTTATAATCATATATGCTACTTCCTCCCCAATGCTTCTATTGTAAATAGTTCCTTGCAATCTATGCAACTCTGCCTTTCCCTCCCCCATGCAACCCTTTCAACTCTTCATTCCCCTCCCTATATGCAATATACAACCCCTATCCCCTCTATACACTCTGTCCATTTTCATCCCCCCTCTACCCCTTTCTTTCTTTCCCCCCACTCCATCCCCCAATCATTTCTCTCAATACCATCTCAGTTATCCAACAACCTCTATTTAAGTCTCTCTATTTAAGCCTCGTTCATTATATAGTTTATTTAATTTTTATTTTATTCACTGTTTTCCTATAAGTTCTATGTAAAGCTTCTGTTCTGCTGATTTTGAAGTTATAATGTAAACCGAACTGATGTTATCCTACGAAGTCCGGTATATAAAAACCACAAACAAATAAATAAATAGTGTAAAATATTTTGGGATGTTGTACCTCTCTTGGTTTCTATACTAGCAAATTACATTATTCTGTTTTTCAGAGAGGACAGGCATTTGACACATTAGAGGATTTAATACATTCTACTATGATAGGAAGAGAAATAAAAAGTAAGCAAAGTAAGCAAATACTTTTACAATAGAATGGCAGTTGATGAATTTCATAATTAGAGCTAAAAAAAACAAAAGAAAGAAAACCTCAAACCAATATCTTTCAGTGAAAGGGAACTGTAGGGGTCTGAAAGACAAGTTTATTCTGCCCTCTCTTATGCTGCATTGTGGGGGAAGCAGAGTCACAGGGCTACCACAGTGCTCAATATGGCCACGAATTCTGCGCTTGCACTTACTTCTTTAAAAACAGCGACCACCCTCCCCCCCCCCCTCGACCCACAAAAAGAAGGCCCTCTGGAATTCTTTGCAGATGTCTGAATTTGAAGGTTTTCTCTTCTCCTTAAAGTCAGATGTGCAATTTATGAAGCGCGAAGGTCGTGGATGTCCTTTGCTTCAGACCAGAAGTTCCGTTGTAATGCACAGGCATTTTATATCAATTTGGAAAACTGACTGATCATCATAGACTAGCCGGTTTGTGCTGTGCACGGGGGCAGGCGATGCTAAATTGTGTGTTTGCTTTAAAACCGTGAGGCATTTGTGAGCAGGCACAGAGCTTCATATCTGAATAATTCTGCTGCCTACTTTGCAATCTCCATATGTTGCCGGAGGCAGTCAGAACTTAGTTTTGCCCCTGACCTCGTCAGTAAGCCTTTTAGTTAACCTTTTCTTTAAACTATTAAACTAAATGATATACTTTTCATTGCAATACAAGTTAAATTTACATGGGAAATGAAGGTTACTTAAGTAATCTTGTCATTTGTCAAGTAGAAAGGCTTGTCTGCAGCCAGCATTAACATTTTTTTTTTCTGCCAGAGGTACAGCCTTTAGCAGTGAGGATTGACGGCAGTAATAACATTATTTGCTTGCAGACTTTTAAAGCGTAATGGAAAAGAGTTAAAAGCATACCCTTGATGCACACAGAGTTGGGTGGAGTGGCTGGGCTTCGCCCTTCGGTAACAGTCAATCTGGGCACCAACTCTTCCTCTAAGACTTCACTTTCAGCTTGGTTTGATAGAAAAGTTCAGGGGAATAGCACACTTGCCTTTTGAGCTTTGTTACATCCCCCTCCAGTTATAATAGTCTGAATATGCCAAAATCTATAGAGAAATCAAGCACGGGTAAAGGAATAAATAAAGGCACACGTTTCAGCCGCTTCTGGTTTAACTTGAAATATTTCATTTCGTGATCACTGAACGCCGAGCATGCAATGGCTTACACTTGGGGTAGACTTTCTGGACAAGAAAAAAACAAATGTTACAAAAGTTGTTGTCCGGTGTAAAAGAAGAAAGAAAAAGTCATTTTATAGTTCCCTGTTTGCCTTGACGTAGCATTATTGCCCATTCAGTGAGCTGCAATTAAAAATGCTGAATGAAGCCCTGTGGCATGTTACTGTATGAGGGTTGCTAAATCCTTTTCTTAGCAGTGGTTGTGAGAGTCGGGCTTTAGTGAATACACTATTGCAGGAGGCTCTGTTGTTTGCATATACTTACCCACTGATGACAGCTTAATAAGGCCTTTTATTTTGTGTTTTTATTCAGTAGGCTTGTCAGCTTTTGTGTGTAGTCTGACCTCTGCCTTTTTTTTTTTTTTTGTCTGAAAAGGGCAGCTGTGTCCCTATAATTTGTAGTAATAGGGAATCCTGAAGTGACATGAAATGACTGGCTGCGTGGGTCTGAAAGCTGAAAGAACTTAGGGTACTCAGGACTGACGGATATTAAGAAAATCAAACCGGATAGTAAGAATGCAGTTAATTCCTCTCAGTTGATTGGTATACACTTTCAGTTTGAAATCACTGCCTTTAATCTGTTTAGACAAAAAAAAAAAAAAGAAATCACCCCAAATAGCAGCAATTTTATTCTTGCTATTACAGAATTATGTATTTGTTATAAAGTCTAATTCCTCTTCTGATGTCCAATGTAACTTAATTCCATGCTCAGTGGACTGTATTATTGTGCATGCCCTGTGACTGAAACCTTGAGGCAAATAATTTCTTTTGCAGCAGCCTTTTCTGAAAATGTCAAAAGTGTAACCCCTTGGGGCTATAGCCGCACTCTGTCTTTTGTCAACCTAAACTTGATCAAGTGCTGCATTTACAAAGCGATATGACATTTCGTGCCTATGGCAGTAATCTTTTGAATATGCGGTCCTTTACTTTTATCATCTTCTATTTACACTGTTCTCTTCTGATTGCCCTTTGTTCCTTTTGATTTTACTTGAAGCCTGACGGTGTATCCTGAGTTGTTTCTTCTAACTAGGTCTTAGTTTTCTTTACTGCGTTCTTTCTATAGCCGTAGACCACAATGACAATAACAAAAATGTTTCATTTAAGTAAGAAGCTCAATCAGCTCAAATTAGAGAGGCATATTTTCCAAATGTTTGGTTACGGTAATGCTTTATATCTTATTTCATATCTTGCTATGATATCAACAGAAAACACAAGTAAAACGTCAGACTTCACAGCCATAAAGTGTGCCTTGTAAAAAAAAAAAAAAAAAAAAATAATAAAAGCACTGATTCTTTAAGTCCTGCTTTCAGATTCCTAGACGCTGTAATCAAAATCAGTACCAGGGAACAAGGCGTCAAGCTGCCCAAGAATCTGCAAGTTGACATTTTTGTATTGCATTTGCCTACTAATTGAAATTATCATCCAGTTTTTCTTACTTAGTACAGTTCCTTACTTAATTAGGGTCATAAAACATTTACTGCTTTATTTCTGCAGACTCCTTAAATCACAGTACTTAATTAGCCACCGATGGCTAATTTCCATGTACACCATACAGCACAACTAGAGTGTCAGATGAAAATTTGGGTTGAATGAACGGGGCTGATTTACTGAAGGGGTGCACTAGTTTTTTTGCTCTGGTGCAAAAGTTGTAGCAGGTTTAGCAACGGAAAAAAAAAAATCCCATAGGGATTTTTCATTAGGGGAAAAAAAAACACAATGGTGCAAAATTGATGTAATTTTTACACTAACAAAACTGCAGACTTTTAAAACAGGAGTTTCAATCTGTATTCTTTCAGCTCTAATTTCAGTAGTTTTTTCAGTTCTTTTCAAGTTGATAATTTGTCTCCTCTGTTTTTTCTTATTATAGCTTTTTTTTTTCTCCATGATTTCAGCTGTGCATTTTATTTTCAGACTGAATATTATTTTTAACTATTTGAAGTACACTCATCTTTCTTCGGCGAACCTCTGCTGTAAACATCTGCCTTGGTGCCTGCCAGAATCATGTCAGCCCTCCTTGTGCTTTGCTTTGCCCATAGTTATAGGTAGGGTCAAATTTGCAAATGCAAGCCCCTTTTTTTAGTATGGAGCTCTGCGTTGGAGCAGCCTCAGGTGATTCCGAACTTTCAGACTGTTGCCTGCACGTGTATCTCTTGGAGCAGACATTTTGCACCTTCTAAAAAGCTTTGGAAGGAAAAAAAAAAAAGGAGTTATGTATATCAGCGCCGACCTTTGCATGCAAACAGAAACATTTTGTAGATGATTCTCTCTGCATTTCTAAAATAAATTGGCTTGTCTACTCTAGTATTGTATTGCCGAAAATAAAAATGTACATTTCACATTTTCTTCGTCCGAGTTCCATCTTCTTGTTGATTTTGTAAACCAAATGCTTCCTCTGTGCTTCGCAGCCACCCTTTGGGGGCTATTTTGGAATACCT
Source organism: Rhinatrema bivittatum (assembly GCF_901001135.1). NCBI lineage: Eukaryota > Metazoa > Chordata > Amphibia > Gymnophiona > Rhinatrematidae > Rhinatrema > Rhinatrema bivittatum. The sequence continues at coordinate 60,129,170 of NC_042617.1, forward strand.
GCCACGAGTGCATCTGTGTTGCCAGAATCCGACAATGCACAGTTTCAAATAAGCCCTTTCAGTTGCTTCTTCTTTAGTTTAATGCATATATTTTACTATTTATTTATAGGAATGCTGTCAGAAAGCTCTTTCCAAAATGTAATTTTAATTGAAAACATTAATTTACAATAATTCCAGTAAAAAAAAAAAAGGCACAAGCTGGCTTAAACATAAGTGATTTATACCGTGCTTGCTTGGTGTTTGCAGTGGGTGTTAGAAGTGGCTTGCAGCCTACCAGCTCAAGCACTTGCATTAATGACAGAAGTTTAGAAATCGCCTGTGAAGGCTGACATGTTCTATGGCTTTTAAGCAGGACATTGTTACTTCTGTGCTAGCACATATGTCAAAATATATTCCCACAGAACACTTAATTCTTTTAAAATGAAGTTTCTTGTTGATAGTCTTAATTAGAAGTGCATGGCAAAATGAATGTTTTAAGGTTTCTTCTTTCCTTTTTTAATTATTTATTCTCTCTCTCTTTTTTTTTTTTTTTAGTTATATGGCTATTGTTATCAAGATAGCAATGATATCCCGGACACATTAACCACCATCATGGAGCTAGGTGCACCATTAGAGATGATTCAGCTGTTACAGACCTCCTGGGAGGACAGATTTCGAGTAAGTACTGCACTTATTGATAGGACCTTTAAGTGGGATGGAAACATAACATAACCCCAGAACTTGCTACAGTTTGTGAAATCCTCTTTGTGCTTGGCAATGAGCCACCTTTCTCTGCATCACATAACCTTCATGCATTGTAACAAAATGGACTCTTGGCCTCGAAAGCTTAGGCATCGATAAATCTATTGTCCTGAAGAGTGCCATCCGCTTCGGCGCCATTTTTGCTACTGCAGATTAAATGGCTACCCTTCTTTTATTTATTTATATGGTTTGCATTCCGCTTTTCGATGCTTCAGAGCAGTTTGCATTCAGGTAGTGTGGGTATTTCCATGCTCTGAAATTTCAGATATAGCAGTAATTACTAGGAATGTGCAATCGTTTTTCCTGAATTAGGCAATGTCAACGAAATTGCCTAATTCGGAATGGTTTGGGAGAACCGAAAAACGATTGATTTTTTTCCAAAATTTCGGAAAAAAATTCATTTTTGAGTTAGTGCACGCTAACTCCCGATAGCGTGCACTAACTCTGCCAGGTTAGTGTGCACTATCTGGAGTTAGTGCGCACTATCTCCCGATAGTGCGCACTAACTCGAAAATCAGGGCCCCCGAAAAAAAAACCAAACCCAAACCACGGGAAAAATGAAATTCCCAGGGGGAGGGGGCACGAAACTAAGCCCGGCATGAAATGTTTGCCCGAAGCACATCTCTAGTAATTACTGCTGGCTCATTGCTGGACTTTTCTGATGAGGCGCAGAATAGGACTCTTTCTGGAAATAAGTGTTACCATTTATTATTGGTTGCCGCGGCGTAGAACATTCAACATGTCTAGTTTCAAAGCTGTCAGTATTTGCTACTTGAAGTTTGTACTGTAATCCAATGATTTTGAAAAAGAGTTTTATCGACTGAAATTTGTAGCTACCTTTTCATGGCTTTAACTTACCAAAACTAAAGCCATTTTAAGTTTTCATGAATAAGGGACGGGGAAAGTTTTTTTTCTATAAATAAAAAGCAAGTCCTGAACAAAACAGTTGCTCCTGAACCATTATCTAAGTTGGGGTATGATTGGTCAAATGATGACAGAAATTAACATGCAACTCACACCTATAGGGCTGACATATGAACCTGATGAAGCACTGTGCTGAGATCTGGACTTTGGAGCCAGAGGCTTGGTGCTTTTCACGTTCCTACCCAAAATAAGCCTGACAGGGTCCAGCACTTATTAAACAGTGCTTACAATATTCTGAGCTATCAAGGGATTCATGGGAGGAGAGGGCCAACAGGTAGCAACCATACCAAAGTTTAGTGAGGCAGAGAGTTTGCAAGGACAGATTCAAACTTTGAACAAAAATACAATTTCCAAAGCAGAGGATCTCTTTTAAAGGGATAAAAATTTCCAGCAGTAACAGGGACTCCTGCAGGACAGTTCCATTATACAGACCATCAAGAAATGATTTCTACCTAAAAAGCTCATTTTCACTGTGCGCACGCTTTAAGTACTTGCCCTTCTGCCTTTCAGTTTTATATATGGCATGATAAAAAAGGCGAGCAAAAGCTTGCAAATTCAGTGCTGTTTAGTGCTGATACTAATAGCCCTAGGATCTGGTTTCAAACTGTCAGGGTCATTTATCAAATCGCAGTAGGGCCTTATTGTAGGCATTAGGGCCCTAACGCGTGCGATAACGCCATAACACATGCGATAAATAACGCATCGCAAGATGCATATGCAAATTTTTAGAATTTAGTCAAAACCGGTTATCTATTTATTTACCTCAGCAAATTCCTCTGAAAATTGTCTTCTCTAGGAATAGTTTGAACTTGATTCACTATAGCATTTCTCTCATTCTTTGTCTATAGGAAAGACCTTGACAAATCAAGCCCTAACCTAGGGCCTGCTACACTAGATCCTTGTGGGTGGGGGTAATTTTGTAATTGCCTGCAGGTACTTTTGCTATGAAAATGATCCCACCAAAGCTACTTGCACATATCTACACCTGCTAATGTGTGTGCATAGAGTTTTCAAGGAAAAATACACGCATGCTTTTGAAAATGTAAAAAATATGCACATAAGTGTAAACCCCTCAGCAACTCTGACCTCGGGAATGCCTCCGCTCAGTGTGGGCACACATGTAAGGCATACAGGCTTTAGGTGCCTACTTTTACTTGTATATTGGATGGACAGTTTTGTAGGAGCCCATTTTCTCAGTCAAAGCCCTTTTTTTTTTTTTTACTCATGGAAATGGTTTTGAAAATTGCCCTCGCGGTCCTTAATGCAGCTGTGATGTAAATTACTTAATTTGTTGCACTGCTGAGCTCAGTATCCCATATGGTAAAGATTTTAGTGTTAACTGGAAAATGGGGTCATTATTTTCATGTCAATATTAAATACGCAATTGTATACTATTTGTTCTCCCGACAAGCAGCTATTGGTGTTTCAGGATAATTTATAAAGAAAACTAAGTGTGTAACAGACTATGACATGGAGAGGTAGTAAGCATCAGGCAAGGGATATTCTATTGCATGCAATCAGACTTGCTTAACTTATTATTATATATTAGTTTTTCTATAGCTGGTGTCCAGGTAAGTAAAATCTCAAAGCTTTCCTAGCCTGTGTTGTGATAATTCTGGAATGGAATGATGGAAAGGTGCTCCAGTTTAGCATGCAGGCTGGGTTTATACATTTTACTGTAAATATTTTAGTTCAGCCTTTAAACATGGTTCAGTGTTGTCTTCTCCCCTATAGAAATGGCCACATATCCTTTCTTAAGGAAATGTAAGTATTTTGGGAGGCGTATAGTTCCACTTCCTAAGCAACATGACATGCCTGTTCTATGTGACGTCCAGAGGGATTGTGCATGTGTACAGTGTGAGAATTTTGTGAATATTAAGTAGAACAAAGGAGCAGCCAATGCTGCCCTCCCATAATCATGCCGGTATTCATTTACAAATTCAAGTTTCGACACAAGCCTCTTGTGTTATTTGAGAAAAAATAATGTGAAACTACAACTGTGTCAGCATGCTTTTTTTTTTTAATTGGTAGATACATTCTCATGTTCTCATGATTTCTATTCTGTGAAGGGATTTTTTCAGACATCCTCAGCTTTTTGCATTCTTCTAAGACACATACTTCCTTAGACACATTATTTATTGAATTTTGAACTTAGTTCTCTTGATCTTAGAAGCACTGTTAGAGGAAAAGAAGGTACTTTAGGAACAAAATCATCTGAACTGTAGTCACACTGGTATAAATACTATGTATTTTAATATGCTAATAGTTATAATGATGGTTTATACAGCTTCGTGATAAATGGCATGTGCTTAATGATATGGTAATCAAGTCAATAGTATTTAACATCTAGTGTAATATAAATCCCACCAAATGCAATATGTGACTTTTTGTTTCAGATATGTTTGAGTTTAGTTCGACTTTTGCATTACCTGGCCCATTCCCCCCTTGGATCCATATCTCTGCTGGATTTTCGTCCTCGGCAATTTGTGATTGTGGATGGTGAGCTAAAAGTGACTGATCTGGATGATGCTAGCATTGAAGAAGCATCTTGTTCTAGCAATAGTGACTGTTTTATGGAGTTTCCAGCGAGAAATTTCACACTTCCATGCTCGGTTGAGGGCAGATGTCAAAATATGAATGAGAAAAGGAATCTTTACAATGCATACAGGTAGATTTCATTTGTTTTTATCTCCTTTTTTTTAAACACTTAGTTAAATGGTATGTAACACATACGCTATAAGCATTTCTTAAATTATTCTTTCCAGTTATTTGCTGTATGGGATTTAGTCATTTATGGAAAGCTCACAGTAGAGCTTTTCCAAAGTTAGCAACTTTGAAGCTGATGTACTAAAGGAAGAAAAAAAAAATAGAAAATGCCGCTTTGCTTGCAAAACCAGCAAATAATGTGCACATACCTTACCATTTTAGTATGTGATGTGGCATTTGCAAATGCTTTTCCCTTCACTAAGAGTAGAATTTTGTGCATAATTTTATACTTGCAAAATGTTATTGAAATTAATGCTTAGTGAATTGTTGTAATGCAAAATCATGCATAGCAGTTCATTCATTTTTACCACATAGCTAAACTATGCACAAAGTTAACTTTGCAGGCTGGATTTTGCAAAAATATAACTCTTCCTCTGAGGTGTAGTCTTCTTGCAAAATTTCCTGTAGTAAAACTATGCATTCTTATTTGCATACAAATCCCGGTAAGAAAATACTATGCACTATTTTGCTAATTTTTTACAAAGTTTTGCTAAGTTTAATACAACACCATCAAAGCTCAGTTTTCATTTTTGTAGTTTCTTCTTCTTTGATTTAAAAATCTGCCTTTTTAATAATGCCACAGAGATGAAGAAAGGGCATATGAGGTCCTGAAATCTAAGGTGCAGTAACAGCTCTGTATATTTTGTTTTGCTGAACAAGCAAAGAAATCACAGTCTTTGAAGTGTCTCATTTTCTTGGGACCAATATGACCCCAAAACAACCATCTTTACACTTACTATGTGTTTGCTATTTTACAGTTTTCTGTTTGCAAAAAATCGATGCTAGCCCCAATTTTACAAATAATTATATTTCAGAGCCCATGGGAAATTTGAACTTACTAGTGAGACCTTTCTTGGTGCACTAAATTCTAGACTTATAAGTCAAACCTCTACAGTACCTCTAAAGTTCAGGTTAAGGTTCTCTTTCATAATGTTGTCAACAGCTTAGGCTTGGATTTTCTAAAATCGCAGGGCTTTGTGAATCACATGGTAATGGGAGGCGGGGTGGGCGAAGCGGGGGGCGGGCCTGCAAAAGCCGGCAGTGATCGCACCACCGCTGTGTTATAGCTGCCGGCTTTCGCACCCAATAGCGCACTGTGAAAGGTGGTGCTATTTAGCGCACTACTGGCAGCGATAAGGGGTCTTACCTTTTCGCTGTCAGCGAAGTTTCCGTGGCGTCCGCCTCGACGCCGCCCCAACTCCTCCTCTTCCAGTCCCAACGCCGCCCCGACGCCGCCCCTATCTAGCTATTGCACGCGAAAAGTCCCTTTTCGCGTGCGATAGGGATAGAAAATGACCCCCTGAGTTTGGTAGGGTGACCATTCTTGAACCCTACTTTCTAAACACAGCTTTCAAAAACAGAGAGCTGTGCGGCACTACTTCCGGTTCCAGTGCTGAGGAGGGATCTGAGTGTACTTAAAGTGCAGCAGTAGGGCATAGAAAGCTTTTGTGTTCCTTACCTATTCCTGCATTCAGCTAATTTTGCTGGATGAAGGCATAGTCTTTCCACAAAGGAGCTGAACCTTTAAACACTATTTCTATACAGTTTGCGTATACTGGAGATGATATGTTGAACAAATAGTGCAGATATAACATTTTTGAAATACATAATTTTTCATTAACAATAAAAGCTTATAAGCAGCATCTGAATCTTTTTGTTGGTAGTCCTGCAGCTTCCTCTTCCTCCTTTGGACTCTCAGCTCAGCTGGAATCTATCTCAGCTAAGGCCATAATACCATGAGTCTTCATTTGCAGCTATGCAGAGTCTTCCAATTAAGGAGCGGACTGGGAGGGAACTTCCCTTCCCCCCTACCTAACCTTCCTCCCTCTTCCCCTCTCCTCCCCGCCCCCTAAACTTAATCTAACTGTCCCCCAATTTTTTATTTTAGTACTTACTGCGCCTCTGAAGCAGCAGTAATCTCCGCGCGCCGGCCGGCTGCTGGCGCGTGCTTTCCCAGGACAGTGTCAAATGGCACTATCCTGGCCCACCCCTCCCCTCCCAGACCCCGCCCCCAGCCTGCCCATATGGAGAGGCTTGGCACTTTGGTGAGTACCGGGGTTTACGTGAGTGGCCGGGCCCATTGTGAAATGCGCGCTGCATGTGCAGGCCCGGCCACATGTGTAAACCCCCAAATTTACATGCGTAGCCAATTTAAAATTTACTTTTATTTGCACACAGGTTCTCCCAACAAACCATGTAATCCAGGGGCCTCCAGAGAACCCTGTTCCCCCACCACCATCACCACCACCACTCCTGGAGGCAGCCGAAGTTCCCTCAGTAAGGAGCTCCCAACCCCAATTCTTCCCTTTTGTTTAAAAACTAGCCCCTCCACTATCCACCCTAGCCCACCCTCCCAGGCCCCCAGACTTCCAAATTCACCTTGGAGGCCCAGGAACAACCCCTCTGCTACCAGTCCCTGCAGTCACCATTTACTTAATTGAAGCCGGCCCTTTGACCCTATCCTGTGATAGGGGCTAACCAATGGCACAGGTAGCCACCCCTGTCATGTGACAGGGGCTACCGATGCCACTGGCTGTCCCCCATCACATTATAGTCAGAGGGCCAGCACCATTTTGGAAAATGATGGCTGTCAGGTCCAGGAGCGGAGGGGGTCACTCTTGAGTCCCTACTAGACCACCAGGGTGAATTTGGTAATTTTGAGGAAGATTGGGAGAGTTGACTAGGATGGGCAATGGGGCTGGCAGCTGGGGGGTCGTATTTGTTAAACAAAAGGGAGGAGTTGAAGTTGGGGTTTGGAGAGGGATATGTGAACAGGGGTTTTCCACCAAATATTTCCTGTCTGGGGAAACTTTGTCTGCCTTCATGGGCAATGAGGGGTGAAATGTGGTCTCCCACAAAATGAAAGCAAAACGAAATGACAGTTTTTGCTTTGCACATCCTGAGTGCTTAGCACAGATTTTCAGCATTAGGCCCCTAATTTAGATGCCCAAATCTAGACAAAAACATCTCAGGCCCAAATTTAGGTCCCTAAGTTTTAGGGACCTCAATTTTTCCGAATTTTCAGCCAGAAACTTTGGGCCCTAAATTCGACTGAAAATCATCCTAAATTTAGGCTTCTAAAATTGAGACGGCTAAGTGAAGCCCTGAGCATTTTTCGAAAATTGACTCCTGAGGTTTTAGAGTGGTGTGCCTTTCCTGGAAAATACTACCATAACCTCTCAGGCCTAGGCAGACATGCTTTGAAGAAAAGTCCTAGAGCCTAATGAATGGCAGAGCATGAATGTGAAATTAAGTAATTCATGTAATTAATGCAATAGAGAGGGCTGGTAATCCGGTTTCACCCTTCTGTACGGAGAACAACAGACGTACTTAAGAGTAAAGGAAGCAAAAATGAACTGTTTATGAAAGGGCATGTGATGCCAAGCTGAACTAATGTGAATTTGATAGACTGTGGGAAGTTCTGCAAAAAGAAACCCTTGAAGAGGGAACTTCATGCTATGGACGATGTGAAAAGAAGAAAACATTTAACCAAAATATGCTTACTTACTATTTTCTCAGGAGAAAACTTGACTTTTTTTTCTAAATATATATTTCTGCCCTGTTATTCCCTCATACGGTTTTAAAATCCTATTTTTATTTTGAAAATAGTATTAGAACTGCACTTTTTAAATATCATTTCCAGTAAAAGGAACAACTTGGTAACTTGGTTGAGTGTAAACCAAAGTGCAAAATAAAAAAAAGAAACCCTGATGCCATTACATTTATGTGACCTTTCATTATGATATGATACAGTTTTCCTATATTATTAATTGGCGGAAGTGGAGCTTGTCGCCCTTAGTATTCTCAGAAGCCACTGTGTCCTTTGCTTGATCCTACAGGGAGGTTACGGTTCTTTATTGCCAGGCGAACTGGAATCTTTGTAGGTTTTATTGGACCAATCAAAAAAAAATGTGTCATAGAGCACGAGCTTTTGAGACCATATGGGAACCTTCTTCAGATGAGAAATGACAAAGAATTACAAGATTGTGCCATCACAGGTACAATAATATGGTTCTGTGGGAAGATGTAAATCCAGTTGGAGGAACTGGATCATGAAAGAGAACTTGCATATGTAATTCTAATCTATTTGTAATTAGCTAATGTGAATGTGATCTAAATACAAAAAATACATTCTGTTTTATCCCTAATTTGCAAGTTCCCATTTATATGACATTTCATGTTTAGGTTTTATCCCGGTGGCTTACAGAATTTATTTTTCCAGATCACATGGCCATTGAAGTCTATGCATGGCTCTAAAATCCAGTACATGATATATATACTCTTTGAATGGTGATCACAATGCAATTCAAGGTTTTAAGCAGTCACTAGTAGGGATATTTGCTTCTTAGTCTCTTCTTTCCTTCAAACAAATCTCAAAACTTCCTATTTGTGTTGTTGTTCTCCATATTATTTTATGCTAATTCCTACATGGTTGTTTTTCTGTTTATGTTGGCAGATCCTGCCTTTCCCATCTTTAAATGAAATTTCTTTAGCATTAGACTGAATCTGCAAAAGTTTCACAGCTGTTGTTTCAGCTATAGAAATTTAATAAAGTCTGTCTAAGTACCAGCCAGCCTTGCAAATAGCTGTAATCTATGTGTCTACACAGTGAGCTGATGTATTAATGGAACATTTACAGGTGGCTACAAGGGCTGCCTTGTGTACAGAAGCTCAATCTAGGTATGCCAGACAGCTGTGCTCATAGCTTTACCTATATGACTATAGAAGTTGATTATATTTTTTGAATAATGCTGTTGGAATTTAATTTTTCTAGATGTCCTATGAGTTGCAAGGTAGCCATCAACTCCTTTTATTTATTTATTTCATGCATTTGTCAGTCACCTAATACAGAAGCCCCAGGTGACGTACAGAATAAATCAATCCCAATCATTAAAATAAAAATCATCAGCTAAAGCAAACCTATAATACATAAACAGCAGCAAAAGCATAAATGCGTCATAAGTCAACCACTACTACGAAGGTTCAGTCAGAAGAAGCCTGTTGGAAAAGGAATGTCTTAAACACAAATCTGAAAGTCATTGACTAGGTGGTCACACATGTTCATATAAAATCTTTTTTTTTTATGTTGCAGATTTTTTTTTACTTATCTTCTGCCACACAGTGCACCTTCGTCGCTCAGGCCCATGTTGGACATAATAGTCAATGCTACAGGTAATGCATTACATCCATAATACTATGAGGGAGGAGTGATCTCTTTTTCACATTGCACAATCTTTGAGTGTATGCAAGGGCCTTGAACAAAGCCGCATTCAATTGGTAATGTTTGGAAAATCTGTTTTGTGGGCACTGTTCAGCAGTTTATTATCTGCATAACTGAAAAGCGGTTATGAGAAAGTGAAAAGTGATTTACATGACCTGTACCCCTCTCCTCCCTTCATGATAAAGCATACTTCTGTTGACTTGTGCAGAATTAATATTTTATATATTCACGAAGGGGCAATTCACCCATTTTGAAACTAGAAAGAGGCTGAAGTGAATAACTGTTCAGTGAATAATAATATCTGTTATTGAAAGCTGGAGGAGAGGCTATGCCGAAGGTCGAATGGGGTAAACGGGGAGAAAATGGATGTTTAATGAGGTGTTTTGGCCTGTCCTGCTTCAAGTCTCAGAATGGATTAGTTGCCTTGTTTCCTTATACCTGAGCCTGATCATCCCTTTTAGTACATGAAAATCACTCTGTCAGTTCCCTTTAGAAAAGGCAGGGACCCTGCATTGAGCATGCTTGGCCGTTATGTCATTGTGATCTAAGCAAATGATGGCAAAATGCCTGCCTTATTTGCATATTCTCTGAAAATGTATTTGAGCAGGGTCCTTAGAAATCAATGGGGGAAACCCCCAGAATTCATATACATGAGAAAGAAATGCTTTTTCATAATCATAAAATAAACTGTACATGCCTTTGCAAGGTGTAGGACATGAGGAATTGCTGTTATGTGTCCAAGTGAAAAAAATGTTTCTTCTTATTTACATAATCTTTATTACACATCCTTCACTCACAGTTTTGCTCTCCATGAAGGAATAGCATTCACAGGAAACTAGGCATAAACCTTTCCTTAACACACACATTGCAGGCCTTGACACCTGCATGACCCCCTTCCACAAAGACCAGTGAGACTAGGGGCACTGACCAATTTCATCTGTTACACACAAGGGACTCCATCGTTGCATCATCCACTCTGCACCCCCAGCAGTCATGCCATAAAAAGAGGAGTTCTGCCTTTATCCATCCCATTTTATTTATTTAGTTTATATGGTATTTATATTCTGCCAACACCAAAGCCCAAGGCGGTGAGCAATAAAAACATACATAATTTAGAACAAAAACAGAAAATGAAACAAACAGAAACAAACTCAGAAATCTAAGCAGTCCTTTAACCCAGTCACGGCTCAGTCAATTGCTAAGCAAGCACCTTGGGACCCACTGTATGGAGGGCGTCATGGCCAAGAAGGCTGGTAGTCTCCTAGGCTACGATGCTCTCCATACGTCCTGCTGTCAATGCTCTCTAGGCAGTGATGCATGTCAGAACCTCCAGGAATAGCCATGCAATATACCAGTAAATGGATGCATCTGCAGCCAGACAATGGCTATTGCCACTCACTCTTTTTGCCCCTTCTCTAAAGTCTGCCGTTTAGAATCGCTAAAGAATACAGGATGCCTTTAAGCTGTGCCTAGGCAGGACAAACACAATCTGGCATCTTTAAAATGCTGGCGATACTCACACGCCTCTGCCAGTAGCCCACGACACAGTAAGCAGCCACAGCCAGGGGGCAATTGCCAGCCGCTTCCTAACTGTATTTCTGTAGCTGGTCCTCTAGGACCCTGTGGTGGGTTCTTCTTTCAACTCCTGTAACTGCGACTTCTGTCGGTGTGGGAAAGATAGGGTCCGCAGTGAAGGATACAATGAAGGATACAGAGATGCTAAAGTGTGAGTAAGCCATTTCTCTAGATTAATAACTTTCTTTGCACTCAGACTCCAGTCTACTTACAGGGTATCTTTCCTTTTTGGATGTTTTTCACACCGACCTAAACCCTGTTTCTGGCACATACTTTGCACCTACTAAAACGCAGATGCCAAATACATGGATACTTTGTTCCCACATTGTGTATACTGGCCCAGTTTTCAAAATGAAATTCTGGGAGAAAGTTTCTTGTTGAAGACTAGCTTACAATCCCACAGGACAGCAAGCCTCGCAGCACTATCATTACTACCCTCCCCATCTTTTCCCCATTTTGTGCCAACGGCAAAATCTTCAGTCCTAACTAGATAGTAACCTGGGGCAGTACATAATGCTTACATCCGTGTAAAGTGGAATCAGCTAACTACATTGCACAAGGCTCTCACAGTTGCCCAATATTTCCATTTAAATCTGGTCTTAAAATACTTCCATTTTCTAAATAGGGGCATATAATATCATCAGACCTTCCCTGGCCAAGTATGTATGATGCAGAATTGGCTATCAAGTCAGTTAATTAAAAGTAAGGATAGTCTTTCATTTATGGAAATGAGAGACTATCCTTACTTAGTCATTTTCATAGATATTTAAGTACTATAATAAAATGTGTGTGTGTGTGTGTGTGTGTATATGTGGTTTTATTGCAGAATATAGGATGGCGTAGGCATAAGGCAAAGCCATGTGCTTGAGTAAAGAATGCATATTGGTAGTTGATTATGGAAATATTTACTGAGGGTGATTTTCAAACAGCCTGCAGAGTGGTAATGTGTGCACGCCCATTGTGCAGGTACAGTTTACCAAGGATTTTCGAAAACAAAATGACATGCGTAAGTTTGCTTTGAAAATCCTCAGGTAATTGGCCGAGTACACGTACAAATAACCTCGCGCAACGTTACACCTCCTCTTTGAGAGAGTGTAACTTACGCACATAGGGGCGGATTTTAAAAGCCCTGCTCGCCGGCGCGCCTATTTTCCATAGGCCTGCCGGCGCGCGCAGAGCCCTGGGACTCGCGTAAGTCCCGGGGATTGTGTCGGGGGCGTGTCGGGGGGCAGGGCCGATCGACGCGGCGTTTCGGGGGCGGCGTGGTTTCGGCCCGGGGCGGTCCGGGGGCATGATCGCGCCCTCCGGAACCGCCCCCGGGTCGCGTCTCGGCGTGCTAGCGGCCCGCTGGCGCGCGGGGATTTACTTCTCCCTCCAGGAGGCGTAAATTCCCGGACAAAGGTAGGGGGGATTTAGATAGGGCCGGGGGGGGGTGGGTTAGATAGAGGAAGGGAGGGGAAGGTGAGGGGAGGGCGAAAGCGAGTTCCCTCCGAGGCCGCTCCGATTTTGGAGCGGCCTTGGAGGGAACGGAGGCAGGCTGCGCGGCTCGGCGCACGCCGGCTGCACAAAATCGGCAGCCTTGCGCGCGCCGATCCTGGATTTTAGCAGATACGCGCGGCTACGCGCGTATCTACTAAAATCCAGCGTACTTTTGTTTGCGACTGGTGCGCCAACAAAAGTACGCAAACGCGCATTTTTCGTAAATCTACCCCATACCTTCTAAAATAAAGAATTAGATATGCAAGTTCCAACTCCTTCCCCTCCCCCGGAATGCCTCCCTGCAGTTTGCATAAAAGTACGTGCAATAGCAGGGTTATGTGTGCACTTTTGCGCGCGCAGAGTCCCGGGTTATTTTAGTACACCTGTTTACAGACATTAAAAACAGGCATTATGCACCTAAGTGGCTTTGAAAATTAACCCCCCCCTCCCCCCCCCCCACACACAAGTTTTAAGACATCTTTTTTGTTCAAAAGCAATGTATTGAAAATTGCTTAGGCACAGTTTTTTTCTTGTTTCAGCTAAGGTGAAGCTTGGCTGCGCTTTTTACTTTTTGCTCCCGTATATTTCACACATTTCTTGGCAAGAGTCTAGATTTTAAAAAGATACCAGCTGGAAAGACTGTTACACTAGCAGCTCCCCTCTGGTTAGAGGAGACAGAGAAGGCTGACCAGTTTAGTGAGAAGAGGCACAATTAGGGGTATTTTAGCTAAGAAAGTGAGGCCTAGGAGTCCTGCCGGGCAGCCTATAGCTTATTCATGGCATCCTTCAGATGGCAGCAAAATGTCAGCTGTCAATGTGCAAACTCATGGCACGCCTAATTCCAAAAGTGTGTAAGTGTGCAGAGAGAATTACACTTGGCGTATGTGGTACAAAATAACTGACATACAACACTGCAGCACAAAATATGCAATGTGTTTTCTGCAGGAATCGCAGATTGTCGTACTGGTCCTTCATTTTCCCAATTAAACCATATATAGAGGAAGAAGACAGCATCGTACTTCATTTTTAACAAAATTGAAAACATCTAATAAGTCATAAACTCATTGTTATGGATGCCCACTGTTAGTAGTTGTACTTTTTTCCTGTAATTTTCCATAAGTAAAATCATGAAAACTAGCATTATCATTCTAGAGAGCTGTAGAGTAGCAGAGAGGTCTTTGTGTCAAAAGGTTTAGGGGTCCATTTTCAAACGGTTTAGACTCCTAACATTTGGACTTAGGCCCCTAAACTGTTCCTCTTGAAAATGTACTAGGGCCGAGTGCTTAAATTTATGCTCTTAGTTTCAATAGGCTCTTAAATTTACAAACCTAAAAAGTGGGTGGCTACAGGAGTGGAATTAGGGAGAGGGGAAAACAAAGTTAAGAGATTAGCACTGATTTTCAGAACTAGGCACCTAACGTAAGGCTTAAATCTAGGTACAGGAATAGCAGAACTAAATTTAAGGGCTGATCTTAAAAAAAAAGCAGATCATCTAAATTTAGAAGCTTAAATTGGGTGCCTGGTAGGGGCCTATTTTCAGCTGAACTTAGGGCCCCTAAATATTCAGTTGAAAATTCACATAAATTTAGGAAACTAAAAGTTGGGATCCTAAATTTAGGGCTGCTATTCATTTGCCTGGATCAGTGGTGGTGAACTCCAGTCCTTGTGTGCCACAAACAGGCCAGGTTTTCAGGATATCCACAATGAATTTGCATAAGCTAGATTTGCATACTGTGAGCACTGCATGCAAATCTTTCTCATGCATATTCATTGAGGATATCTTGAAAATCTGGCCTGTTTGTGGCATTCAAGGATTAGAGTTCACCATCACTAGCCTAGATTTATGCTCCTAAATTAGGTGCCTAATTCCGAAAAGCAGTGCTAAGCCCCTGACTTTATCTTCCCACCCTAAAGCGTCCCCTGTAGTCACCCATGTTTTAGGATCCTAATTTAGGAGCCAAATGAAACTAGAAACCTAAATTTAGCAATTCAACCCTAGGAAATTTTCAAAAAGGCCCATTTAGGAATCTAACTGCAAAAGTTAGGAGCCTAAACTTTTTAAAAAACTGGCCCCATAATAAACAACATACACATATAGACAGTAATATTGGTGCAAATAAAATAGTATCAGAGTATCAGAGTATTTATTTCCTTTGGTAATGGCTTGATTATGGAGGCTCTTTGGGATGATCTTAGAGGTCTCAGTGTATAGAGATATAGCCTATTTTTTAATTTACCTGGGCTATTCCCTCTTAGGGCTTTGAAAGTTAGGCAGAGGTTGAACTTGGCTAGTAGAGCACTGGCATCCACTGAAGGTTTTGCAGAATGGGTGAGATGTGGTCACACTGCTTTCAGCCTTCTAACAGGCATGCTGCGGTATTCCAAATCAGTTGAAACTACGTAAACCTTTTGTTGTCATACCATTATGATAATCAAGCCATGACATTATCATGGCATAGAATATTGTGGTCAGACTCACCTTCTCAGTGTATAGATAACGTTTGCATAGCCATCACAGATGGTTGCCTGAGTTTAGAGTAACTTGGATACCGTTTAGTCTAGCAGGATCTCAAGGCTCTGGACTTGTAATTTTAGGGGGCATTCATTGTTAAACAAGGGATTTTGATATCAGGAGTCTGACCTCTCACATTTTGTACCCATAGAAGCTCAGTTTTGGTTGAGTTCAGCAGAGTTTTATACATTTTGCCTATTCTTGGATAGTTGTAAGGCATGTAGACAGCTTTCTCACAACTGTTGACATGTCTAGTTATATGGGTATGAGGAGCTATACATTGTTAGCATAGATGCAAAATTTGAGGTCCATGACCTGGATCCAGTTGAGCTAGTAGCTTGAAGTAGAATGGGTGACAGATAGATCTCTGTTATATCCTGCAGGTTAGGGTCCACAGTGGGGAGAAATAGCCAGCAAACTGTGCAATTTGCTGCCAGTCTGATAGATAGTATCTCAACCAGGCTCATAATATGCCACTAATACCTGTGTCCACCAACTGTGAAAGCATAATAGTGTGGTCAACCATGTCATAAGCTGCTGAGAAATCTAGAAGCACCAGTACTGAGGCAAGTCTCCTATCACATTTCCGTGGACGTCATCTAGTAGAGAGCCAAGAACTGTCTCCATCTCCAAGCTGAGTCTGAGTCCAGATTTGCAGGGGTCTAACCAGTTTCTTTTAACCAACCAGTCATTCAGTTGGGTGCATACTGCATGTTCCACCAGTTTCCCTAGAAATGGAATGTTGAGATTCTGAGAAAGTTTTCCAGCTTATCCTAATCTATATTGATCTCTTTTAGTAAGGGATGTACCACAGCCATTTTCAACAATTTGGCAGCAGGCCCTCTGTGAAGGAAACATTTACAAATTTTGTGGCCAGCTTAATTAATTTTGATGAGCAAGGATAGAGGGAATAGGATATTGAACTCAGGCCCTGTAAAATCTTTCCAAGGCCTTCTATTACTGGAATAGAAAAGTCCCATATTTCTAGACTGGAGGAAGCCAAGCTAGTACTTTCCTGATTAGCCAGGGGAGGGCTTGGTAGGCCTTTTGGAAAGGCATAGCAGGGTTACTTTTGTTGTTGAAAAAGGAAGCAAACAGGTCGATACAGTACAGTGCGCTCCAGCGGAGCGTTTTCGGCATGCTAGCTTTACCCCCTTATTCAGTAAGGGATAATAGTGCGTCGAAAACGCGCGGCCAACCCCCCCGAAACTAATAGCACCCGCAACATGCAAATGCATGTTGATGGCCCTATTAGGTATGCGCGCAGGATACAGTAAGAAAATGTGCAGCCAAGCCGCACATTTTACTTTCAGAAATTAGCGCCTACCCAAAGGTAGGCGTTAATTTCTGCTGGCACTGGGAAAGTGCACAGAAAAGCAGTAAAAACTGCTTTTTTGTGCACCCTCAGACTTAATATCATGGCGATATTAAGTTGGAGGTCCCAAAACTTAAAAATAATTAAAAAAAAAAATTTTTAAATCGGCCCGCGACTCGCGGGTTGAAAACCGGATGCTCAATTTTGACGGCATCCCGTTTCCGAACCCATGGCTGTCAGCGGGTTTGAGAACTGAGGCCGGCAAAATAGAACGTTGGCTGTCAAACTCGCTGACAGCCGCCGCTCCTGTCAAAAAAGAGGTGCTAGGGATGTGCTAGTGTCCCTAGCGCCTCTTTTTACCACGGGTCCTCATTTGCATAGGCGCCGATACTAAATCGCGCGCACAGGAGAGTGGGCTGCTCTCCCGCGACTTTTACTGTTATCGGCCCGAAAGTCGTTATAGGCCTTTTTTGGCTGAGCAGTCTGATTCTGCAGAGGAGGGGGGTGGGGGAAGGGGGTGTTTTAATAGACTGCTTACAATTTTAAATAACTGCTTGGTTGATTTTGTGGCCTGTTCAATATATTGACAGAAGTACTGTGTTTTGACTGCTGTTATGGCATAAATAAGTTACTAACAAGCAAAGTGTAGTGACTTAACACTTTTATATCTTGTTATAACTCAATGGGGTAGATTTTATAAATCTGCGCACGCGCGTACTTTTGTTCGTACGCGCACCAGGCGCAAACAAAAGTACGCAGGATTTTAATAGATACGCGCTTATCCATTAAAATCCGGGGTCGGCGCGCAGTCTGCCTCCGTTCCCTCCACCCCCCCCGCACTTTCCCCTCCCTTCCCCTACCTAACCCACCCCCCCAGCCCTATCTAAACCCCCCCTACCTTTGTTGTACAAGGCGTAACTTGTGCGCGCCGGGCCGGCCACCGGCGCACGATTCCCAAGCCCGACAGCCGTTTCGGAGGCCTCGGCCACGCCCCTGAAACGCCCCTGGGCCGGAACCACGCCCGTGGCCCTGCCCCCAAATGACGCGCCGCCGGGACACGCCCCCCCCAGGAAAGCCCTGGGGCTTGCGCGCGCAGCCGAGCCTACTCAACATCGGCTCGGCGCACGCAGGGGGTACTTCGGCCAGGTTTTCGGGGGATACACGCGTATCTTACGCACATACCGTTTGAAAATCTGGCATAATCTTTTTTGTGTGTTTTACATTTTATTTTATCATGTAACAGACGCTTGAGACAATGTTTCGAGAAACACTTCACAAATACATTTTTAAATACAAATTGTTGTATAGAAATGGGCATCAATCGGACTAGTCAAAAACATATTTTATAGCCTTTGACTGTTTGTCCTGACCATTATCATATGCCTATAGTGTCAATTTTTTGTTTCAATTTTTGATGTATCTAAGTGCTCGAACGTCTTGTGCAGACCTTTCAAAATCTTGTGTACAATATAATTGGGATTCCTTTTAAAAAAAAAACCAAAGAGGGAATGCAGTAAATTGTGCTAGAAATAAGAAGAGCACATGATAAGTACAAATTGCGCTTTTGCATTTTTCATTCAGTTGATTTAGAACATTGTACACAAAACTTTGGAAGGTCTTCACAAGAAGTTTGAGCATTTAGATACATAAAATATTGAAACAAAAAATTGACACTATAGGCATATGATGATGATCAGGACAAACAGTCAAAGGCTTTAAAACATGCGTTTTGACTGGTCCGTTTGATGCCCTTTTCTGTACAAAAATTTGTATTTAAAAATTTATTTGTGAAGAGTTTCTCGAACATCGTTGACTCAGGTGTTTGTTACATGCTCAAATAAGAAGTAAGACACTCAGAAAAGATTGAATTATAAAAAGATATAATAGTGTTTAGCAACCACTGTTTGCTTGATAGTAAGTTTGTTGCATAGTAATGATTTCCCTTTTTGATATACATAAGTAAATAAGTTGCCATGTGAGACCTACATTTTAGTTTGTCCTACTCAAGGCAAGATTAGCGCTATTTCCTTTCCAGTATGTACCCTAGGTGTTTGAGGGTTCTTGGTTCCAGGGTATACCATAGTAATCATTGTGCATGGTTCATTGGACCTGAATTAGTAGTAGATTTCTCCAGGTCCTTTGCTAGGTTATCATTCCATATATCCACCTGCTGTTTCACCAAAGTTATTTCTAACTTTCATCATATTAGTAATAAATACACTTTACTACCTGGATATATTTTTTCTGCTGTTTCTTACCATAGAGTGTACCAAATGGAGTCCAGTGCCTCCTGTTGGGTTAAGACCAGTAACAGTTTAAGGATCTTTCTGCTCCTCCTATCTGCTGCCTTCTAGTAACATCACTTCCTACCTTGTAGCTAGTCTGTGGCACCAATCCTGATATCTACATGGAAGGATAAGAAATATTTACTGGTACATCCTATAGTGCAGGAGTTCATGAGCAAGAGCTGGGCCCACTAGGATAAGAGGGGATTCACTCCAGAATTCTTACCCAGGCTCATCAGGTTCCCATGGGAGATATTGGAGCTAATATGGTAACTTCCAAAGTGGACAAGTTGATCTCAGGCCTCACTAAGTTTACAGATATCTTGACAGGGGACTCTGCCTCATGACAGAAATTTTGGACAGGGTGACATGCATAGCTCTTAAGCACTACCATGAAGTAGATGGTTGCTTTCTACAGGTGACTGCGTGCTCTGGGATGTCTGCAGGGCAGCTACTTGGAAATCAGAGCATTGACAAATGGGCATCCACAGACGTGCCTTCTGGATGCAAAGCTCTCCAGGCTTTGGTTAACCCATCCTAACTGAAAGTTCGTAAAAGTGTTGCTGGTCTCACCCTGGGAGGTGGTGCTGCACTTTTCTTGTGTGAAACTAACAAGAATGAGTTATCAAAAAAAGTGACTGTTCTTTCTCATTACTGACTGCTTTTTTCACTATCATTGTTTTTAGGGGAGCTCCGTTGGGGGATAGATGAAACCATTGCTCAACTGGAAAGAGTTTTGTATTTGTACAAGAGTGGCTTGTATCTACAGAACACTACAGATGCACACAAAGCTGGTAAGATGTTCCTTAAGTTTTGGTTTTTTTTACCTAAAAGCTAAGCTTTCACTGATGGAGCAAGTTAAAAGCGGAATGAAGTTTACATCTTTCCATACGTTACTTTAGAATACCCTTTTGGAAGTGTTTATCTAGAGCGGAGGAGGGGGGGAATTTTCAAATCTGCCCACACAGATGGAAAGTCCTAAGGCACTTTTTTACCCATGGGCTTTGCACCGGTTTTGAAAGGGGAAGCACGAGCATACTTTCCCTTGGAAAACTGCCTGGGAATAAAGTACCCACGGAGATTTGCACCTGCTTGCTCCCTTCAGAATAACGCACGCCACATTTGAAAATGAAAACCTGCATACGTGATTTCCCTCCTCCGACCTAAACATGCCCCCAGGTCTGCCAGAAGCCTGCATGTCGTTTACCCCTCCACCCCCCCACACACAGATGCTCTTATCTGGGTAAGGACCGGGCAATTTTCAGACAGCCTGTTCACCTGGGTAAATTGCTTCTCAAGATTGCTGTGACAGATAGTAACGTATCTGATTTTTTTTTTACTCCTTTCACTACTTCTAGAGACAGGATGTTTTTTTTTTTTGTTTGTTTTTATTGTCCTCACTGCAACTGTGGAGAGCCTGGCTCTTTCAGGCATTTTTCAGTCTTGTCCAATATTCTGAATCAAATCTTTCCACAGAAAAATTAGTCCAGGAAGAAAACAAAATCTCTGATTCTATCAGTTTGTTCTGTTTATTTATTACTGACTAGACTTTTTAAGTGAAGAATTAGAAAATGGATCAAAATAAAAACATTCAGATGAAACCACCGGTGCCTGATCCTTGCAATTAAAAATATCAGTCTGTCTCTCTAAGTACTTCTGACTTACTCCGCAGTAGTTGAAATGAATTAACCGTTTGGTACAACTACTGTGTATTCTATTGCTTGGTTACATGGTTAATACCGAGATACAAAATGTTATGTCTTTCACTTACTTCACTGCAAATGTGAAGTGGATAGAAATAGGTGATGAATGAATTTGGAGTTTAGAGTAGAAGAGAACTAATAGGCAAATTATTTTTTTATTTTATTTTATTGACAGAGTTTTAATAATAATAAATGGTTTAATATTTATTTTTCTGTGAAACTGGAAGGGACTATTGGTGCAGGTGTTCAGTTAACGTTCTGATTTTCAGATCTTGTCACATTCTTTGCTGAGTGATGCCTGTCATCACGGGAAAATTATTTTCAGCAATGCGATCAATGGTACAAAACAGTCCTTTGTTGAGGACGTGCCAAGGAGTTTGAGGTTTTCTGTGATGGTGCTTGCTTCCATTTATAGTTGCCAGATGAGGGCAATATGGGATTTTCATATTCAGAGATGCTGCAGTGCTATGAAAGAACTGAATCGTAGGTAATCCAAATAGACTAACTTAAAATTGAACACAAAGGAGCCAATTCATTATACTTTGCGGGCACTTGCATGGGAATAAACAGTCATTCCCACGCATAACCTTGTGCTGTTTGCTAAGGCAGCTACACAGCACTTTTGTTGTGCAAACAGAACTTGATGCTCTCACCTAAAAACACTACACACCCGCATAGTTAATGAGAAAATATTTATGTAAACGAGCGATTCTGAATGGAGCTCACATTAGTGCACCATTGATTCAAGGCACAGAAATCTTTGCCACCACTTCCAGGGGCTAAAAAAGACAGAGGTGAGTGGCAGCTTATAGATTAACCAATTTATTGAGGCATGAGCTTTCAAAGACCAGAGTCCAACAGCTGCAAGAAGTGTAGAACAGGAGGTGAGTAAATATGCATGAAGAACTTCTGGGGGCTGTTTTGTTTACAGAGCTTTATATCACCTTGGGACTTCACATTACAGGGGGAAGGCTACATTTTCATGCTTAGATGGTCATAGGAAACAGTGATTAATAGATGAGGCTGCATTCATTTGAATTTTTGGCTGGCCTTGCAGCTCAGTCAGAATCAGACCCTGCCTCTGTACCTTGAGCCTTCCTTCACAACTACCCAGGGGTGTTTTCCCCTATTTTATATTCCTTCCCTGCTCATTTCAGTCATCACAGTGATAGTTTTTGGCTATGTACCAGAGCGCCTTCTAGAACCCTACAATCATAGGCCCTATCCATCCACTAAGTGTTGCCATTTCATGAAGACTATGACTTCCTATGAATGCGGCCAGCCTAAGGAGCTGAAGGCATGGAATCAAAGGAATTAGTTACTTCTCCTCTGCACTGCTACTGAGCTAGTTCTGCTCACTTGGTCTTCCAGTACAGGAAATTATTTTTTGGGATGCAGGGGCTCCTACTGACAGATGGCACAAAGCTGACACAAGAGGTTGTGAGATGGCAATGAGCATTGACAAGGCTGACAAAGAGAGCATAGGCAGGAGGATGAGAAGGAGTATGGCCATTGGATGGGAGGAGGTCCATCAGCTGGGCAGAGGATGCTATGCACATGTCTAAGAAGATAACTGAATGCTGGAAGAATGTCTCATCTATCCACATATGCCCAAGAAGTAAACACTAGAAATTTCAATTTAGCAAAAGCATTTTATTGGAAGGCCCAAGGAAGACACCATTCTCATGCTGGACAAACATTATATGTGTCATTATGCAGGGAAATAAAGAAAAACCAACAAACAGAACTAAATAATGTCCACAGAAGAGAAATCTGCTGCTCTTTGGAAGAAAATTACATAGAACAGACAGACTTTCTCAAAACAAGAGAGAACAATGTGGCCAAGCAGTGCAGGATTTAAAGCCAAGAACCAGGCCCCGCTCCTTACTAGGCAGCAGCTGTGGCCCAGAAGATCAGCTTTGAGTGCACAGGAGCCACAAATAGAATCCTCAGTCATTGTCTTGCTGGTGGGCTGTACAGCCTGCAAACTCCTTGGTGTTATTTTTTAAGGTGGCCCCATAGGAAAATTCATACTTTTTGCATCCTTCAACCCTTTAGCTAGGGCCCCTTTTCCCACTAGAGCTGGTTGTTTAAGCTGGCATTGGCTCTGGCAGGGCATGCTGATATTACTTGTGAACACCCTTATTATAGACAGAAGTGTTTGTGGTTTGAATGCATCAATGCCTTGCTGCAGATTGTGGGCCATATCAGTGATGTATGTCCAGCAAGTCCTTCTATGCCCTCTAGTCCCATAAGGGCCATAATAATGCCTTTGGTTCGCGTGAGCTGTATGGGGCAGGGCAGGTCTTTGCCAATCTTACTTTGCTCAGGCCTCATCTGAGAAACCTTGAATTGAAGCTTGTGTCTTGCATCCCTGATGCAGTGATTCATGTGTTCTGCAGAATGTTGCTGGTAGGTGATGTTAGCAGCAGTACTTCAGGGGTGAGGTCAGCCTGGGGGAAATAAGTTAGGTGCTCAGTGCTGATTTCCTGTGCTAGGCACCTAATTTAGACTCCAAAATCTAGACAAATATTTATTTATTTATGTTTAATTACTTATTACACGCACCCTCCAAAGTTTGGGGTGGGTTACATAAAACATACATAAAATGCAAAATAACATATTGATTCATAAATATATATATCAAAGGAAAACTAAGAGTTCTGTGATACTGAGAGCTGGTAACCTGTAATGCCTTAATTCTTTTGCATCTACTATACTGCGTTTGTATAGGGAGAAAGTTCCAGAGGGTGGGACAAGCTATGGAGAATGCTTTTTCACTTTTTGTGCATAATTGTGGTTGGCATGGAGTTGGGATATCTAGCAGGTGTTACCTAGCAGATCTAAGTGTTCTCATGGGAGTGTACATTCTCAAAGTAGTGATGATCCACGTAGCGGTAATATTGTTCAGGAGATTGTGAAGCCAATGCAATGATTGCAAAACTAGGAATATGTGATCGCTGATATTTGTACCAGTCAAAAGGCAGGCTGCCACATTTTGGACAATTTGCAATGGTCTGATCATGTTATGTGGAAGGCCAACATAAAGTGAATTACAATAATCAAGTGAAGAGAAGATTGATTGAAGTACTGTTCTAAAATCTGCAGAGTTGGGGAGCGGTTTGAGATGATGTAATGATTTTAGTTTAGCAAAACGTGATTGTACAATAGATTTAATTTGTGGTTGCATTGATAGTAAGGGTCAATTATGACATCAAGATTTTGTGCTTTTTGAGAGATGTTCAGAGTCTGGTTATCAAATGTTAAAGTAGAAGGGTTGGATATCTTGAGTAGTACCCTAGTATCATGATTTCAGTTTTTCTTGAGATTCAGGACCAATTTATTATGAGACAGCCATGATCTGATCATGGTAGGCAAAGTGAAGTGAACTGTATTATGGCAATCTAGGTAGTTTTATTGGGAAATAAAACTGAATATCATCTGCAAATGATCAGTATGATAGTCCTAAAGTAGAAAGTAAATGGCATAGTGGGGTGAAAAAGTTGTTGAATAATGCAGCTGAAAGGGCAGTTCCTTGAGGGACTCCCATAGTGATAGGGTACCATGATGACCAAGTTGAAGCAATTCTGACTTGCTGTGACCTATTGGTTAGGTAAGAATTGGGCCATGAAAGTACTGTTCCAGGGATAGCGGTATCTACAATCTGGGAGAGAAAAATGGAAAGATTGAGAGTGTTGAAAGCTGCTGTAATATCTAGAAGTATTAACATATAAGAAATTCCAGAATCAAAACCCCAATTTGTAAATCCAAATTGATATTGATATAAGATGGAACTTCTCTCAAAGAAAACAGTCAGTTGTTTTACGGCAGTGGTTTCAATAATTTTTGTTAAGAATAGCAAGAATGAGATGGGATAAAAGTTTGCATAGTCAGCAGGATCTAGTGAAGATATATTTTACCAAAGGCTTAACTGAGGCTTGTTTAAATGAGAGGGGAGATAGCCAGATGTTAATGACAAATTATTATTATAGTGGGTTCAATGATTTTATGACATATCAATTTCATTAAAGAGGTAGAACATGAATTCAACAGTGATGACATGGCATTTAGGTTGCTGATTATTTGCAAAACTTCAAGCTGAGAGATATATTCCGATTCAGATCAACATTGATGTACTGGGATCTTGTTGTTAAAAGAAGGCGGAGCGTATTTCAGAAAGGTAGCACATAACTTTGAGATTTTGGTTGCAAAGAAATCTTCAAAAGAAGTGAGTTTATTTCCATATTTATATCCTGCCTATAATGAGGTAATTTTAGGCAGGGAACAAAGTCAGAGAGGGGGATAATCCATGGATATAGGAGGGGTTAATAAGATGTTTCACAGTGTGAATGTAGTGCTGCGATGAGGGAGAGCACCAGGGGGCACCCACAAGCACAGGACAAGATGTGTGCCCTTGCGATGAGACTATCCTAGGCTGGAACCCGGGGACCTTTACCAGACCTGTACGCCTCCGTGAGACCACCAACTCAATGGTGGACTCTGAATGGTCCTCCGACCATTCCCAGTCCTTTCGGGCTCGCTGCAGGGAGCAGCAGAGGTGGCAGGCCGGGCAAGAGGCAGAGATGGACAAGAACCAAGAACAGACTTGAACGAAGGGCAGACGTGGATGAAGACATGAACTCTGGCAAGGCAAGACATGGACTCTGCCAAGGCAAGAGAAGGCGAGCTAAAATCATCAATAAAACTCAGGATGGAGGAGACTCCGGATAGAGTGCTAACACCCACAGCCGGGAAGGAGGCTGAAGTGGCCAGAAAGACCCGCAGGCTATCCACTGGAGCACTGCCCGCCGGGGGCTAGGCGTAGCCGGAGTCCAGAGCATCGGAGAACTATATACAAGATAGCCTCCAGGCAGAATTCCAGGACATCAGGACTAACTCCTCAGACACTCAGTGAAGGGCAGCCAGGATAGACGAAACAGACATCCAGAAGACTCCAGATCTAGGAGATGACAGAAAGACATGGAGATCCTTGGCTCTGAGGATGGAGAAGACCCACCAGCGCCCTACACACCCCAGCGGGGTGGTCACAGACCACAGGGCCGCAGTGCACCCTACCAACCCAGCCGGGCTGGTCACGGACCACGCCGGGAGGGATCCGACGAAGCCCTGGACATCTGTACAAGATGGACATCAGACGAGGACTAGGCCAAGGAACATCAGGACTGGAAGACATCAGGGCTGGAACGAACATCAGGACTGGAAGACATTGGGGCTGGAATGGACATCTGGACTGGAACAGAAGATGACAAGACAAGGAACGTCCAAGGAAGAGACCAGAAACAAGATGACAAAGGATCCAATGAAGATACAGGAATGCCATGCAGGAGCAGAGAGCAGGAAGTCCAAGAGAGAACATAATCCTTGCAAAGGCAAGGAAAGAATGACTAAAGAACCCTTTTATAGGGTGAAGCAGGAAACACCCAAGGTGGAGCTCACAGGAGGAGCCAGAGGGACCACTCCCTGCTGGCCCTTTAACTCCAAGAAGGAGGCGCAGCCCCATGCTTAGGGAGAGGAAGCAGGAAGCAGTGCAGGACCCTGGACAGCAGCCCTGCTGCATAGAAGACTGCAGAACTGAAGCTGGAATTAGGCCTCAAGGCAGGCCCCGGTGTCAGGGAAGGCTCCCTGCCGCTGAAGGTGAACCGAGGGCGACTCTGGGCGCCAAGCAAGCTTGGGGATGCAGGCCCTCTTCCCCCGGAGAGCCCAGGTAAGGTTAGTGGCCTCCGGGCCGCACGAGGACATTGTTGGCGGCCTCCTGGCCGCATGGAGAGAGTAGTGCAGCTCCTGCCGCGTGGGAGTGTCGGCGGCCCTCATGCCACTTTAGAAGGCAGCAGCGGTGGGAAGCATGTTGGCGGCCTCCGGGCCGCTTGAGAAACAGAAGCGCGGCTCCTGCTGCGTGTGCAATGCGTCGGCGGCCACTGGGCCGCGAGAGATACAGGTGCGTGGCTCCTGCCATGATTGAGATACATCAGCGGCCTCCGGGCTGCTGAAGGAAGCAGGGAGAGAGGTGGAGAGGCAGCCTGTGGCTCCTGCCACAGGCCGAATCGCAAAGTGAAATTGTTCAAATTGTTGATAGATGCCTTAATCGGGGAACTATAAAATGCCTTTTTAGCCAAATTGATGGCTATTCAGTATTATGTAAGAATGTGGTCATAGCATGGATTTAGAATGTGAAATTTCTACTTTCAAAGATTTAGATCTATATAATGGCTATTTTTAATGTCAAGTTATGAGTCTAACAGGGAGCTTTAGATTTATGTCTAGAGGTCTTAATTTTAGCAGAGCAAACTTGTCAATTATGATTTGAATGGGATTATCTCAGGTACTGACCATGTTATCCACAGTGTCAGTTGGGAATCAGGCATTGAGAAAAGTATCTTCTTTCAGCTGATCCGGTTCAATATGTGAACATTTGTAGGTTGGAGGGCATATTACAGAAGACCCAATAGAGTTTCTTTTAGAGTAATTGTTGTTTGAACAAAATAGCAATTGGAGCAGGGACTGTCATAACTATATTTGCAAGGTTCAGTAGAAATGTATTTGGATTAAGAAACAGAAGATCTAGAGTGTGTAGGAAGGTGTATTACTTGTTCCTAACCATTTGCACTTAATAGCTCTAGAAAGGTTTTGTATGTAAGAGATTGAGGGATTTGATCTATGTGTAAATTAAAGTTGCCAAGTAATAAAATTTTTTGCAGGGTAAGTAGGGATACAAGCTATAAATTCAATCAAAAGAGAGCTGTTGTGAGCCAACAGGCCAGGGAGACAGTAGATCAAGCATATATTAAATGTTTTTGATGTATGAACCATTATCTTGTAGGGAGGAGCAATTGTAACCGAAACTAGTTTGAGCTTTAATGATTTTTTTGTATATCGTCCATAAACCATCACCTTTGCATTGACTAAGAGGTTGTGAATAATGCATATTCATTAGGACAACATTGATTTAGTAATGGAATATCATTCTGTGTGATCCAAGTCTCTGTTAGATGCTAGATGTTAGAAATGAAAAAAGGGGTGCATGGGGATAACCTGCTCAGTGCAGCAATTACTACCCTTAACTGAAGGCATGGGGGCAACCTGAATGGAATGGCAGTTACTATCCTTAACAGAAGGCATAGGGGTATTCTGCAACTTTCAGGGCAGCCTGGATGGACCATTGGGTCTTTATCTGCCATCATTACTATGTTACTATGTATATTCCTATGTTAGATTTAGTTAGTAGATCATGCGGTACTTCAGAAATCTTCAAAATGGATTGAGCATTTATTAGTGTGATGGAAAGAGTTGCAGTTATAGTCAGAAGTTTGAATGTTTGGAGTGGAATGTTAATGTTCTTATGTTTTTATGACCTTGATAGAGAAATATGTCATTGACATTATGGTGGGATATATATAGCGTTTTTGTCTAATAATGGTGGGGATGTTGATTGTGAAGACCAGGTAGATGCTCAAGGATTGAAATCACTGTAAGGAGCAGGTCTCAGGCACTTGGACGCACATGAAGGAGCACACAAGGTGGATCATGTGATGCTGTGGTAGGAGCAGGAAGTGATTCAGCTGTGCTCCTGGGGCCCTCCCCTCATCTGCCTGGTTAAACAGCATCAAAACTATTAAATCCAGGAGGCTGAATCTATGAATTGAAACTGCTAGCCTTACTCTCCCTTTGGAGGATTCCAGTGATGGAATGGCCACAAAACTCGCCTGTAAAGTTAAAGAGATTAATCCTGCTGAATAGGAAATGGTGGAGCAGGAATGTCAGCAAAATCGAGCAAGCAGTCCCACAATGATGTGCTAGTTGAGGCTGTGACAGTGGCAGTGATGACAGTTTTGAATTAAAAATTTGAGCAGATGTTTAGCAAATTTGAGGAGCTAACCTCATCCATGGTAGCTGCTGTTCACTGGGTGTCTGCAGTGGAGCAGCTCATGTCTGATGTGAAGGATGCGGCGTGTTCGATGGTGGTGACAGTCAGTGAGCTTCAGGCTAAGATGGAGCGAATGGAAGACAAGATCAAAGATTTAGAAAATTGGTCCTGCCGAAACAATTTGAGGTTGGTGAGTATTCCAGAGTCAATGGTGGAGGCTGAATTGAGGATTTTTGAAACATGGCTGGCAAAAGAACTTAATTTGTCTGAATCATTTGGGCCAGTAAAAATTGAGAGAGTGCACCACTTAGGCCCATGGATTGACAACCAGGGAAGACCACGGTTTGTTATTGCCCAGTTCCTGTATTTCACGCAAAAAAATGGCTATTCTGCAAGTTGTGTGCCACGGCTCAACACCCATGGTGGGCAATAGAAAGACTCTGGTCTTTCAAGATTATTCTATGAAGCTTTTGGGGCTCAGGAGAGCTTTCTCACCTATTTGTTCTTCATTGCATAATCACCAAATCTGTTTTGTACTCCAATACCCAGCTAAGTTGAAGATCATGATTGTGGGCAAAACTACTATCTACTCTATATCAGAGGAGGCTAAGATCTTTGTTGATACTGAACTAGCCGAAGGATAAGGCAGTATGGCCAGAAGTGACAAGTGAAGCTGATGTTTTCTTCTTTTTTTTGTTTTCTCAGCATTTCCTGCATGTTGGTCCCAGGTTGATAACATTCAGTGCTGATAAATTACTGTCCCATTATCCTATAAGAATTGCATCTGTATTCAGAGGATGTCTGGATTTCTTTTGAACCAGGGGCCAGTAGGAGTTTCTTCCTAGGGACTGTAAGTTTGTTTGGATGGATCTGTGCCGGATATAATTTGGTATTACAATTAGCAGTGGAGAAAATTGTCTTTGATATAGATATGAACTCAATAGTATACACAGTTGGATGATTTCAGTGGATGGACAATATAGATCTAGGTCTAAGGACTATTGCTTATTTAGATTTTGCTTTGGGGGGAGGATGGGAGGCCCCCAAGTCATTAAAGCATGATCTCTAACTCAAGTGGGAGGCAGGGAAGGAGAGGGGATGGTGTTAGGGAGGGTTGGGGAGAGAGCCAATATGAGAGGATGGGCTTTTCGAATCAAGAGGGAGGAGTAGTGAGTATCAATTTTCTTTTTTTGAATGCTGGATCACACCATATTTATCGGATATGTTGGGGGCCGCTCTAGGCTGGGGGTGGTCTGCTAAAATGTTTTGGTGGCATCTATGGGAGATTCTGGTTGGTTGGCTGTATAAGGAAGGGCTATGACTATATTCCTGTAACATAGCGGGGTTTGCTTCCCCAATAAAGCATCACAAAATATTGAAAGCCTTAATGAAGCATCAATCTGATATTGCTATATTGCAGGAAACACATATGAGTGATAGTGAACACGGTAAATTGGCTAGATGGTGGATGAGGAAAGCATATTGGGCATCTTCTGGCACTAAGAAAGCTGGAGTACCATATTGGTCCATAAGACTCTGGCATTCCAGGTGCAGACCCAGATTTAGGATCCGGGGGGCAGAAACCTAATACTAAAAGGTAGTTTATGTGGTGAATCTTTAACTTTATGTAATATCTACGCACCTAATATATATGACCATGCTTTTTTCCTAGATATCCTAGATAGATTCCTAGATAGATATCCTAGATATCCTAGATATCCTAGATATCCTAGATAGATTCAAGATTTGGGGAATGGTCCTTTAATAGTGGGAGGGGACATGGATATGGTGTTTGATTCCCATGTAAATAGATCTAGAAGCTCGGCAGGGGAAGGTTTTATGAAACACAAGGGAATTCCTTTACTATGTGACTGGTTAGATCTTTTAGAAATGTGGAGAATCTTACACCCTATGGAACGAGATTATGCGCATGTCTCTAGAGCACATGCCATTCAATCTAGGATTGACTATTTGTTGGTCTCCTTGACTATTTTTTCTAAATTAATCAAGGCATATATTGGTCCCTTTGAAATCTCAGACCATGCGTTAATCTGGCTAGATATTCAGTGGTCTTCAAGAAAGCCAGGAGGAGTGGGCTGGAGATTTCCTGCTAAATTGTATAGGGATAAGGGATTTTAGAGCTCTCTGCTGCAAAAATGGAAATGATTTCATGATTGCAATAAAGGACATGTAGCGGATCCTGCCCTTTATTGGGAAATGGCTAAAGTCATATTAAGTGTGATATTATCTCTTTTTTGAGTTGATGGCAAATAGAATTAGACAGCAGAATAGTCAAATTGGAAAAGCAAGTCCAGTGGGATAGGTTGGTACTTGCAGTAACACATATAGCCAAGGCCCGGGCTACTTATATTTCCTCACAAGTGGCTATGAATTCTCTTATTCATCAACATGCTAAAAAATCTATGTTCTATTATAAGTATCATCTATATAAATTTGGCAGTAAACCTGGGAAGCTTTTGGCGTCCATGGTCAAACATAGAGGTGGCTGTTAGGGACAAGAAAGGAACAGTGGTGAATTGTATGAAGGAGCTCCATATAGTATTTGTGTTATTTTCAAAAACTATATGCTAAAGATAATATTGACATAGGTAATAGAGCAGAGTTTTTCTAAGGCTTATTGTTGCCGCAATTGAAGCTGAGGCAGCTAGAGATTCTTAACGCCTCAATAACTGCTTTAGAGATTCATGCCCAAATAGGACATGCAGCTTTGTATAAAGCTCCTGGCCTAGAAGGATATGGGGGAGAGTTTTATAAACTTTTACAGGACCAGGTTGTGTCACCTTTGCAAGCCATATTTATCCAGATAGTGAAATCAGGGCGGTTCCTTTAAAATATTACGGCTTTAATTATTGTATTGCTCAAAAAGGGGAAAGATCCTCTATCTCCAGAATCATATAGGCTGATTTTGCTATTTAACTTTGACGTCAAACTTCTGGCAAAAAGTTTTGCAGATTGTTTGGCTTGATTTCTGCCAGATAATTTAGCCAAGCATCAGGTAGGGTTTGTGTGAAGAAGGCATCCAATACTTAATATTAAGAAAGTAATAGTTTCCATATGCCAGGGTAGACACTCTGCTTGTTTGCAGAAAAAGTGTTTGATCATGTGGATTGGGAGCATTTGCTATTTATATTGGGTAAATTTGGGATTTCGTGGGTTTTTTTTCTAAGGTAGTACAACTTCTATATTTGTTCCTAGAGCAAAGATTTTTATTAATGGACAGGTCAAAGGGGAGTTTGAGATACAGGGCTGCCCCTTCTCTCCGCTATTGTTTCTTTTAACTCTGGAGCCTTTATTACGGTTGGTACAGTCTAATGTGGCAATAGTGGGGATACCCATTAAGGGCCAAGTGCTCAAAATCATAGCATATGCTGATGACATTCTGGTGCGTCTTTCCAATACTTATGATTCTCAGAGAACTTTTGAGGGAGTTTCTATGTTATGGTTCTTTTTCCAGTTTCAAGCTTAATATGGATAAATCGGAAGCTTTAGCCTCTTCTCCTAAGGTGGAGGCTCTATGGGGTAATGATTTCCCACTTAGATGGGCACGGGATTATTTTAAGTATTTGACCATAGTTCTCCCTATGGATCTTGGATTGTTGTAAGATTTGAATATTATCCCTTTGTTGCAACGCATAAAAGATAAGCTTTTACTTTGGAATTCTTTGCCATTATCACTTTCTGGCTGGTTAAATGTCTTCAAAATAATGCTGTGTCTTCAGTGGCTGTATATGTTGCAAGTGTTGCCTATTTATTGGCAAAAGAGGGATATTAAATTGGGGTATGTTATGCTCTCAAAATTCTTGGGGCGGGGAAGGCGGGCTAAGATAAATATTTGTCAGCTGCTAGGTGGGTGGAGGGAAGAAGATTTGGGAATCCCAAGATTTGAAGAATATAATTTGGCCTGCATGCTCTGATTGGCTTTTTGACACATCTCATTACACTCAACAGCATTGGGAGGAAGGTTGAGTCTTGCCTTTATTACCACAATATATATTACATGCTGCAAATGTGAATATCCCAACACATATAAGGAGTGATTGGATAGTTATCTTTATAAGGAATGCATGGCGCTATCTTTCCACCAAGCTCCATCACTGTTCTAATGAATCTGTTTTTTTTACCCATACAAGGTAATCAAGACTTTTCCCTGGGAATGAGCATTAAGGCTTTTCTTGATTGGGGAAGACGTAGTGCGAGGCACATAGCCCAAGTGGTGGATACAAAAGGAAAGATTATTTCCTATCAGGAGATGGAGGGTCTAATTGGGATGACTCTGGGACAATGATTTGCCTATAGCCAGTTGAAACATTATTGACAAACATATAGTGCCAACCTCAGGGAAGACTTTAAGATTCAGGTGGAAGAATGTTTTCAAATTGAGGAAAGACAGCGACTGAGTATATCCTGCATATACAGGGCTATGTTGAAATTACAAGAGGCCGCTCACTATGGCTCCTTAGTAGATAAATGGAAAGCTGAACTTCCGGTTTCTATAGGAGTGGGTCATATAGCCTCATTTTTTTTTTTTAGAATACCTGGGTTGGTGAATAATGCCAATTTGAGCAGATGTAATTTTAGTTCCTATGGCGGACATATGTATCCGCCATACAGTTATTTAAGGCTGGGATAATGCAGTCTGAATTATGTTGCAAATGTATGGCTGCCAGAGGCACTTTGGGACATTATTTTTAGGCCTGCCCTGTAGTCCATGGTTTTTGGGACAGGATAAGATGATATCTACAACAAATACTTTCCTGTTCCCCCCCCCCCCTCTTTTACTTCGAAAAGAGTATTGTTCGACTATTCAGAATCCTTTCTAAATGTGAGTAAGGGAGTGAGTCTGTTTCTTTGGAAAGCTTATTTGTTGGGGAAAACGACCATATTGGTAGCGTGGTGCGATAAAGGAGTAATGGGTGTGGAAAATTGTCTTCATACATTGATGCAGATGCAAAATGTGGAGACCACTTGATCTTTTAAAACAAAACTGCAATTTATGGAAGTTTGGGATGTGTTTGCAATCACTCTCTCCTAGAGCAAGAAGTTTGGTACTTTATTATCCCTGATGGCAATATGATTGATACCAGATCTCTTTGGATTTTTAAGTTACACTCCTCCATAGAAGAAATGAATTTATGCGGCACTGCACCTGGGTGCAGCCCAGGTGCATAGGTACTTGCGTGCATATCTTTTAGCCATGCCCCGGAATACCCATGCCTACCCACACCATGCCCCTTCTTTCTCTGATGCGAGATGTGTGAGCATCCGCCCACTTTATAAAATCAGGTTGACACGCGCGTGTTCTAAATGTGCGCCCATCTCCAATTTTGACGCGCACATCTCTTTTCAAATTCACCTTTAAGAGTACATCGCCTCTTGAAGACATAACATGACTTACCCTGCATTTGTATAAAAATGACTAAGAAAATTCTATTCAGTTTACAAGAAGAAGCAGAGTTAGAGAAGATGTATTTGGCTTGCATAAATACTGTATGTTCAATCACGTAGACGAGTAGTATCAGTTCCAGTAAAAGACATTTTCTGGAACTTCAAGTAAGGATGTGGCAAACACCTCTGTCTACCCTACTGGTAGAAAGGATGTTAGATGTCAAATATAGAGTTCAGCCAATTCTAGGACATTACAGTTGCCAGCTATTGAATCAGTCAATAGTAATACAGTCCGCTTTGAAAAAAAAAAAGCTACTCTAAAACATATTCCAACACCCCTCCTGGAAAAGATGCCAGGATACTGGCTAATGTGGAAAGAAGGTGATCCAAGCAGCTGTGCTCAGTTCTAGAACAGCAGCATGTTAATTGCAAATGGTACAATATATACATTCCTGCCTGCAAAGGCTCCAGTCCATTGCAGAAGCATTTCTAGTCATGGCATGCCATTATGAATGTTGCTTCTATCTCCCATTAAACCCATACGGGCCGATACAATAAAGTCCGCGGGAGAGCCACTCTCCTGTGCGCGCAATTCTGTATGCAAATTAGGCCCGGCGGTAAAAACGGGTAAAAGGAGGCTCTAGGGATACTAGCGCTTCCCTAGTGCCTCCTTTTGGACCGGAGCGGCGGCTGTTGCTCAATTTTGCCGGCGTCGGTTCTCGAGCCCGCTGACAGCCACGGGTTCGGAAACCGGCAAAATTGAGCGTCCGGTTTTTGACCCGCAAGCCGCGGGCCTACTTCCAATTTTTTTTTTTTTTTACTTTTGGTAACTTTCGGGTCCTCTGACTTAATATCGCCATGATATTAAGTCGGAGGGTGCACAGAAAAGCAGTTTTTACTGCTTTTTTGTGCACTTTCCTGGAGCCAGAAGAAATTAGCGCATAACTTTGGATAGGCGCTAATTTCTGAAAGTAAAATGTGAGCTTGGCTGCACATTTTGCTTTGTGAATCGCGCGGGAATACCTAATAGGGCCATCAACATGCATTTGCATGTTGCGGGCACTATTAGGTTCGGGGGGGTTGGATGCGCGTTTTCGGCCCCTTACTGAATAAGGGGTAACGCTAACACGCTGAAAATGCGCGTCCAATGGAGGGTTAACAATGCACTCCGTTGGAGCGCACTGTACTGTATCGGCCCGATTGTTCTCAAATTCATGAAAAACCTCACACAGCTGAAGCCTCCAATAAAGGAACCCCCTGTTTCTTGGGGATCTAAATGTAGTTCTTGATTAGCTCCTGAAGCCAACATCTGACAAGCAATCGAAATTAATTTCTTAGAAAATTTTACTTTTAAAAGCAGTTATTACTGACCTACCTTCCTTATCTCCAGTTTTTTCTAGAGATGTGGTTCGTCTATCACAAATTAGGCAATTTCAACGATGGCACCAGCCATCCATTGCTCCTACCATGTAACAGGGGATGACCAATGGCACCGGTAGCCCCTGTGACCTAGTAGGTCAAAGGCTATCGGCGCCATTTTGATCGAGGCAGGCCAGACAGCCCGACGGCACAGAGGGAGAAATCGCTCGCGGGACCCCACTGGACCACCAGGGATGTTAGTAAGTCTTGGGGAGGGATCGGGATGGTGGTGGTGGGGGGGGGGGGTTGTATTTAATGTATTATAGTAAATTTTAATGCTTGGGGTGGGTATTTTTGAACTTCATTTTCCTGCGTCGTTTTTTTGGGCCCGTTTCATTTTTCCCCGTTTAGGTTTTGTTCGTTTTTCCAAAACACTAACCGAGGAAAAACGAACTTTACCCCGAAGGGTCCAACTCAAAAAATGACCCGGTAGAAAAAAACAAATCTCATCTCTAGTTTTTTCATAACAGGGAGAGGGGGGGAGGCAGTTTTCAAAGGTGTCCTAGAGTCATCCAGCTAACTTGCCCCTAGATTCATCAAAATGCTATTAGTATAGCGGATACTGATATTGCATGCTACTCTGCTAAACTCTTGCAGTTAAGTCTGGTTGGAAAAAAACATTGGCCTAAAGATACACAGGTAACGTTAGATGACTATATTCAGCAATAGACCTACCCGGGTAAATCCCACTGAATACCTCTCCTAAAGCTTCCTGAGTAAATTCCTGCTCCATGCATCTCTAAATTGTATTTTTACCCAGAAAAATAGTGAATGCAACCCCAGTTTATAATCCTGAGGCTTTTCACTCCGTACTAGTCTCTAATCTGACTTGTTGCCATTTGCAATGACCCTCTGACTTCACTCACTAAACCAGTTCACTGTACATGTCAGTACATTTTTTTCCAGTGCCATCTTTGATAACCTTACAGTTTAACCTCTTCTGTGGCAATGTCAAATGCCTTTTGAAGTCTAGACAGATCATGTCAACTGCCTCCATCCCTTCATCTGCTTCTTATTGTCGAGTTCAAAAATTCACTTCAACATGACTGACCAATTAGGAAACTGTGAGACTTTGTTTTCCATTTTTGTACATATTTCATTCTCTTATTCTTGTCTTCAGGCCCAGCAATCTTGCCTTCTTGCTTATCACTGAAATTAACATACTGGGTTTTCTTACACATTAGAATAACAGTGTCCCAATACCCTTTAGCTCTTTTCAGAGTATTACCTCACTCACTAACAAACTATTAAGGTTGAATTAGAATAAGAAATATATTTAGCATGAAATGTTACACTTTCAAAATAGTTATGCATGTACAATATTAATATCTATGGTGTCAACAATCAAATGCTTTTTCTTCAAAAGTAAGTTCTGTAGAAAGGTGTATTATCTTGTACATTGATTGTGCTAAATACAGATTAAAAAGCTTATGCTTAAAGTTTTAATGGACTTCTTGCTTAAATAACTGATTCTAAAATGTGGCATGCTATGCCATGCCATGCCACATGTTAAACAGCGGACAGGCTGGAGTTGCATGACAAATTAAGGTCATGCTTATTGCATGCATGCTCCTTACAGATATTACATGTAAGGAAGGTAATTTGCAAAGGCATTTTTATGTATAAAACAGTGCTTTACTCCAGAAATGGCCTTTTAAAAAATTGAGTCCATGTAATATAGGAGTGTGTCAAAATGGATGAGTCATCAACAAGCACAAGGGCCATAATGTAGTGGAATAAATCTTTATTCTCTTAATATAGTTATCAGGCAGACATATCTTGTAGATAAATACAGTATCAAAATAGTTGTGATTGAACTATCGGTCCCCTGACACAGCCGTGTTTCGCCCTGGCTGCATCGGGAGGGACAGAACATGAGATCAATGATGATTTTCACCAATGCAGTTGTAAGGCAAATCTTTGTAATTCAGGATACAAAGTTTCAAAGGAGCCGTGCAGGCACTTGATGAGACAAAGTTGCAAACGCCTTTAACAAGGGACGCTGTCCAGCGTGACAGTTATAAAATAAAGATAAATAGGGTCGGGGATACCTGGTGGGAGTGAAGATTATTAAACTATGGGGGTTTAGCTGGGTGAACAGGGGACAAACTGGTAAAACTAGAAATGACATTGGCACGCACCCCTTTTAAAATCCCCTGATTTACGGGGCAGAAACAGCATTTTGCACACTTGCACACACCCATTTAAAATTTGGTGCACATGTGCATGCGGCCAAGCTATTTTAAAAAATTGCTCAACTGCTTTGTGGGTAAACTTATGCATGTGTGTCAGGCATGAGTGTAAGGTTGCTCAGACTAAGTGGAAGTGGAGGTGTTCCTGGGGACAGGATGGGGAGGAATTAGGGCTTGTGCAAATACTTTTGCGTTTTCAAATGTTTGCATGTAAAATTTCAAGAAAGATTTCCATGCACATAAAAGAACTTGTTATTGTGTGCAGGTAAATTTAGTGGGATAATTTTCCAAGTGGACTTACTCACATAAATGTGAATGTTGAAAGCCAGGTATGCACGAATATGTAGGACTTGTATGCACCGAGCAGATTTTAAAAGGGGCATGAATATGTGCTTAAGTGCCTCATCGTGCACATCTCAGAATTTTTCAGAAATGGGTGGGGCGTGGGCATTTCATGTTGTGAAGCTGAGATGTGCACGTAAATACTTAATGCACTTTGATACGCGCTGATTCCCCCTGCTACTTAACTTTACTTCTGCTGTGGATGCCATGCAAGTTATAAAATAAAGATAACTAGGTAGATTGGTGGGCTTTTAAGGGTCGTGGATCCCTGAGGGAAGTGAAGACTATTAAACCATGGGGGTTTTGGAAGACTTATCTGTTAGCTGGGTGAACTGGGGACAAACTGGTAAAAACTGGAAATGGCATTGGCGCGCACCCCTTTTAAAATCCCCTGATTTACATGGCAGAAATGATATTTTTGGCAATGGTACGGGCCCACTTAAAATTTGGTGCACAAGTGTGCGCGGCCAGGCTATTTTATAACAAATGCACATATACATGCTCAAGTTATAAAATATCTGCATCCCTGGGCACGGGCTGATGAACATGTGTGTCCACGCACAGGTTTGAAGTTACCGTCATAGAGTCTGCTTTGAAAATTGGTACAAGGTCTGCGCATTGTTTGCCAGCCATCTTATGTGGGCTGTTACAAAGTTACCCCCAAAATGCATTACAACACATTACATTTTATAAATTTTATACCATCTTTTTCCCCCCAAAAAAATGGGACCCAAAGAGGTTTACAGCATCAGAATTAAAAACGTACACATTTGAGATAAAATACAGTGATGTTCATTTTAGGGTCACATAGCAAACATATTTGTATGAAAGCAAAGAACAAGAGGTAGGATCATGTCAAAGTGAATAAAGGAAGAAAGTAATGGTCAAACTTAAGATCATGAAACTGTTGGCCTATGATATCTGTTGCCTCTTCCGTTGAACATCAGCTATTAAGAAAAGTGATATCAACAATTGGTAGGAATATGCTGTGAAACTACTTGCCAGTCACAGCTTTCACACAAAGTTTAACAAAGTGAACCAGACTCATGATACAGTAGACAGAGCTAACCTTTCACAATGTTTTAGTTGTAAAACTTTTATAGTCCTTGTAAACAAAATTACACTTTGGACTTTGTTTTAATAACTCTGAAGTAAAACTCAGGGAGGGGTTTGCAAGACATGTGGATTCTGCAGTCTTGAAGTGCAAAAAGACTTAAACTTTGCATGGGAAAGTGGCTTCTTTTCCCAGCACTCGGACAAATCCTTCTAATTACTAAATAGAAATGATTAAAAAGAAAAATGCTTAAAAAGAAAAATGGTTACTTAGCACAACTTTTGAAATCTGTCTACTAATAGCATGTCAAAATTTTAACATGTAACAGTTACTATTAGTTGCTACAGAGTCAAGCTGTGAAATAAGTCTTGTGATGGTTAAGAGAGACTTTCTATATCTATAATTTGGAAACTGCAATTTTCCCTATCAGATGTGGATCTTAAAACACATGCATCCAACTCTTCCACACAAGACAATACTTTATACTTTGGGCATCTTGGTAAGTATTAAAGATCAACACAATGCAGGAGCAGAAGCCTTCACTTCAAATATTCAACACCAAACAGAGGGAAGTGCAGGTAATTCAATAAGTCCCCTCAACTTCAGATTCTTTTCATCAAAAGTTTCTTTTTATTTTACATCGGCAGCTCCATTGCTTAGACAAGCACAGAATTTAAGAAGGGTCCCCCGACACGGACCCGTGTTTCGCCAAACCCGGCTGCGTCGGGAGGGACAAGCATTTAGAGACAGGGATTCTTCAACTTTTAATCGCTGTTAGCTGCCGATGTAAAATAAAAAGAAACTTTTGATGAAAAGAATCTAAAGTTGAGGGAACTTATTGAATTACCTGCACTTCCCTCTGTTCAGTATTAAAGATCATACAGACAGCTTTGCAGGACACAGCAGGAGACCAGAGGATCAAGAGGTGAGGAAGGGGAGACCCAACCACCACTCCTTAGAGCCTTCTCCCCCCTCCTATCACCATTGCAGTGCCTTGGGGCAGTCCCAACCTGGCCTAGCTCCTCCCTGGGACTGCCCCCACCAAGCTCCCGCTCTACCTGAGGTCCCAGGAAGGGCTGGAAGATCGAGCAGGCAGCTCGGCAGGATGTGGCAGGGGACTGGAGGATCAGAAGATGAGGAGGGGAGACCCCGCCACCATTACCCAGGGCCCCTCCTCTTCCTCTCGCCACCATTGCAATTCCTTAGGGCAAGCCCAATCCGTCCTAGCTCTTCCCCGGGACCGCTTCCACTGATCTCCCGCTCCACCTGAGGCCTCAAGAGGGGCTGGAAGATCGAGCAGGCAGCTCAGAAGGACATGGCAGGAGACCAAGGATCAGGAGGTGAGGAAGGGAGACCCCACCATTGCTCCTCAGGGTGTCCCCCCCCCCCCCCCCATCTCCTCCCACCACCTTCTGATGTCTTGGGGTAGGCCCAACCCGTTTTAGTTCCTCCCAAGGACCACCCCCACCTGAGGCCCCATAAGGATCTCCTGAACCCATAGCAAACAATAAATCCCACCACATTACTGACCTCATTGAAGAACTGAATCCCCACATCCTCTGTCTCACTGAGACATGGGTAGGAGATGGTGATACCATCTCCCTTGTTCATTTATGCCTATCTGGCTATCTAATACAACATACATCCCGACCTATAAGCTGTGGATGAGGTGTTGTCATCATATATCGACATACCCTGTCACTCGTTCTAGCTGCCACCCAACAAACAGGCAAATCCTACTGCCTAGAGTTAAATCCTACTGCCTAGTGTTAAAGGCCCAAAGATTGCCCTGATTTTTTGACCACCTAATACCCACCGTGACTCCTTTCTTAAACTATCAGAGTTCATCTGTGACATGACCACCAAATCCCAGAATATGATAGTTATAGGAGACTTCAACTACCAGTGAATTAGTCAGTTCCCAAGCCCGCTGGACCCTATTCCTCCTAGGTTCATCTGCCTAAAACATAGCCTGGCTGCATGAATATCTAATATAATTATCTATGGGACCCTTCTGGACACACTGGAAGAGGCAGAGTCAAACCTATCCTGAAATAAACAGCTTCTGACCCCATTGTACTGGATCACTACTGTCCAGTTTCCAGCTACCCCTTGTTATATAAACTAGTGGAGAAATTGGTCTATCACCAACTACTGGACTTCCTTGAAGAGGGGAATATCCTACATTTCCACCAATCTGGCTTCAGAAAAGGTCACAGAACTGAATCTGGCCTCTTAGACATCACAAATGTGATTCATCTTCATGAGGATCAAGGGGGTGACTCAGTCCTTATCGTATTTGATCTCTCCATACCCTTTGATACAGTTGATCACAATCTCCTGATCCAGTGCCTGGGAAACACTGGCATTGCAGGCACTGCCCTCAGGTGGTTTGAATCTTTTCTGTTGAACAGAACCTCAAAACTGTTTTGTGGACCTACAAATCGTCCACTTCTAGAATCATTACTTGTGGTGTGCCACAGGGTTCTGTTCTTTCCCCGATTCACTTCAACATCTGTATTTGTCCAGTTTGTGAGCTTATTCAATGCTTCAACATCAAATGAACATTTTGCTGATGATATCCAACTTAGTATTAATATAGGAACCGACCAAGCTACCCACATCTCTAATCTCAACAACTATATTATGGCAGTAGCATAATGGCTCTATAACCATAAGCATAAACTCAACCTTACCAAATCTCAACTCCTCTAGCTGAGCCACTGTGGTTACCCCCTTCTTGCTCAACCATCCCTATTAGGAATCCCTCTCCAACACAAAGAAGCTCTCCGAAGCCTAAGGTCCAACTGGACCCTAATCTGTCGATGACCTCTCACATCACCAAAGTAGTTAGAACCTCTTTCATGCACCTTCACCAGATTCGACAACTATGCAACTACCTCAGTCAGTATAACCTGACTTCTGTTATTCACGGGCTCATTACTAGTCACTTAGGCCTAGATTTATCATTTTTCTATAATTTTTGTGAAAATAGCCCCCGCAATAAAAAAGGGATGTGGTTAGGATAGAGAGAGAGAGAGAACAAGAGCCTTTTTATAAGGCTGTCATATAAGTAAACTATTTATACCACTGTAAGAGGGGCAACTAGTAACTCAGGGTGAGGTTTAGGTGGAGGGCTAGGTTTTGGAGGTAGTTTTACATGCATAATCAGAGGTGCGAATAGCACAGCAGACATCACTGAAGATTTTATGTGATTTGGAGTGATGAAAGGTACACAAAGATGAGATGAGATGTGTACATTGCAATCTCGACCTTGCTTAATAGCAGCTAGGTAGAGAGTGCATCAAGCTAGGTCGAGAGTACTTTGTACAAATCTCATCTTTTTATACCTTGCATCACTCCAAATCACATAAAATCTTTACTGATGGTAACTGTGCTATTCGTACCTCTGACTGTGCATGTAAAACCGCCCCCCCAAAACTTAGCTCACCACCAAAACCTCACCCTGCGTTCAGAATGCCCCCTCTTACAGGGGCATTATAAAAACTTGACTAATACATGTGCCTCCCTAGAGGCTCTCTCTCCCTCTCTCTCTCCCTGTCCAAAACAGGACTTGCAACAAATCCCATTTTGGCCATAACACACAGTTTTCACAGGCATAACCCTCAGAAAAAGATGTTATCATTTCCAGCATTAAATCCCATGATAGCATGCAATAGTTATCACACGCAATGTTAAGCTCCCCTCGTTTTCATTTACTCCACCCAAATTCCTCTCAAATTCCTCCCACTTGACTAAATTTTTAAAATTTGCATACACAGCTTAGGATGTTATTTATCGCATTCATTATGGCGTTATTGTGGGCTTTAATGTCCTAATGCCCACGATAAAGCCCTAATGCAATTTGATAAATGACCCCCCCTTAGACTGTTGTAAATCACTTTTAAATGGTTTCTCCAAGACCAACTTAAAACAGTTACAACTCATGGAAAGCACAGTGGCCAGGCTCCTGTAGGCATCAATTCTTCTGACCACATAAGGCCCATCCTGTACAATTTTCACTGGCTACCTACTGAAGCTAGAACAGAATTCAAGATCCTCTGCTTCACCTACAAATGCATGAACAAGCAGGCCACAGAGTATCTCTTGCTTCTCCTTACTCCCTACATCCCGGCAAGGGAGCTCCTGTCCTCTCAAGATCCCTTCTTGCCTCCACTCTTCCGACATCAGAAAAACTGCACAAGGCGTATAGCTACTTTGCCCCCAAAATCTGGAACAAAGTTCTGCTTCTTATCTGCCTTGACCCATGCTACCCCATTTTCAGAAAGAAAGGAAAGGCATGGCTCTGTCAGTCCATTTGTTACATTAATCGAGCCCTGCTACCCATGAGCACTTACCATGGAGGTCAAATAGAGCTATTGTTCTAGACTCTGGTTCTGATTTTGTACTTGTAGTCCATTTGAAGATATTGTAATCTCAGTTTGTTTGTTAAATTAACTAAGTTCCGCCACCCATGAGCACTTGCCTTGCAGGGCAACAGAATGGTTCAAGATCCTGGTTTTGCGACCGACTCTGTATTGTGTGTTAAATTAAATTAGTTCTGGCACTGTTTGTCAAAGTTCAGGAGTCTGCTCTGATTCTGACTTGTAAAGCCATTCTAATATATTGTAATCCGCTTTGAGACCTGTCTTGAAAAAAAGCCGATTATCAAATGTTTGGAAATAAATAATAACAAATAAATAAATAATATTCACTGACTGCAAATACTGCAGGGGAAGAATGCAGCTGGTAAACTCATCTCAGATATTTTTATTTTTCTCTGATTGTCATTGACTTTCATTAAATGGGTGCAAGATTTTTTTTTTTTTATAAAACTTGTTACTTACTGGTACTTTATTTATTTATTTATTTTTAACTTTTCTATACCGGCGTTCCTGTAAGCATACAAATCACATCGGTTTACAATATAACCGCAAAATTCGCTCAGAGGCGATACAGAGAACAGTTGTGACTGAAGAGTAAAGGTTTTCATGGGCCCCTGGCTTAGAAGAACTCTCCTCTCCCTTGGCCAACAGCAGCAGCACAGCTGTTCGCCTTTATTTAAACAGCTTACTCTTGCTGTCCCCTCTCTCATCCATATGGTGTACCCCTTACTCCCTCAATCCTTTGCCATAGATGCTCCTGCTTGACCAGTGAGGAATGCCCCTGGCTCTTCCTACACTCCTGCTACCAGGGGATAAGTTTACTAGTCTCTTTCCTTTGGGTAAGATGAGGGCCATGGTACACTCTCTTAGTCCTGGTCTCTGGGGCTACTGGTTTAAAGCCTGACAATAACATACAGTACATATTCTACAATAAGAAGAATGCACATTCTTTAGTATGCAAATGAGAGCCAAAATGTTATTGCCTTTAAGATTCATGTTACTATTTATTTATTTTATATTCTACTTTTCAGTACTTCAAAAGTAGATTACATTCAGGTACTGTAGATATTTCCCAATCTCTGCAGGGCATGATTTTCAGAAGCATTTTTACTCTTAGAACTGGGTCTTACACATGTAAATGCACATTACCCATATAAGTGGGCTTTTGAAAATTGCTGCTTAGTATGTTACATTTACATGTGGTAACTCCTTAAAAATTCACCTGTAAGGTTTCACCTGAGGCATCAGAGAGTAAACGACGTGCCCAAGGCCACAGTGAACAGCAGTGGGATTTAAAACCCTGTTTTGTAGCCTGCTGCTCTGACACTAAGCTACTCCTCCACTCTACAATTCTACACCATAAGTTAGGTTAGAGAACTTGTGTTAAAAAATAGAACTGTCTGAC
This sequence comes from Rhinatrema bivittatum, assembly GCF_901001135.1. Classification (NCBI taxonomy): domain Eukaryota; kingdom Metazoa; phylum Chordata; class Amphibia; order Gymnophiona; family Rhinatrematidae; genus Rhinatrema; species Rhinatrema bivittatum. Next base: position 60,173,776 of record NC_042617.1, read on the forward strand.
AGAAGAAAGTAAAGAGTAATTTCAGATAATAGACGGAAGTAAACTTAAGCCACTAAAAAGTGAAACAAGGTAACGCTGAGCAAAAAGTAGTTAAAAAAAGCAATTTCTATATTGGAAAATACAAGGCATATATTACATTGGGTAAACCACATTCACAAGTGCAAAACAATATTCTTAGAAAGTTTGGTTTCTCTTCAGATTGAATAAACTGGAATATTTCTCTTGGCCTTTGACTAAGGTTCACCTTCAGGGTCTGAGCTAAAGATGGTCCTTTCTTGGCCTCTTGGCTGAAACTGGGAACCCTTACAATATGGTGGGTTAGTGCCCTCCTACCTGTGCCCATTGAGGTCACAATGATGAACATTGCCAAAGCAGGAGAGTTTAAAAAACATCTGTTAGAACAGGGGTCCCCCAAACTTTTTAAACAAAGGGCCACGTGTAACAGAGGTGTGGCAGATAGGGTGTCAGTAAAAATATTTCTAGAAGCTGCCAACTCTACCACATCACGGGGGAGGGGGGGTCACCTCCCTCACCTCCCCCACTTCTTCAGGATCAGCCTCTGTTCTCCTGGAAAGTAAGGAGTGGGTGAACGGGAGAGTGGTGTGTCTGCAGTGCACTCTTTCCAATTCACAACCCTCTGCATACACTCTAGCTCTCTCTCTAATTCCTTTCCCTTTCCTACACTCTCTCTGTTTTCCCCTCTTGTTCTCTCCTTTTCTTATGTCTTTTCCCTCCTTTCTCTTCACTCACTCCTTTTCACCTTTACCTTCCTCACCTCCCATTCCCTCCCCTGCTATCCCATCACTCACACTACATTCCCTTCTTCTCACACCCTCCCTTTCTCTCACCCACGCTTCCTCCCCTTCCACTCAGCCTCTTTCACTCCGCTCCCTCTCACTCATACCCTCTTCACTTCTAGTTCCTCTCTCCTTCCCTCTCTTCTCTCTCTCTTTCTCCCCTCTCACACCTGTCCCCTCACCTGAGCAGGGTTTCCTCTTTCTCTTCACTCACTCCTTTTTCACCTTTACCTTCCTCACCTCTCATTCCCATCCCCTGCTATCCCATCACTCACACTACATATTCCTTCTTCTCACACCCTCCCTTTCTCTCACCCACGCTTCCTCCCCTTCCACTCAGCCTCTTTCACTCCGCTCCCTCTCCCTCTCACTCATACCCTCTTCACTTCTAGTTCCTCTCTTCTCTTTCTCTCTCTCTTTCTCCCCTCTCACACCTGTCCCCTCACCTGAGCAGGGTTTCCTCTTTTGCTGGCGGGGGTTGGGAAGACCCTCCCAACATTGCAGCCACTGCTGCCTGTGAACTTCTAGTTTTGTGCATGCTGATGCATGGGGCTTCCTCTTCTGCTGGCACTGAAGACTTCGTTGCTGTGAGACATGGGCCAAAAAAAAAGGAAAAGTAAACCTTGCTCCGTGGGCGGAGTCTGCCATGGTCAGGGAACATTTGGTGGGCTGAAAAAAGTTGCTCTGTGGAACCCCCACCTTAGAGCATAAAGTAGAGGGTAAACAAATACTATAGAACAGGATGAAATGGAGCATAACTTGATATGCTTCAGTTGCACTGAAAGTAAAATATTAATATAGTGTAACTCCGAAAACCGTCTGTTGGAAAATTGAACCAATTATGACTAATATTTAAAACCCTTAATCGTGAAGGCCAAACATTTTTGGGAAACCACTTTAAGCCTTACATCCCATGTTGTTTCTAAGGTTGGCAGGGGAGAATCTGCTATTTGTGCTACTTGATAGGCCATATGGATAACTGACAAAGCATTTTCAGTCTGTGGAATTCCTTCCCCAGGGATTATTTGGCCTGGTTAGAATAGAAACTATCCAATTTCAAACTAATTGCAGCTATATTAGTTTAATATTAAATTTTTAAGAATTATATTCTGTTGCATTGTGGTGTTTTCATTTTGCACTTTTTTTGTAATCAGTTGACGGTAAGCAGTTACATGTAAATAAAAATAAAGATAGCAAGCATTTTGAGCTGAGATGTAGCACCGTGCATTGCAAGGGATCTAGGTTTAGATCCCCTGTCCACTGAGGCCAGTCAGAACTGGGCTCATCATGGAATTGGTGCAACCAGGCCTGATGCTGTGCTAGATCTTGGGCCTGCAAGAGTACACTGAGCTACCCAGATATACCTTCTGGGGAAGGAGGAGTGAAGATGGTGAGTTTAAAGAGGAGAAAAGTAAAAAATTAAAATGAAAATAGGCATACCGTGGGAAAGATCCTTTTGAAAAAGCAATGGCATTCAATAAAATCCTTAAAACAGTATCGCAGTGATTACTTTGAAATTAGATTAGTTCTAATAATGCCTGAATGGCCAATTAATCTCTGTGGAAGGAATGCCGGAGAATGAGAATGCCTTGAGATAAGACTTGAGGACCTAATTATAGGGTGAATTTTCAAAACTTTACATGCAATTAGCCTCTGCTTACATATTCCCTATTTTATAAAAGTCAAGGATACTTGTGTCTTTTCACTGTTGTATGCACACGTATGCAAATCAAAAGGGGCGTTCTGCGGCAGGGCCAAGACTTAGGCACGTAAATTGCTATTTTAAAAGACACGCGTGAACATTTTCTAACTTGCTCTTGTATTTTTACACCTGCTTGTTATCTGGCATCAGTAATAGTAAACGTGTTTATTGTGTAGCACTGACAGGGTGGGAGGTCTGGATAAACAGGGGAGAGAGTTCAGGCTAAAGAACCAGGAAGGTCTGAATGACCTGGAGAAGGACTGGGCAGATATGTAGAACTCGTAATTTCTTTGACACGCACCTGTTTTAAAGTTGGCTGACTTACGCAAGTAAGTCCTGCTTTATGTTTGTGCATAAAATATATGCACGTATCTTTTTACATTGGTAGGAAAAGTGCTCTTTCAATGCATTGATAAATGTGGTTTCAGTGCATTGCATGCAATCACATGTAAGCATACATAGGCGGTGTATCTTGTAGGGGTAAAGATATGCATGAGTTATAAAATACTATGGTAAACCTACACACAGCAATATCCTCTATGTATACCATAGGGCAGAAAGAAGAAAAATAGAACTGCATGGGGTGGTGGCATTAAGCCCAGCAGTGAGGGAAATAAAGGAAACATCTAGTAACAGCTGTGCATATGCAGAGCCCCTGTCACTCAGAGGAAGGAAAGGCATCAGCTTTTGCATACAGTCATGAAAGTATTGAACCAGGTAAAACTGACGAGCAGAAATACGTGCATTAGGCATGTAGCTCTGGGATGCCTTTTACCAAAATTGTCTAGGGATCTTTCCCTGGTGGAGTGTTCAAAAATAGTCTTTTCTTCATTCTTTTAAGAGCTGACTCCATTACAAATGATTGTTGTGGTAGCTGCACTACTCCAAAACTTGGAGTTTTCTGGACTCAATACTTGAAGTCTAATTTTCTCGCTCCTGGGATGCAGGAAATCATATTGTCTCATGTTCTTGTTTGCAACTCATACAGAATAGAATGGATTGCAAGGGCTACCGGCTCTGCCAGATTTTCTAAAATCTGGAGAAGACCGAAGATCTCTGTGCAAGGGTCCTTATCCTTAATAACATTAACTCTGAGCTCTTTACCCAACTTGTCCAAAATCGTAACATAGAAGAGGTCCTCAGGTGGAGATGAGTGTTTCAGAGTGTTCCAGGTAGGGGGTCAGACTTCCTGTCAAACTTTCCTCAGATTGTAGAGGGGAGGAATCACTAATCCAAGACCCCAGTGATAGAGTAGGCAACTGAGGAGAGGTCCTTGGTCACTTTGGAGGGGTATACTCTTGGGGGCGGATTTTCAGAGCCCTGCTCGCGTAAATCCGCCCAAAACCGGGCGGATTTACGCGAGCAGGGCCCTGCGCAACCGGGAAGCCTATTTTACATAGGCCTCCCGGCGCGCGCAGAGCCCCGGGACTCGCGTACGTCCCGGGGTTCTCGGAGGGGGGCGTGTCGGGGGGCGGGGCCGGAGCGCGCGGCGTTGCGGGGGCGTGTCGGCAGCGTTTTGGGGGCGGGTACGGGGCGTGGCTACGGCCCGGGGGCGTGGCCGCGCCCTCCGTACCCGCCCCCAGGTTGCGGCCCGGCGCGCAGCAGGCCCGCTGGCGCGCGGGGATTTACGTCTCCCTCCGGGAGGCGTAAATCCCCCGACAAAGGTAAGGGGGGGGTTGTAGACAGGGCCAGGGGGGTGGGGTTAGGTAGGGGAAGGGAGGGTAAGGTGAGGGGAGGGCAAAGGAAAGTTCCCTCCGAGGCCGCTCCGATTTCGGAGCGGCCTTGGAGGGAACGGGGGGAGGCAGCGCGGCTCGGCGCGCGCAGGCTATACAAAATCGATAGCCTTGCGCGCGCCGATCCAGGATTTTAGTGCATACGCGCGGCTCCGCGCGTATCTACTAAAATCCAGCGTACTTTTGCTTGAGTCTGATGCCGCAAGCAAAAGTAGGCTGATCGCGCTTCTTTAAAATCTACCCCTTGGAGTAACATCCTCAAAGTGGCTGGACTCTGATGTAAGTAAATGCTGAGGATTAGCATCATCTCTCAGGAATTCTGATGGAGTACCCATCTAGGTGGGTTATTGAAACTCCTTCCTGCAGAAGTAAATTAGTTGTCCTGGAAAGGAGAGGTTGAAAAGTACAGTTTGTCCTTAGCCACCAGAAACATAAGAACATAAGAAAATGCCATACTGGGTCAGACCAAGGGTCCATCAAGCCCAGCATCCTGTTTCCAACAGTGGCCAATCCAGGCCACAAGAACCTGGCAAGTACCCAAAACTAAGTCTATTCCATGTAACCATTGCTAATGGCAGTGGCTATTCTCTAAGTGAACTTAATAGCAGGTAATGGACTTCTCCTCCAAGAACTTATCCAATCCTTTTTTTTTTTTTTAAATTTAAGTTTTATTAAACTTGAATACATAATAAAAGAACAATGTGAACCATACACAACCCAAAAGGATTCAAGTCATTTTACATATAACCCCCAGACCCAGAAAACCAACCCCCAACCCCCCTCCCCTTCTCCCTCCCAAAACGACAGCTGTATTCGAAATTGCACCGTTAATACGACCACATAACATACAATGTGACAGTGAAATTGGAAATGGCTAGTACTGGGAATAGCAATAGTAATCAGGTAGATACAAATAGTACAGCGCTCCAAGGAGACAATGAGGCAAAAGAAAACAGTTCGCTACTCTCTAGGAACCAGATATATCTGCTAGGGCATATCACAGAGGTCTGGAGATCTCGGAAACAGGATACAAAAGTTAAAGTTGGGAGACATAAGTCAGAAAAGGTTGCCAAACCTTCCGGTATGTAGCATGTCTGTGATGCCTGTCTGCGGTAAGGGTCGCCCAAAGTGCAAATGGAAATGTAGTCTCGCCGTTACCTCAGAAACCAATGGTAAAATCGGTGATTTCCACCGAATGCAAACAGCTAGGCGGGCCGCAATAAAAAACTGAGAACCAAAAATTTTTTGAAATTTGTTTAGGGTGGGTGGAAGCATATTCAGTAACGCAGCCAGCTTCAGCTAACAAGGGCACTTGTACTCCTTGTATATCACCCAACAGGCAAACATCGCAATCCAGATGGTTGAATCTGGAGACAGGTCCACCAGACATGCATATAAGTACCTACATCTGACCCACATCTCCAACACAAGGCCGGGACCCTCGAATACATTTTATGGAGTCCTAGAGGGAGAGAGGTACCATCGAAAGATCATTTTTGTAACAGTTCTCCTGTAACCGAGCCGAGAATAGAGCAGGAACGAAGCAAGAAGGAGAGCTTCCTCCCACTCCCTCTGGCTAAACCGTTTGCCCAAATCCCTTTCCCAGCGTTGACGATATCCACAAGGAGCCTGCGCAGGGGGAAAGAAAAGTTGATATAATTTAGGAGATCGCCCCAGTTAGTGCGCCTCCTTGAAGAATATAAGCTTCCATTAATGATCTGCCCGGTCTAAGGGATCCGTCACGCATGATGCCTCGAATAAAATGGGAAAGTTGTTCATAAGAAGGAAGTCGCGATGGTTCCATAGTGTGCAAAGCAAAGAAGCGGTCCCGTGGTATAAGAGCACCCTGTTGGAGGAAGTGACCCACTGTAGTGATTCCTTGCTCCAGCCAATAGGCCATTCGAGGAGACTGAAATCCAGCTGTCAATTGTGTGTTATGACATAACGATGTTAGATAAAAGTATTGATGATTGCCGACTACCTTTGCCTTAATTTGGGCCCATAGTCGTAAGGTGACCCCCAATGAGGAAGGGATGTGGGCCAACGGTCGCCAGGTAGCTCTAGGCTGCCAGAACAATGTCGCAATTGCCACGGGACCCAACAATCCCTGCTCCACCTGTACCCATTGCTTTGGGGTCCCCCTTTGAGAAAGATCAAACAGCGCCCGTAATTGAGCGGCATAGTAATACCAAGTGAAATTGGGGACCACTAAACCCCCCTGAATCTTTGGCAAGAACAAGACCGACCTGGCCACCCGCGGAGGCCTGCGCCGCCAGATAAAATCAAAGACTTTCTTTTGCCAGCTTCTGAGTGCGGTGGACGAAATAAACACAGGTAGGGACGCAAAAAAATATAAAAATTTTGGCAGAACGTTCATCTTAATAACGGCTATCCTTCCCAACCAAGAGAAGGAAGATTTATTCCACCGACTTAAATCAATGGTTACCTTATTAACTAATGGTGTGTAGTTGAGAGAGAATAAATCGGAGAGGGTGGGAGAGATTAGAATGCCCAAATATTTAATATAGGATTTGGCCCAACGAAAGGGAAATTGTGATTGAATGGAGTCCTGGGCTGAAGCAGAGAGATTGATGTTTAGTAATTCAGATTTCTCTAAATTGACCCGCAGGCCGGCCACCCTACCAAAGGCAGCAAGCTCCCTCATGACGCCCTTAAGAGAGGTAAGAGGGTGAGTGAGAGTCATCAGTATATCGTCCGCAAAAAGAGACAACTTAAAATGTGTGTCTCCCACCACAACCCCCCTCACATCTGTAGCATTGCGGATATAAGTGGTGAGGGGTTCCAAATAGAGAGCGAAAAGCAGGGGGGATAATGGACATCCCTGTCTTGTGCCTCTACCAATGGCAAAAGGATCCCCGTATCCATTGTTAACTTTAACCCGTGCCTGAGATGATCGTAAAGCCGGTGTATCCAGTTAATAAAATAGGGACCAAAATTCAATTTTTGTAATGTAGAAAATAAAAAGGGCCAATGAACTAAATCAAAGGCTTTCTCCGCATCGATGGATAGCAGAACAGCCGGCTCCCCAGAGGCTTGTACCCACCACATAAGGTCTAAGACCTTCCTAATATTGTCGGCTGCCATCCTTCGGGGGACAAAACCGACCTGGTCAGAATGTACTAACTGTGGCAGGCTTCTATTAAGCCTAAGGGCCAGGATACGGGCTAAAATCTTTAAATCCACATTTATGAGTGAGATGGGTCGAAAGGAGCTACATTGCAGAGGGTCCCTGCCTGGTTTGGCAAGGACCGTAATGCCAGCAACATTAGCCTGCGAGTCAATAACTCCCCCTTCTCGGAGTGTGTTAAAGTATTTGGTTAAGGGTGCTACTAAAGTAGGTAAACACTTTTTATAATAGGCCCCGGTAAGGCCATCTAGCCTGGAGACTTGCCAGACTCAGGGGATTTAATTACCTCCTCCACCTCCACCTCGGAAATAGGCAAATCTAAGAGTTGTTGGGACTCATCTGTTAAGCCAGGGAGCAGGATTCTTCTAAGTAGCGGGCAATATCATCAGAAGAAATGGCCGCATCAGTACTATACAGCCCTTCATAAAAGCGAGAGAAAGCCTCCCTAATCCCCGCATTATCTGTTTGAAAAGTGCCATCCAGAGCGGCAATCCTTGAAATGTGATTCTGGGTCACCTTAGCTTTCAACTGTCTTGCTAAAAGTTTGCCCGCTTTATCCCCCGCCTTCATAGTAGGATTGTTTGGTGAGATCCAGAACATGCAATATTTGCTTATTATCCAATTGCTGGAGCTTAGATTTAAGTCTCAATAATTTCTGATAACATGATTGGGATTGTGTACGCATATGTTCCTTGGACAGGCTGCTAATCCGTGCCATAAGATCCTCCCTTTCACATAAGCGCTGTCGTTTGCACTCAACAGCTCGAGCGATAAAGAGGCCTCGGGCCACCGCCTTAGAGCAGTCCCACAAGACCCCGGGTGAAATTTCAGGGGTTGCGTTAGTGGTAAAATACTCTTGCAGCTGCGAGTCTAAGGACTTAACAAAGGTAGCATCCGACAGCAATGATTCATTTAGTTTCCAGAAGCGGGTTCCAGGATCTCTCTGACCTAAGTCCACAATTAAGCTAATAGGGGCATGATCCGACCAGGTGATTGGCTCTATGTCAGCGCTACGTACTTGAGTACTCACTCCCCTGCCCACCAAAAAATAATCAATGCGGGAGTAGCTGTTATGCGGGTGGGAGTAAAATGTATATGTTCGGGAATGCGGGAATCTATCCCTCCAAACATCCAATAATTGCCAATCCTCCCGAAGCCCCTGAAGTTGTGCCTTGGTGGACCTCGGAAGTCTATGTTGGGGTAGAGAGTTATCTAGTGCTCCATTTAAAGTGAAATTAAAATCCCCCCCCCAGATTAACTCTCCATCCGCATGAGGACAAAAGCAAAGCCCTTAAAGACTGAAAAAATATAGATTGATCTGTATTTGGGGCATATAGGGAGAGCAGAGTATAGATCTGATTTTTTATGCGGATTTTTCAGGAGAACATAGCGTCCCCCAGGATCTTCAACTTTGGCAAGTAAGTCAAATACCAATCGGGAGGAAATTAAAAATACCCGTCCCTGTATATTGGTGTTGAGGGCTACTAGCAGGCAGCATACACACAAGGGAACTCCCTACTGCCCAGGAGATGGGTATACCTGCGTTTTTAGATGGGTTTCCTGTATGAAGGCACGTCCGCCTTCAAGCGGAGCAATTCTTTCCTAAGTAAAAAACGGTTTCCTATACGTATTTAGGCCCTTCACATTTAGCGAGACTATGACCGCCATATTAATGGTAAAGTAAAAACCCCAAGAGAGAGGCCAAGAACCCGGTCACCTAAGATCCAAGCACACAGGACAGTCCGAAAGACCCCTCTAATATAGGTAAGTGCCCCCATTGCCCACATGCCTACGAATGTCAGTATGTGCTGCAGCAAATCAGCGAGAAGTGGTCAGAGTACTGCTGTCGAAAAAACCCCCTGACTATTAAAGAGATTCGCCATAACAATACGAATCCCAAGACGAGGTAACCAGAGGTTCAGCTCATGGGCCCAACCCTACCCCCCCCCCAAACAAGCAAATAGAACCACAATGATAGCATTATAACGGTAAGTAATCAAACAGTGTAATAAAGATAGAACGCAAACCAGAGTCCCCAGCATTCTCGAGAGACCAAAGGGATCATTTAGAACTTCTGAAGCCCAACAGTGTTGCATGTCCTCTCAACCCAGTCCCTCAGGCGCAGAAGTTGTTTGAGAGCGCTGTCTGCGCAGTCTACCTTTGCCCGGCCCGGGACGTTGCCATCTTGGAACTGGCGCTGACTTCGAGCTAGGAGAACGAGGTTTGGGTACAGAAAATGGCGTCGCTAGGCCCGCTTGCTGAAAACAGTCTACAGCATCATCCAACGACTTTATCCGGTAGGAGACGCCTTTCCTCTGAAAGATAAGGGCAAAAGGAAATGCCCATCGATATCGTATTTCCTCGGAGCGTAAAGCTGCGGTAACATCTCTCAGCTGGAATCGCTTTTGCAACGTGGATGGGGCTAAATCATTATAAATGCTGAAGTCTATGTTCTGCCATTTCAGCTGCGGCTGCTCCCGAGCCGCCTTAAGAATATCTTCTTTGACCCGGTAATGATGGAACTTAACTATGATGTCCCGGCTTTGGCTGTCTTTGCGTGGGCCTAGGGCTCTATGCGCCCTTTCAAGGTCGATGGCCGCTGGAGGTCCATTATCCCTCTCCAGAGGGCTAGTCGAGGAGGCCAAAATATGCTGGCAGAGAGCTTTGGTGGTAGCCATACAGTCCTGAAAAGCTTCCGTTTCCGGAATACCGCGGATGCGGAGGTTCGCTCGTCTCGAGCGATTTTCTAGATCCTCTAATTTGTCGGAGAGGGTCTCTACATCCGTGGATAGTTGGTCCTGGTGTTTAGAAAGCGCGTCAACCTGGATACTCTGCCCCTCCACTCTAATATCGAGGTCGTCAACTCGGTTGCCAAGGGAGTTTAAGTCTTCCCTCACGTTGGTAATAGATTCTAAGATTTCAGCCTTATGTGCTTTAAGGTCTTCCCGGAGCGCGATAAACCAATTTCGCATCTCAGAACGTGTTGCTAAGTCCGGCTGCCCCGTGTCTCCCGGAGTGTCTTCGGAGCGCATGGCCGACTCCGGCTCCATCAAAATGGCCGCTGACTCCGGCGCGGGCCCGGCCGGAACGTCACTGCCAGGCAGGCAATTCCTCGGCAACTTTGCTGAACGCAAACTGCTTTAAAGTCCAAAGTTTTCTTGCGAGTTGTCATCCTAGGGTATTCCCACACCGAATCGCCAACAATTGCTCTTACAGGGGCTGGTTTGCAGCTTAATTTGCCGTATCAAGCTTGCTGGGAGGGAGAGCAAGGCGATCAGGCGACCATTACGCTGCGCTGCTCTCTAGCGCCCCCATCCAATCCTTTTTTAAACACAGCTATACTAACTGCACGAACCACATTCTCTGGCAACAAATTCCAGAGTTTAATTGTGCGTTGAGTAAAAAAGAACTTTCTCCGATTAGTTTTAAATGTGCCCCATGCTAACTTCATGGAAAGTTAGCATGGGGCACAGAAAGTTAGCATGGAAAGTTAGCATGGGGCACAGAAAGTTAGCATGGGGTAAAGAAAGGTAAAGAAAGTCCTCACCAACTCCACCACTTGGTCCAAAGACTGATGTACCTGCTACACAGGCATTGGAGGTGGAATATCTCTTTCAGATACCAGGATGTAATCTCATTGCACATCCTCTGGACTTTTGCAAAATTGCACGATGGCCGGTTAGATATCAAGGCATCAGGGAGCAAATGGGATTCGGCATATCTAGGCACAGACCTTGCTCCAGTAACTGCCAAGATAGTGAGGCAAGTTAATAATAGAAAACATTTAGAAGAACAAATGCATTTATTATTGATTTATTTATACAATTTATAGCATGCTGATCCACAGAGCTCAGGGAGTTACAGTAAACATAAATAATAATTATGTAAAATAAAAGTAACAATTAAAACAAATCAAACAAGACAAACAGAACAGAACAAAGTAAAAATACATGAAAACCTTTCATTTAACCTGAAATATCACATCCCTGCATATCACAGCAACTAGGGTGAAAATGCAGATTGGTATAGGTGGGTTTTCAGAAGTTTCCTGAAGGGTAGTAGGTCCTTCTCTGCCTTAAGAAAGGAGGGAGCAAATTCCAAAACTAAAACTAGCGACAGTGAACATTCGCTCAGGGAATTGGGCCAGGTGTATCATTTGATAGTGGGGATGACAAGTAAAACCCTCTGATGCAGAAAGTAAATGGCATGTAGAAAAATAACTGACAATCTTGGGTAGACTGTTGGGAGCAAGATCATTATTTGCTTTGAAAATTAATGTGAGAACTTTAAAACATATACATCACTGTATGGGGAACCAGTGCAGATGGGCTAAAATTGGAGATATGTGAAAATGAAAAGGCATTCCTGAAATCAAATGAGCTGCTGAATTTTGAATGGCTTGTAGAGCTGCCAGAGTAGACTGAGGGAGACCTAAAGAGAGTTACAGTAATCTAATGAAGTTAGATAAATTAAGAAAAACAGAAAGGGGTAGTTATTCAAAACTTAACATTTTAGTAAGTTAGCCGGATAAGGCTTAACTGGCTAACTTGCATGGGATATTCAGCAGCATGACTATGACTATGCTGCTGAATATCCCCATGGAAAGCACTAGCTAGTCAGATAAGTCTTATCTGGCTAACTTTAGACCTGCTTATCCTTACTTACCCAGCTAAATAGCACTGAAAATTCATTGGCCTCAGAGAGATAGGGTACATTTGTATTGATGTTCGGACAAAAAAAGATTTGAGGGGGCTCAAGAGGCGATGCCTGTGTAGGAATTCCTGCACAGTGAGCAAAAGTTCTATGAACTTAGAGAGGAGGGTCCATTCGATGCCATCGGATGATGTCACCCATGTAATAGGGCTAATTCAGTCCTGCTTGTAAACAGAGAATGAATAGTTACATAGGGGGTCATTCTCTAACGCTATCGCATTGAATAGCTAGCTCGGGGCGGAGTCAGCCCCGGAAAAGGAGGAGTCTGGGCTGATGCTGCGGACACATCGCTAGCGGCAAAAGGTAAGATTCCTTATCGCTGTCAGTTTCGTGCCGATTAACTACACCTTTTATGGTGTAGTTATTCGGTGCGAAAGCCAGCAGCGATTGCACCGCGGAGGTGCGATCACTGCTGGCTATCGCAGGACCCCCCCCAGTTTCGTCCCCGCCGGATTCTCTAAGGTCGCAGACCTTAGAGAATCCAGGCCATAGTTCTCTTCATGAGATTTGTGGTGGTATGATCAGACAAAAAAGCAGTGAGGAAGAGCTGACTCAGCCTTAGGCAGAATAGCTAATATAGACTACATCCTATCTAGGTAATCCTTACATTCCCACCATGTCCCGTCCCCCCCAATATAGATCATGTGACACAGGCAGGGAATATTAATCACTTTCTGTCTGGTCTGGAGGATGACCTTTTGCTCCTGGTTTTCCAACACCTCCAACCTTACCATGCCCTGGGATGAATACAGGTAAAAGTATGCACATTGTGGCACTAGGCACATATTTTCATCCACGTGTAAGGTGGTCAGTTTTCAGGGGCGGGTCTTGAAAATTGCCCTCTTAAAAAGCAGGAATAAACTTGGGCAACAGCATCTGAGCCAGAAGACTGTGCCACAAACAAGACATAGGAAATAGGGATGACTGCAGATTTTGCAGTTCTTAGGATTAGATGAGAAAGGTTTCAGAGAGCAGAAGAGAGGCTAGCAGATAGGTGTGAAAAAATGTTTAAACTGAGAATGAATTTTATATTCCTATCAGAGGAGGAAATGGTTAAAAGCTACAGATTTCCCTTTCATGTAATCCTGGAATTGTTAAATCAGATTGAAAATAATCTCTACCCTAGTGCTGATAACCCTTCTTGGATCTGCACCTAGTATAGCGTTACCACAAGCTGCTTCTTTCCAACAGTCAATACATTTTAAGCTCCTTGGAGTGGTGTATTGGATTATAACAGAATAATCCAAATAGCTATGGAACCACATAATTTAATTTTTAAAACCAAGGTTGAAACCTTCCCTGGTCTAAATTAACAATGCAAAGCAGCAAGTAACATTTTTGAACTGATTAACGAATACCATGCATGGTTCCAAAATCAATTTTCACAATTTAATGTAACTGTTACAGTAAACAAAGAAAGGGGTAATGGGATTACTTTTGCCATTTTGATGTATATTGTGGTTAGGTCACTGAACCAGGGCATATTGGCAGGTGATAAACTAGAAAAAAGGTTTTGGCAGGTTTCCAATTGGTAGCTTTTGGTAGTAGTGCGGTGGAAATAAACGGCTATTAAGCATGATTAAAATCAGATCTAGATGATTTCAAGCAACTTAAAATGGGAAGACCACAGATGATCCACCTCATTTACAGTCATGTGTTTCTTCAAGAGCAAACATTTATTTTTAAAACTAAAGATAAATAAGGAAAATAGATTTAAAAAAAAAAAAAATCTTGTGAGAACCACACTACTTTTTTTTTGGTTTGAAATGCATTTTCTTCCGAAACACAAAATCATTTCAGTCTTTCATACTATAATAATAATATCAAAGATGTCAGAATGGACGACGCCACGTGGCCTGAACAATTATTTCATCACTGTGAAGTCTCCAGCTTTATATTGCTTGGTCTGGGAATGTCCTACATGAACATGGCTTCTTCATTCTCTGTCAAGGTTCTAATCCCAGGGTTTCTCTGGTACTGCAGCATGATAGTGTTTCCACAGTTTCCAGTGGATGAGCTAGGTGATCTTATTTTGCAAAGTTTGAACACATGGACAATAAAATGGCTCTTTCATATTCACAAGCAAGGAGCTGGCAAATATTGCTGACTGTTATAACTTGATAGCTTTCAGGCACTCCTTCTGTACTACTACACACTGATTTTTGCTACCCAATAATATGATTTACATGAAGAATGTATGTAAGGAGGGATGACATTTAATAGTAAATGTTCAAAGGCTTGCTCGCATAAAAAAGACCGTACATGCTCATATGTGGCCCGTGTGCACATAATGAACATTTTAAAAAAGGGCCACATACACGTGTATCTGTGCTTATGTGAGTAAACATGCAAAAAAGGGGCATGTTGGGGGCATGTAGGGGCAGGGTGTGCACATACATGCATAATGAGGTATTTTTAACAGTGAACACATGTTTCATTTACTACTGCCCATTTACGCACACAAGTGCAAACTTGATTTTGATGCCGGACTTTGGCATTGGCACATTGGCTTCACCAAGTGAGTGGACAGAGAAGCAGGCTAGGGGATGTGAGGAAGTGTATCTGGGACAGATTGGAACCCATTGGGGACAAAGCGGTACACACCTGACTCATACAAGGGGATCACTGGAATAGACGGGACATGGGGGCGTTGGAGTGAGTTTACCTGGGATAGACTGGGCCATGTTGGGTGGAAACTTGAGATGTACAGGTTTATACTGGGGTTACTGGAAAGGATTGTGGGGTTGGGGTGCCTTAGTGGTGGAGAGTCCCTTTTCAACATGACTCTAATGGTCCTATGGATACTTAGTCACAGTAGCTGAGGAGATGGCGGAGATGGTACCTTTTACAGAGAGTATTCAGGACTAGGATACAGTTTTTTGAGCTAAAGAGCAAGTCATGCACAGGTTCAGGTTCAACAAGGAAACCATACTTTACCTATGCCAGTAGTTAGAGCAGGACCCGCAGATTACCATCTGAAGCAGCCACGCCTTGCCAGGACACTTCAAAGTCACTATGATCCTGGCATTTTTTGCCACCAGCACTTTCCAGACACTATTAGGAATAATGGTTGGAATTAGCTAGTCTGCCACCTCTGTATGCCTAGATCAGGTCCTAAACATTGTTTTATGCATGTTATACCTATTGCAAGCGCAGGAGAGCAGTCGCTTGCTTGAGAGAGTGTGCCCATAGGCCACAGCACGACCCCAAGGAAGAACTCCAGGGAGGCGCCGTGGATAGGTGAGGTGCATCCAAGCATGGGCGAGCAGGCTTGAAGACTGGGAACTCTCTGGCCTCTGCCGAACCTGAAGGCACCAAGAGGAGACCCAGCAATGCAATACTGGTCTCTGAGGTAGCCCTCCAGCTATTGAAGCCCTTTCGGACCTGCCACATGGGAATGACAAGTGTATCCAGGATGGACAGAGGTCAAGTACGGAAGATGACTCTGGAACAAGGATAAGGCATGTGGAGACTTGGACGAGATGAAGGCAACTGGAGACTTGGATAAGACGAAGGCCACTAGAGACTTGGAAGAAAAGAAGGCAACTGGAGACTAAATTGATACAGGTTTGGATCCAGGATTCAGATTCAGGGACAGGATCAGGTCTCAGATTCAGGATTCAGATGCAGATTGGGACCTGCTCCATAGCGAGCCCTACACAGCCTGTGGGCTGGTTGTGGACCACGCCAAAGGTGAAGTAGGCTCCAGACTTGAGAGATGATGAAGACTTGGAACTGGAACATGACAAAGACTCAGGGGAGACCTGCACCGATGTGTGTCCCACATAGCGGACCACGCAGACATGAAGCAGACTCAGGTTTGACTCTTGGACATGGACGGATGCTGGAACAAGGCACTCTGAAGACTGGACAGATGCTGGAACAAGGCACTCTGAAGACCGGACACAGGATTCAAGGATCCAGGAAGGACACACTCAGAAGATCTGCAATATGATTCAGGGATTCAGAAACTCAGAACCAGAAGGTGACCTCAATGATCAAAGCAAGGGCCTTCCAGAGATTTGATCAGCAGACTTGAAGGCAGGTCTTGTTTCATGAAGCGTCCTACACAGCCCGTGGGCTGTCGTGGACCACAACAGTGGCACACCTGGAAAGGGTAAATGAGGAGAGGACTGGAAGCAGGCAAGGAGGCGAAGACCAGAATAACAAGATGAGGACTGGAACATCAGGATACCAGAGCAGACTAAAGACACACGGACCATAGAGAGACCAGGCCAAAGAAAGAAGAACATGGAGGAGCTCCCACGAAGAACAAGGGACCTTGAAGAAGCAAGCTGGAACATCAATGACACCTGGAACACAGAACTGAAGAGACGAATCCAGGAGCAGACAGCTCCTTGCAAAGGTGACAAGGAACTGAAAGTATGCCCTTTTTATAGGGCAGCAGGACTGAAGCAGGATGACATCATCAACAAGGGCCACGGGGCTTTTCCTGCCACAGGCTCTTTAAATCTACAGGAGAGGCTCGCATACCTAAGCAGAGGCCCAGCAACAGGCAGAGAAGGCAGCAACAGTAGCGTCCCTGCCACAAAGATGGTGAAAACAGTGGTGGTACTTGCAAGCCGTAAAGAATGGCATCGGTAGCGGCTCCCCCACCGTGAAGAGAGGCAGTGGTGGTGGTGGCCCCCCCTGCCTCAGAGAGAATCAGCGTTGGTGGCTTCAGCCACAAAGCAGGGCAGGCGGTGCTGGGCCAGTGGTAAGAGGCTGCGAGCAGGGGGCCCCGCGAGCAGCATCGCAACAATACCCTTATCACAGTTTAGTAAATGTGCCTATTAGACTGTAAGGCCTCTGGGGATAGGGAAATACCTACTGTACTTGAATGTAATCTGTTTTGAAGTGTCCGAAAAGCAGACTAGAAAAATAAATAAATACATATTTGGAGATAAAAAAAAATAGAGAACTAGCTGAATTTCTCAGGAAAACACAACACTATACTGTATATATCCTTCCTTGAAGAAAGACAGCAAAAGCATCAAATAATGACTGATTTCTATCAAATAGCACATTTCCCCTCTGTCTTGCAGACTGTTGATTGCACTCATGTCCCCTATAAGGGCGCTAGGAAAGACCCACCTACCACGACCACCAGGATTTCCACTCCCTCAATATGCAGGTCATCTGTAACACCAAGGTCATAATCCTAGATATCGTGCCCAGGTTACTGGTATCCACTAAAGATGTGTACATTCTCTCCTAGACGGGAATTCATGAACACTTCCAGGAAGGGCACATCACTGGGGGCTGGCTTCTAGGTAGGAATGAACTTATCACTATATTCATACTGCAGCTAACCTATTGTTGCCTCCTTCATAACTAGTAGGACTGATAGCATTGGGCAGGAAGACTGCTTTAACCTTGTCCTATGAACTGCCACACTGTCAAAGCCTCAGACATATCTAACTTTGCTTTCTTCTGCCTTTCCCCTAGTGGTGACAGAGGTTATCCACTAAAAGCCTTGCTCCTCATCTCACTGACTAACTTATAGACTGCTGCAAAGGCTCGCTACAACAGGGCCCTCTGGCAGACCAGGGCAGTCATTGAGAGAACCTTTGGCTTACTTTAAACATTTATTTATTTATATACCGCCTATTCTGGAGAAACCATGCTAGACAATTTACAGCAAAATGTGAACAATAGTAGAAAAATAATTGCCATACTAAAACATGAACATAATAACAGCTAAATTAAACATATTACACAGTCATCAGCAATCCTCCTCCACAGGCTGTTGCTGTTCTTTGGGTCTAAAACTGGTTGAGACTCACAGACAGCATCAATGACTCGACTATGGGTGGAAAAAGCAGCAAAATCTCAGGCTTTGGAGGAAAAAACAGTTATGTTGTTAGCCATTGCAGGCCTGGAGGAGGATCTTTCCTTTGAGGAAGATACATGGAAAGGCTTTGCTGGCTGTATGGAGCTGATTTTATTAAGTGATACCTGAACAAATTCTCTGCCAAGCTCACTCAAATTATTGACTCAAAACTTGCTATCATTGTGGAGAAGGTGGCACAGTTGGTCGCTTCAGTTAAGGAGCAAGAGAAATGGTTTGGTGACCTAGAACTGCTGATGAGTGACCTGGAAGATGGCTATACTTAAGGGCAAAAATTGAAAACTTGGAAAGAAACTCAAACTTTGGAGGATAAACAAGAAGACTTTGAAATAGGAACCACCACAAATAATATACAAATTGTTGGTCTACCGAGCACATGGAAGGAGTGACCTATCTGAGTTCGTAGCAAGATGGGCTGCCGGAGCTCCAGGGCCTGGAAATTAAAGAATAAAAATGGATCTATGCATAGACCTTGGCCCCCATGTTTGATAAAAATGGCAGAGCTAGAGCTATTATTGCTCGAATTTCATAATATTTCTGATAAACCAGGAAATTATGGAGATGGCTTGGTGGTTATGGTGAACATGGTTACCAGGGCAAGAGAATTCTCATCTTCCAGGAATTTTTCCAAGATGTACAGAAATAGTTGGCAAAGCCTTTACAGAGATGAAATGCCAGCTGAGGCAACAGACGCTACCAAAGCGCAATAGCCTACCCAGCAAAGCTTAGGATTTTGGATAATGGAAAGGCCGTTTTCTTTAATAGTCCTGAAGAGTGAGCACCTTCGTTCAGCAAAAGCTGAGAGGAAATGTAGATACTTGATCAGATATAGGGATCGGGTGGAGCACGGTTATTTAGATGAACGAAGCATCCGAGTTTCTCTTTTGTGATGTCTTCTTTTTTTATTGTTAAATTTTTTCTGGTCAGGCCACGGTGCTCAGGTACACCATTTTCTATCTTACCAAACTGTTCTGCAAGCTATGGTGCAGTCTTTGTTGCACACTTCAGTTGTAAAGCAGATGGACTGGCCATTGACATAGATAAACTCAGCATAAGATGTTTATTCTTTTTTCAATGATATGTTTTTTTCTCTTTTGGGCTGTATTTTTCAGTTATGCAGAAGCGGACTATTATCAGTGCTTATAATAAAAGTGTCCTGTGGGCCTCTGCTAATTTTTTACGGTGGCTTAATATTGTGGGCTCTGCCACAGGGTGTTGTGTGGACAATTTTTTAAATATTTTGATTGTGTTATTTGCATTGTTTTATTTTGCTATCTTTTTCAATAATTCTCCTTTCCAGACTGTTTTAAGTTTTGGCAGGTCAGAGGCGCAGGCTATCCCCTGCCTCTGGCACTGAGATGGTAGATCGTCATCCCTGTTTTGTGGTCACTATAATATAAGTACTTATTGGTATCTGTATGTTTGAGTTTTCTGGTGACACATTTATTTGGGTATGTAGGGGTGGGTTTGAGGGTGGTTATTTGTAGGGGAGGACTGAGTGGAGGAATTTCAGGGGGAGACAAACTGAGTGCTCTTCAGAGCACTCAAATTAAAAACTATGCGGTTCGCTAGACAAAAATTCTGTGAGACTGGGAACAAGCTGAATTCCTTATGGCTAGGTTGCTTAAAATGTAAAGGAAGATCACAGTAATTGCTATGGTTAAAAATAATGGGGATGCTGTTCAATATCGTCCATTGCAATTGTTGGATCTATTTTGGACTCATTTTGAGTCTCTATATGCAGACCTAGGTGGGGCTAATACTGATGACATTGAGCAGTCTGTAAGTTCCGTACACTTACCATGTTTGTCTTTAGACATTCAACAGTCCCTAGCTACTGTACTCATATCAGTGATTTGGAAATTATGCGGGTACTTAACTCACAGGCTGTGATAAAGAGTCTTGAGCTAGACAGCTTTCCGTTGGACTTTTACAAGTACTTCCAGGCAGATCTTCCAGTATTTAAAGACTTATTTAACTATTTGGGATCTTCTATCCCTGCTTCTAGTCATTTATTGGAAGCCCTGATTACATTGATTTATAGTGCCGATCTTAAGACATTTGCTAAAATACTTCAGCTCCATCTGGTGTGCGCATTGCTAATCCTAGTGCACTCTGACCAGATTGTTTTTTATTAAAGGCTGCTCATCAAGCCACAGTATTAGAAAGCTTTTTAATGTCAGACCTTTGGCTAAGAAATGTGGGCCAGGACTTGTCCTTTCCCTAGATGTGGACAAGGTTTTTGACCTTTATTTCATGGTCCTATATGTTCACTGTGCTCTGATGGATGGGTTTTCCAGGTGTATTTTTAGCCTAGATTAAGGCACTGTATTTGAAATCTATGGCGTACATCAGGGTTAATGGTTAGGTATTTGATACCATTGTAATTACTAGGGGGACAAGCCAGGGATGCCCTCTATCCCCCTTTCTTTTTGACTTGGCTCAAAAGATTAGGGAGGATTCTCAGATATTTGAGTTCCAGTTTGGTAAAGTCCACGATAAGGTAGCTCATTATGCCTCTGAGGTTCCATTGTTTCTCACCCATGTTCATAAAACTGTCCCCATGTTATTATCCCTTGTTCATCAGTATAACATCCTTTCAGATTATCAGATTAATTACTTTAAATCTTTGGTTTTGACTGTTGAGGAAAAGTATAGGCTTTCTGATTGACTTAGTCCTCATTAACCAAGACCGACTTTAAGTATCTAGGAATTAATGTCTCTGCTAATGTTATGGATCTTTTAGGGATCAACTGTGCAGATGTTCTTAAAAAGGATGAAATCTGATCTAGAGAAATATACCCCTCTTCCTTTATCTCTGCTGGGCAGAACATCCCTTGTGAAGCTAGTGGTAGTTCCTTGACTGCTGTACTTATTCCAGCATCTCCCTTGTACAATCTCTAAATATATTTTCACATTTGTTAAAGGGCTATTATCTCCTGTTTATGGAGAGGCAAAACTCCTCAAATTAAATTTCATATGTTTCAGCAACCCCTAGATTGCGGTGGGCTGGATGTCCCAGATTTATTTTTATATTATTTGACAACCTGAGAAAAAATTAACTTTATTCCATGTTTGGACCATTACTTCTTTTGCATCTCCCTCATGTTGTGTGGATGTATTATTTGTCGACCAGACGCATAGGGGTGCAGAGGTGGCATAGCGAGGACGCTCCTGGCAGGCATTCCTGGCAGGCCTCCTGGCAAGCACTGGAGGAATGGCAGATTAAGGAGTGGTCCCTGGTTTCACTTCTATCAGCAGACTCTCTGGTTCTTGCCAGGATTCTTAAAGGTTGCTCCATAATTTCACATACTGGCAAGATTTGGCAAGATTACATAAACTATTATGGCTTACTGTTCATAGCTTTTCTCTCTTGTCCCCTTTGCTAAATAACCCCTTTCTCCCACTTTCTACATTATCCCCTGTGTTGGGGAGTGGGTAGAGAAAGGTTTGCACTATTTTGGGCAATCTGGAAAGAACGATGTTTTAAAATGTTTTTCAGACTTGGTGAACACATTTGATATTCCAGCTCATTCACATTGGGGTAGATTTTCAAAGGGTTATGCCCCTTGGGGCGGGGCCAGGGGCATGGCGGCGGTCCTGAATCCTCCGGCACAGCGGTCTTGGGCAGGCGTAACTTCGGAAACAAAGGTGGGGTGGGGATTTAGTTAGGGCTGGGGGGTGGTCTAGATAGGGGAAGGGAAGGGAAGATGGGAGAGATAAAAAAAAAAGTTCCCTCCAAGGCCGCTCCAATTCGGAGCGGCCTTGGAGGGAATGGGGAAAGCCATCGGGGCTCCCCTTGGGCTCGTGCGTTGAGTAAAAAAGAACTTTCTCCTATTAGTTTTAAATGTGCCACATGCTAACTTTATGGAGTGCCCCCTAGTCTTTCTATTATCCAAAAGAGTAAATAACCAATTCACATCTACCCATTCTAGACTTCTCATGATTTTAAACACCTCTATCATATCCCCCCTCAGCCGTCTCTTCTCCAAGCTGAAAAGTCCTAACATCTTTAGTCTTTCCTCATAGGGGAGCTGTTCCATTCCCCTTATCATTTTGTTAGCCTTTCTCTGTACCTTCTCCATCGCAATTATATCTTTTTTTTAGATTCGGTGACCAGAATTGTACACAGTATTCAAGGTGCGGTCTCACCATGGAGCAATACAGAGGCATAATGACATTTTCCGTTTTATTCACCATTCCCTTTGGAACAGTTGCTCCCAGAATGGATCATCTGGACTGGTGTCCTCCAGAGACTGAGGTAGAGCTATGTTTGCTGGCTTAAGCTTCTCTTGAAGCAAAGGCTTGGACAAGGTTCTCCCTTCATTCACTGGCTAACAGGAAGTTCTGAAGGTTCCTGGAATAACAGCAACCTGGCATAGACTCAGTGGAACAGGAAGAGGTTTGGTCTCTGAGCTGGTTTCTGAAATGGTATGCAAAAGGAAAGTGCATGCTACCTTCTTGGCTGTCAGTGTTGATCTTGTTAATGAGCTGCTGCAAACAGCTTTGGTTTTCTAGGCTTGAGAGGAGGAATTAATAGGCTTGGCTTGACTCACAGTTTCTACTGACAGGGATAGAACTGGATTAAGCAATGCTTTCACTTGCCCCAGGTTCTCTAAGCTAGAATTAGAAGAAACTTTTACTTTTCCAGATAAGAAATTTAATGACATTGAGCATACTGTGGTGGAATTAACTGTGCAGTTTAAATTAGCTTGACAAACTGTAGTTGTTCAGGGATCAGTACTTAGAAAAAAAAACATTTCTAGGAGGTTTTTCAGTAGCCTGCATGCAGGAAGTCTGCAGTGATGGTGGCTTCAGGAGCTTACAAGCAGAGCATGCCTATGAATAGTAAGGAATAAAAAACTGATATTTTTGGCATCTCCATTTTGTCCTTCTCATTCTCTCAAGGTTTCTGGAATCTGGGAAACCCATCTGTGCAGTGGTACAGGACTGCAAGTTAGGACTCTGGACTAAACAAGAGCCAGTCTACCGTCTAGCCAGCCCTCTCACCTGCAGGTTGAGCTCTTGGGTTCTGGGGTCAGTAGGTCTTTGTGGCAGCAATACATGATAGCGAGTCTGTACAGGCTGAAACAAGACTAGACATGACAAGGCTGAGCTAGTAAGGCTGGACAAGGCAGGGCAGGCAAGGCTGGAAGGCACAGCTGGGCAAGCGAGGCTTCGTACAGGCTGGACGAGGCAAGAAAAGATTGGGTACTGGGCAGGACCTGGAACTAGACAACACACTGAGGAAAGGCAATGTAAGGTCAGGACTCAGGTACAGGCAGTATACTGGAACAAGCAGGACAGGCAGAGCACGACAAGACTAAATAAGGACAAGACCAAACAAGGCAGACTAGGGCAGAAGTTAGACAAGGATAAGCCCGAAGGCAACAAGGCTAAAAGGTACATAGGCCACTAGGCAGGAGTAGGCCTAGATTAGGCCACAGAGCAAGAGTGGGAAAAGATCTAGATAGGCTGTAGCCAGAGTAAGACCTGACTAGGCCACAAAGCAGGGTAATAGAAACAAGGTGGCCCAAAAGCCACAAGGCTAGATAAGGAGCAAGAAGGCCTGAAGGCCACAAGGCAAGGCAAGGAACAGAGCAAGAAGGCCAAGAGGCCACAAGGCCACAAGACAAGGCATGGAACAGGGGCCAGGTCATGAAGCCAAAGGTGACACCTTGAGACAAAGGTACATTGGCAAGGATGGGTTACATAGGGCTGAGACTTAGGTATGGCGAAAGCAATGATGAAGAGTTTAGCAAAGCTGGTGCTGAGGCTTGCTGAAGGCCTCTACAGGCACAGAGGGCCCATGGCAGGCAAGACCAGGGCATGGAGAAGCTACATAGTAGGCCAATCCGTGAGAAGGACTAATTGGTAAAAATGGATTTCCTTGGCGCGCACATGTTTAAAAATTGGCTCATTTCCACATGTAAATTGGGACTTACATGTGTCTTAGTTTACTTTCACATGTATATTTTACAAATAGGAAGGAAAAGTATGCACATTCAGTGCATTGATATATGTGTTTCAATGCATTTCATGTATTCGCGCGTAAGCCTACATATGCATATTTGTTGCAGGTTAGAGATACAAGTATTTTATAAAAAGCATATATATCCTATACACAGGTTATAAAATCCTATGGTAAAATTATGTGCAGCCATATATGCATGTATATGTATTACGTATGTAAAGTGCCGTGCACAGTTATCCTCTTTTACACAGAACACAGACTTCCTTTGTATTTTGCAAAATTTAGTTCTTCCAGTCCTTTGTGTTGGAAGGTATGTGGGTTGATTGCATCATATATTCACATGTGATAGGAATGCCCTTTGGTACAAGAGTTTTTGGTTGCTGTTGGAAAAGAAATTCAGTTGATTACTGGCTTGTCTTTCTCTCTTTCTGGTCAACCCGGTTTATTGGGCATAAGAACATAAGAAAATGCCATACTGGGTCAGACCAAGGGTCCATCAAGCCCAGCATCCTGTTTCCAACAGTGGCCAATCCAGGCCATAAGAACCTGGCAAGAACCCAAAAAACTAAGTCTATTCCATGTTACCATTGCTAATGGCAGTGGCTATTCTCTAAGTGAACTTAATAGCAGGTAATGGACTTCTCCTCCAAGAACTTATCCAATACTTTTTTAAACACCGCTATACTAACTGCACTAACAACATCCTCTGGCAACAAATTCCAGAGTTTAATTGTGCGTTGAGTAAAAAAGAACTTTCTCCCGATTAGTTTTAAAATGTGCCCCATGCTAACTTCATGGAGTGCCCCCTAGTCTTTCTACTATCCGAAAGAGTAAATAAGCGATTCACATCTACCCTTTCTAGACCTCTAATAATTTTAAACATCTCTATCAAATCCCCTCTCAGCCGTCTCTTCTCCAAGCTGAAAAGTTCTAACCTCTTTAATCTTTCCTCATAGGGGAGCTGGTCCATTCCCCTTATCATTTTGGTAGCCCTTCTCTGTACCTTCTCCATTGCAATTATATCTTTTTTGAGATGCGGCGACTAGAATTGTACACAGTATTCAAGGTGCAGTCTCACCATGGAGCGATAAAGAGGCATTATGACATTTTCCGTTTTATTCACCATTCCCTTTCTAATAATTCCCAACATTCTGTTTGCTTTTTTGACTGCCGCAGCACACTGAACCGACGATTTCAATCTGTTATCCACTATGACGCCTAGATCTCTTTCTTGGGTTGTAGCACCTAATGTGGAACCCAACATTGTGTAATTATAGCATGGGTTATTTTTCCCTATATGCATCACCTTGCACTTATCCACATTATATTTCATCTGCCATTTGGATGCCCAATTTTCCAGTCTCACAAGGTCTTCCTGTAGTTTATCACAATCTGCTTGTGATTTAACTACCCTGAACAATTTTGTGTCATCTGCAAATTTGATTATCTCACTCGTCGTATTTCTTTCCAGATCATTTATGAATATATTGAAAAGTAAGGGTCCCAATACAGATCCCTGAGGCACTCCACTGTCCACTCTCTTCCACTGAGAAAATTGTCCATTTAATCCTACTCTCTGTTTCCTGTCTTTTAGCAAGTTTGCAATCCACAAAAGGACATCACCACCTATCCCATGACTTTTTACTTTTCCTAGAAGCCTCTCATGAGGAACTTTGTCAAACGCCTTCTGAAAATCCAAGTATACTACATTTACCAGTTCACCTTTATCCACGTGTTTATTAACTCCTTCAAAAAAGTGAAGCAGATTTGTGAGGCAAGACTTGCCCTGGGTAAAACCATGCTGACTTTGTTCCATTAAACCATGTTTAGAACACTTTCCACTATTTTTCCTGGCACTGAAGTCAGGCTAACCGGTCTGTAGTTTCCCGGATCACCCCTGGAGCCCTTTTTAAATATTGGGGTTACATTTGCTATCCTCCAGTCTTCAGGTACAATGGATGATTTTAATGATAGGTTACAGATTTTTACTAATAGGTCTGAAATTTCATTTTTTAGTTCCTTCAGAACTCTGGGGTGTATACCATCTGGTCCAGGTGATTTACTACTCTTCAGTTTGTCAATCAGACAGGGTTCACTTTATTTTCCTAATAAACACAAATGTTTAATGTCTCATCTGCTACATGCTATTCAATTATCTATTACTCTTCACTGGAAGACCAAGCCAAGCATGGAACACTGGAGGGAAATAGCAGTGATGGAGAAGATTACTTTTGCCTTGTGAGACAGGTCAGAGCCCTGTGACTAAGTTTGGGGACCTTATTGGACTTGGTGGAGGTGACAGAATGATTTCTGATTGTATAGGTTAAAATTTGCACTGGATTGGGTGGTTATTTTATATTACTGTATTTTGATTTGGAGCTTTTGTCTATGTTTCTGAGGCTTTTATGGTTTTTCTCTGTGTGATTTAAAAAAAAAAAAAAAAAAAAAAGGATTATTGCATTTTTCTAGTGGTTGAATGCACTCAGTCACAGTTGTATCCAGGGTGTTTAATAACAGAGATGTAAAACATGATAGTAGATAAAGACCACAATACCCATCTAATCATATCATTTTACCCTCCTGGTATAATGACATAGACCTTATCTGATCACAGATTTTACCCTTGCTTTCCCACAATTAAGGATTCTCTGTGTTTGTAGCATGCTTTCTTGAATTTCATTACAATCACATCCCCTGGGAGGCTGTTCTATGTTTCACAATGCTTTTCTGTAAAGAAATAATTTCTTATGTTACTTTTGAGTCTAACCCTCTTCCAGCCTCATGTCCTGACCCTCCTTGTCCTGGAATGTCCCTTCTTCTGAAAAAAAAATGCTTGCCTCTTGTCCATTACTTATATATTCATAATCTTCCATAAATCTATATCTCATATCTTTTTTCTTAAAGTCTCCCTCTCTCTCTCTCTCTTTTTCTCAGAGTTCTCCTTTGTCTTTAAAATGAATGGGGGGAGAATTACAAATGCAAGAGAGATACAGATACTGTATATAAGCCCCAATGCAATCGTAGGTCAGTAGGTTGAAATCTATTAGATATGCTCCCCCCATCCAATATGCATGTCTTGAGGAAATCAGAGAGGACTTTCTTTGTAACAGACCCTACACTGTGGAACAATTTACCACATGAGCTCCAGAATATCCAATGCAAGACTGATTGAATCAGTCGTGCTAAAACAATTATCAGATTGTTTAGACAATCGTGTGTTAATTGATCAACATCAGTTCGGGTTTTAGAAAAAATTTAAGCACAGAAACATTACTGATTTCTACCACTGATTCTATCATTCGTGGATTTCACCAAGGCACTAATTATGTCCTAGTATTATTTGACATCTCTGCATCGTTCGACACTTTAGAACATAAATCATTATTACACCAACTAGCTGTGCTAGCATTCAATGGCACCGAAAGAACATTTCAGATCAGAGTAGGTAGTTCTCATTCAAGATTGTTACAGGGTACCCCAGGGCTCTGCCCTGTCTGCAACTCTTTTTAACGTCTACTTAGTCCCTTTATGTAAATTGCTTGCTGGCCATGGTGTCAATTATAAAATCTATGCCGATGATATCCAGTTTTTCTCTGCATATCAAGAATTATGGTCATTTACACTGAAATTATTAGAAATATATTTAAACGCAATTCACACTTGGTTTTCTCAAAATAAACTGCAGCTAAATGTGAATAAAACTGAAATATTAATTCTTTCAGCTCAAAAAAAATAATCATACAGTTTTCCCAAAAACCTTTTCTTTTAAAGGACAAGAAATAACTATTAAACAGCAAGCACGTAATTTGGGTGTTACAATTGATAGCTCATTGACAATGAAATATCACATTACTAACTTATTTAAAAGGTCACTCTTCAAATTGCGTATATTAAAAAACTTAAAAATGCTACTAGATCCTCAGGATTTCAGAATAGTCTTCAGGCTTTGGTATTAACTGGATTGGACTACTGTATCACTGCTCTTATTGGCTTACCAAATACGACTATCAGACCTTTACAAATAGTAGAGAATGCAGCAACACGTTTACTTACAGCAAACAAGATGCATGAACACATTATACCAACTTTAGATGCCTTGTATTGGCTTCCAGTACAATAAAGATTTTATGATAAAATAATATCCATAATACATAAAACTCTGTAAAATGCTTCTTCACCATGGACCGATGCTATCCTTCGCATCTACAAACCAACTCGTTCTTAAATCTGAAGGCAAAAATCTACTAGAAATACCCTCTTTCAAAGTAGCTAGGCTAGGCATTACCCATGAAAGGCATTCTCAGTTGCAGGAGCCATTATCTGGAATGCTGTCCCAGAAAAAATGTGTTTAATATCATACAGCAAGATGTTCAAAAAGGCATTAAAAACCTACCTATTTAAAATGACATTTGAAGATAGGTAAAAATACTCTAATGATTTTTTTTTTTACATTTTTAACATGTTTATGTTTAAAAACTTGTTTAATTTTGTTTTATTGAATTTTTTTACTTTGTCTAAATGATTTAAATGTTTTAAATGTGTCTCTTGATTTGTATGTTAATTTGTACTCTGCTATGAACTATGGAATATGCGGAACATAAGAGTTTTTAAATAAACAAACAAATAAATAAACCTCCTTTAGGAAGCGAGTAAAAGCATTCTACTTATACAAGATTATAGTAATTGAGCATGCTAAAAACAAGTAATGACATTGGATCATGGAGGGAGATGATGGATTGTAGTTTGTAGTAGTATTTTTAGGTTCTTATGTTCTATAGACCCAAAAGTGTCTTTTTATCTCATTTGATTTTTAGTTTTTATGCATTTATTGTTATTTCACATTTTAATGACTTTTATTATGTATGTAAACTGTTACCTGCCAAGTACTGTGGATTGTGCAGGGTACAACTGGAAAAGAAATAAAGAAATAAAGAAATTTGAAATAGACATTGATAGAAATAAAGGTCAACAAAAAAGTTGTAGATGCTACAGTTTTAATGCATGACTAGCGTTGAAGACCTAGGGTCCCATCCACAGACTTATTCTGCACTGACCTAATGTTTTTTAGCTCTGTGTTTTTTTTTTTTAATAATTTATAGTTAAGTATGTGAATTGTTTTGAACTAATATGTTATTCGTATAATCTGATTTTAATGTTGCACTGCAATCCACCTAGAACAACAGGATTGACTTAGGTGGAATGAAAATGTTTAAAACTAAACAAATAAATAAATAGATGAAGACAGCAATCAAAAACTAGTTATAGCTTTTGAAAGAGTTACCCGGCCAGTTTCATAAGTGAGCCGAATAAACCTTTCATTTTGAAATATTTTCCCTATTGATTCTTTAAATCTGGCCACTTAAATTCACAGGATTCACAAATTTAACTTGTCCAAGAAGGGGCATCTCAGGAAGGCAGGTTTTAGATTCAGCCAGTTTGCACAGATTTTATTTATTTATTTATTCATATACATTTGACTTTTTGCCTTTTTTTTTTTCCATGAGTGGCCTCAAGGCAGATTACAAAACAAGTCTTAACTAACAGTTACCATCCATTGGTGGAAGGTCATTCACAATCACAATTGAATCAAATTATAGTGGGTAGCATTGAGAGGCCAGGATGTATAATTTATAGTGCTTACTCGAAGGATCAGGTAGATAGTTCAGAAAGATTGAGTGTCTCTGCTGGGAGACTCTAAGGGCAGGTATGGCCAAACAGCCATGCCTTAGTTTTTTTTTTTTCCTGAAAATGAGGGTAACAAGGCTCGAGGCACAGGGATAGTGGTACCTTGTTTCAGACTTTTGGAGCATAACAATTGAAGGCACAAAATCTCGCCCAGAATAGTCTAGCTGAAGAGAAGAGCCATTTGGGAGGATTGGAATTCTCTAGTGGGAGGGTAAGGGAAAAGAAGTTGAGAAACGGGCTTGTTTATGCACGCACTTGTAAGTGAAGCAGAGGGTTTTGAATTGTATCCTGCTTTTGACTGCTTTAAGTACTAATCAGCTAAATTTAGCCAGGCAATACCAGTTGTGCTTAATCTAACCGGACAAAGGGGGTCATTTTCCAAGGAGTTACCGCAGGAGATAATTCCGCAAATCGCGCTAACAGCCGTTAACGCGATTTGCGAATGCAAAGTTTTAATTTTGTATTCAGGGGGGCGAAGTTGGGGCGGAGCATATGTAAAGTAGGAAAGAGTTATCGTGTGCGGCGAAACAGCTGCAGTGTTAGCGCGGCTCCTAACGTGACCAATAGCTACAACCCTTTCATTTGCGGTACGTTGTGCGCTAGAGGCCGGTAAAGGTGTATCGCGGTTCATGATGTGTCCAGACAGCCTGTATCAGAGAGAGAGAGAGAGCGAGAGAGAAAGAGAGAGCCTTGCTATAATGTCTACTCCCTAGACAGGTATTTGTATCCCTATGGGAGGCCCACCTAGTAACTCGAGGTGGGGATTAGGTATGAGTGTAGGGGGTTGGGGGCCGCTTTCACATTCAACATGAGATGTACGAACAGAGCAGTGGCCAACTAACAGTATGGCTTTCACATATGCAGATGCTACTATCTGGTGATTTCCCCAATCCTAATAATATTTATTTATTTATTTATTTATTTAAAGATTTTTTATATACCGGGGCACGTTAGGAAAAACCATCACCCCGGTTCACATTGTAACATAACATAGCAACAAGCTTTACAATAGTTTAATGTCAAACAAACAGGAGGTAAACTAGGTCAACTATAGAAAGAGGTTAAATATTATTAACTCTTTAAAATGAGAGAAGAAGGATGATTATTAAATCATCAACATGATGAGAGGGATATAAGCGGTGAACGCTTGGGAGAGGGAATGTCAGCAGGGATGAAGTGGGAGGAGGGTTAGGGGGGAGGGAGGAAGAGGGGGGACAGGGATGTAGGAGGAGGAGAGGATGAGGGGGGGTCTGGGGTGGGTTAAGTTCGATAAAGGTGTGTCAGTCAGGTAGGGCGTAAGGGATTGGGTGTATATCTTTGGGAATAGTCGGTCAGGGTATGTTAGTTTGAAGAGCCAGTCAGTCAGTCAGTCAGGGTATGCTAGTTTGAAGAGCCAGGTTTTAAGATTCTGTTTGAATGTTTTATGGCATGGCTCCTGACGTAGGTGAGGGGGCATATTATTCCAGTGGGACGTCCCTGCTATGATGAATGATCGTTCTCTAATAGTGGCATGTTTGATGATTTTGGGGGAGGGTGTCAGGAGTTTGGCTTGGTGCTGCTTTCTAGTTGGTCTGGTAGGGTTGCAATGATGGAGATGTTCAGGGAACCAGTGCATGTTTTGGTTGTGAATGGCTTTGTGTATGAGGGTGAGGGATTTATAAATTATCCTAGAGGTTACTGGGAGCCAGTGTAAGGATTTAAGAACTGGGGTGATGTGGTCATGACGGTGAGTATTGGTAAGAATTTGGGCGGCGGCGTTTTGTAGGAGCTGTAATGGTTGAAGGGTATTTTTAGGTAGACCTAGGAGTATAGCGTTGCAGTAGTCCAGTTTGGACAGGATCATGGCCTGCAGCACTGTGCGGAAGTCAGAAGTGTGTAATAAGGGTTTGATTCTCTTTAAGGTGTGGAGTTTGAAGAAACCGCTCTTTATAGTGGCAGAAATGAATTTTTTGAGGTTAAAGTGGTTGTCTATCCATATGCCTAGGCTGCGGACACATTGTGTGGGAGGGCAGCCTGTTGGCGAGGGGGAAGAGAGGCTGAGTGTGGGAATGTTAGGGGGAGAGAGGATGAGTAGCTCTGTTTTGTTGGTGTTGAGTGCCAGAAAGTTGTTAGTGAGTAGTTTGTTTATTTCAGACAGAGCAGAGTTCCAAATCTTCATTGCGTTTGGGATAGTGTCAGTTATTGGTATGAGTATCTGCACGTCATCTGCATATATGAAGTGCTGGAAACCCAGTTTGGAGAGCAGTAGGCAGAGAGGTAGGAGGTAGATATTAAAAAGGGTTGAGGAGAGGGATGAGCCTTGTGGTACTCCTTGTGATAGCCTGACTGGTTTGGATTCGTTGCGACCAATTTTTACCTTATAGCTCCTGTCGTGTAGGTAAGACTGGAACCAGCGAAGGGCGGTGTCAGAGATGCCAATTTCCATAAGGTGTTTAATGAGTATGTTGTGATTGACTGTGTCGAATGCCGCCGAAATATCTAGTAGTGCGAGTATGTGGGATTGTCCTTTGTCCAGGGCTCTAAGTATGGTTTCCGAGAGGGAGATAAGTAGGGTTTCTGTGCTATGGTGTTTACGGAAACTAAACTGGGATGAGGAGAGGATATTGTGGTCTTCTATATAATCTGTAAGTTGTCTGTTAATTATTTTTTCAAGTATTTTGGAAAGGAAAGGGAGGTTTGACACTGGGCGATAGTTGGCTGGATCAGTTGTATCTAAGTCTGGTTTTTTGAGAATAGGTTTTATAATGGCTTGCTTAAGTTCAGTTGGAACCTGGCCTAATGTAAGAGATCTGTTCAGGATGTTTGCAATGTGTTTGGCTATTACTGTGGGGTTTGTAATTAATGTTTTGGTGGGCAGGTTATCTGAGGGATGATAGGCAGGTCTGATTTTTTTGATAGTGGATTCGATTTCCAGTGTGGATGTGTTTTCGAAGTTAGAGAGGGTGTGGTTTGAGGTTGTGTAGATGGATGCAATTGTGTGGCAGGATTGGTGTGGTCGGGACGGGACGGATTGGTGTGGTCAGTAGAGGTATTATTGAATATGAAGTAAATGTAGGAGATTGCTAGGTTGGAGAGATATCTGGTAATAGATTTTGCAAACCAAGGGGCATTCAAGAGGATGTTAACTTATAGGCTGATGCAGTAAGCTGCAAAAGGTTTTTGTGAAAGGATTTTTTGCATGAAAAATGTTTAAAAAAATTCCCACAAATGCACAAAAATGCTAAACTGGGGGAGTTTTGTATTATAAATTTCTTGAAACTCCACTTCACAGGAGTACATTTCTGTGCATAGTCCACTATGCACCAAGATTTATTTAAATACCACATTAACAAGCTTCTGTAATGCAAGATAATGCAAAGCAGCTCATGAATTCAGCATTTTGTGAAAATTGGCTTGCAAAAAAAATGGGGTTTTGCATGATTTTGTAGGGCACAGGAGTGGGGCTTCACAAAGAGGTATTGTTTACATTTTCGGCCCACGAGGGGCATGGGGGGCCATTAAGGTCACCAGGGACTTTCACTGACACTTGGGGGGGTGGGGATCATTGCATTGCCCACAAGTTTCCTTTAAATCCCTGCAGCCCTTTGCATGTTGCCATGGCCAGGAACATACAAGTTCCCGGCCATGGCAATGCACAAAAAAAGGTCTTACTCAGTTTAGCAAAAAATGCAAATGAGCACTGAGCTCATTAATATCATTAGCAAAGTTGCACACAAAATGGCTGCCAATCCGTGGTAAATACCACAGGTTAGTACATCAGCCTTTTAGTGGGTGATTGGTTTCATACTTGTAACCCAATCTTTGTTTCCTGAAAATGTTGGATTTGATATGCCATAGTTCTTCCTACACAACCTATTTCTTTTTTATTTTTTTAAAAATGTTTGTATACCGCCTTTACAATTCAAAAGAATTAATCAAAATGGTTCACAACAGAACTTACATAATAAATCAATCAAATAAAAATAAAATCATAAAAATACAAAACTAAAAAGACAGTCATGCCCTGCAAAAATTAAGCAAAAGATAAATTGAATCTGTATTATAGCTCAAAAACAAAAGATGTATCTGGGTAAAAAAAATAGTAAAACGCAAGGATTGGATATTAATTTTGAGAGTTGATGAGTGAACTGTATGCTTTCTGAAATAGATGTGAAATAGAAACCTATTGTTTCTGGCGCAGAGATGTCTGCAAGTGTCTACATCGGGGAGGATATTTTGACCATGCTTTTGTTAAAGACCTCTAAACAGTGTAAATGACCGTGCAGTAGAACGGTTTGGTTAAAAAGTAGATAGAAAAATAAAAGAAAGAAATATGCATAGAAAAGTATTTTGCCTTGTAAAGATTGGCATTACATTTTGATATGTGTGTGTTGCTGTGACATTTGCATCGCATTCATGTGTTATGCTCTACAAAGCACATTCACTATTTGAAAGTTGATGTTATGCCAAAGCCTACCAGGGCTTGACCTCAGAAATTGCAGCGAAGGACCTGGCAGCCATAAGGCAAAAACCTTTCCCTCCAGGAGGGCCCCTGGTTGAGCCCCGCTCACACCACAGTGACATATTGCATTCTTATTTTCTTTTGTTGCTGATAAGAAGTTACAGGTTACAGACACGTTGACCTCCCATGTGGGCATAAATCAACCCTCACAAATTCCTGCAGGCTTTAGCAGAGCACTTTCAAACCTGATTGTACTGTACATTTATAATTTTTTAGCTGAAAAAGTCATGGATGTGGCTTTAGCCATGAAGTGACTCGGCAGAAGGTCTACTCTGTGCAACAAATGCTGCGTGTTTTTGTTCTAACACAATGAGTATTTGAGTAATAAGCCTAGTTTGTTTTGGGTTTATTCAGTCCTTTAATGGAGAGTGCAGTCTCATAGGAACTAGTGAAAATAATAATGAATTTTAAAATATGTACATCACGCTCTCTCCAAGTAAATGCTGCTTGCTTGTCGTCTTTAATGAACTGAAACTTTAGTTCCAGCAGACGCCACCTGTAGTTGGTCTGTGGGCATCTTTAAAAATGCAGTGTTGTAAAACTAAGAGTTCCCTTTAGATTGACATCTCTAGGTCACATCTTTGAACAGAAATGACGAGAAAATGGCCTGCTAGAAAAAGTGCAACTGTAATTTCTTTATTAAAACCACTTAGGATAGCTGCAGGATTCTCTAGCGTCTGGGAGCTCAATAGAAATATTTATAAGCGATTACTTTGATTTGCTTCATTCATTCATTCATTCATTCACAAGGGGTAGAAGTGGGGGACAAGGCGAAAGCTCAAGGGCAGCTGAGAAGCTGTTGAACAGAGAACAAGAGAGAAGAGAGAGAGAGAGAGAACGAGAGAGCTCATAAAAGCAAATGAGACTGAAATGCAGCCAAGGGAGCCCAGTAATGTACAGGGAAAGGCCGAGGAGCTGGGCAGGAACCAGAGCGTCCTGCTTCATGTACTCCTTCCTCAGAGGACGACCAAGCAGCTCCCCCTTTGTGTTAATCTGGGCAGAGAAAAATCTACTGTCCGCTTAATTAAGGGATTGCTTTCTATTCAGGCCCTGGAGAGGCCGGGGTAAAACAGCAGGCTGCTCTGATTGAGAGGGAGGGGGGATAGGGAAGGCCCGGTCGGACTGCTCGTGGACAGGCCAGCTCAGCGGCTGCGGAAGAAGACGGCCGGTCAGTTCATTCAAGCGAATGCTGTTCATTCAAAGCTCCTCTCTTTCAATAAAGAAAAACTTAAAATACCACAAAGGCCCAGCCTACAAATTACAGGCGCTAACCCGTTTTGGATGGTTAAGGATCTATTCACGGTGTTTCTTCTTGTGAAACTATTTCAGAGTTACAAATGTAAGCTGGCTTTGGGAGCAGCTGGCGTCCTACCGGCACCGCTCTCTGGGAGCTCTTCAGCCTCCTTCTTTCTGCTTAATGAGCTCTGTAAAAAAAAAAAAAAAAATTGTATAACTCTACCAAAGCTTTCTTTTTCTCATTTTAGAATACATACGCTTGCCGGACGCTTCTATCGCAGAGGAGAATTACAGGTGCTGGCCATCTTACGATCACAAAGGTTGCCTCCTTTCTGTGTTTGACATCAGGGAAGCCATGGAAGTCTGTGAGAGTCACCCTCAGTGCAAAGCTTTTGTCTGGACCAACCAGACAACCTGGACAGGTAAACAATGCCATCGGGTGCTTTTTTTTTTCTTTTCTTTTTAGCTCCCTCTGTTACGTAATTTTAAATGCACGCCACAGAACTGAAAAGCTAGTGAACAGTGTAAAAAGACCAAATAAGGTTGCAGAATGAGATGAATGGAAGGTACGGAAAAATCAATCACAGGGGCGGCAGCTTTCAAATCGGTGCACGGGCGCGCATGTATCGGCCTGCAGCCATGGAACAGGGCTGTTTTATAACATACGAGTGTATCTGCGCACGAGTGCACCAAATGTAAAGTGGGCGCATGCATGGGCACGCAAATGCCGCTTCTACCGCGTAAAGCGGGGAATTCCCAGTTTTACCAGTTCATCCCCAGTAAAGCGACAGGTCCTCCAGTCCTGCCGGTCTGATAGCCTTCACCCCCTCCACTTAGCCCCCACCCTTAAAACCCCACAGATCTGCCTAGTTTTCTTTATTGTTTAACTTAAACGTCATCCATGGAAGAAGTAAAGTTACGCGGCTGGGGGACTCGGCACACGCATCTCAGATTCATGGCCCCGAAATGCCCAGGCCCCGCCCAGACCAAACCCATACCCCACCTTTTTTTGAAACCTCCGAGATGTACACTTGCGGGCAAATACGAGTGCGTTTCTCAGCTTTTAAAATCCGTTCGGCACATGCAAGCCCGACTCATTTGCACATCCCCTAATGAATGTGTGACCCAGGCTTTTAAAATTCACCTTTACGTCAAAAATTATGGGTTTGTTTAATCGTAATTAGGTGAAAAACATTATAGATTGCATAAAGTGCCAAAGGAGCTTCCACAGAATTTTGTTTTGCTTGGGGGAGAAAGAAGATACAATACAATGACAAAATACTTGCACAAGTATGTCGCTTATCTTGCAGTAATAATCTTTCCTATTGTTTTTTCTGGTCTGTTGTGTTTATTTGCTGGACTTAGGCTTTTGCCAACTTTTTTGTCCCATCCATGTAGTTAAATCCCCCTTTAACTGTGCACATGGGGGTGGCAACCAGTGGCGTATCTAAAGTATTTGGAAATCTCCCCCCCCCCCCCCCCCCAAGGTTCACTTCTCTGTTCCACTTCCCCCAGTGATCTCCGGTTCCCCTCTCCCTCACACAGGCTCCCTCTCTCTCTTGCACACACTTTCACCACCTTTGCATACAGGCTCCCTCCATCTGTCTGTCCCGCACACATATACACCCCTTCACAAAGGCTCCCTCTCACACACACACACACACATACTCAAACAGGCTCACACAGGCTCCATTACTCTCTTGTACACTCATACATCCCTGCACATGGGCTTTTTCTCTCACTCACTCACATACATCCCTTCACAAGGGCTCCCTCTCACAAACAAACACACAGCCTCACTTAGGCACACAGGCTCCAAATCACGCACACACCCTCCTGTGCATTCTGCATACCCACACACTCACAGGCCGCGTCAATGTCAGCTGTTAACTTTTCCTCGACCACGGACCCACTGGCACCTCCCTCATCTTCAGCTGCAAACAGGATGGGCTCTGCTCGCAGCCCACTACGGACTCCTTCGTCTTCAGCCACGAGAGCGTGATGGGTTCTGCTCACAGCCCACCGGTGCCTTCCTCCTCTGCCGCGAGCAGGATGTGCTTTGCTCGCAGCCACCAACCTTACTCCCAGCTGACACCCTCCTCCTGGAGGTCACCCAGGGAAGACTGCACTCCTAGCCCCCCTTCCCCCCCTTAGTATACCACTGGTGGCAACCATTTTCGATGATTTGTGTGAAATCAGTGTTTGGGACCTTCCAAGGCTGTTCTGCTGTGAGCTACATAGACTGGTCTGCAGAGATGTTTAGAAAGGCAGCTGGCTCCTCACTAGCTGCTCTGCTTCTTACCTTTCTCAGAACAGCTTTTCTATATTAAATACCTGACCTCTCTTATTCCAGGACAGGGGTCTGAGATTTGCATTTGAATCCCCTACCCCAGGCTTTTTGTACAGCGAAAAAGTATGATGTTAAATTTGTGAGCAGTCCAAGCAAATTTCTATTGTTACAATCAAAAACATGTTTTCCTTTCGCCTGCCAGATCATAGAAGGAGCTCCCCTTCTGAAGTGCAGTGACCTGATTAAAGCATGCTTAGCAGGGTAGCAGGGTTTCCGTGGGTTGGAAAACCTGAATATCCCATCAAAGGAATTGCTCAGTTAATTTATTACGTGTGACTCTTTATTTCACAGCAATTTTTGCACAGATAGGGCTCCAAATGATAGCATTCAACATCCTGGCTGTCAATTAAATAATAATGATATTTGTGATAAATGCTGTTTGCATGTGCTTGGACTAAGTGCAAGGTTTGCGTAAATGGCATTCACTGGGCTCAGCTTTAGACAGAAGGTTGGCTGAGGTTAAGCAGCTGCAGGAAAGATGGAAAACATTCCAGCGCTCTCCCCCTAACATTCAGCGTGTGCATTGGTGATTATACTGGGATCCCCTCCAGCTCGGCAACGGCGAGATCAGGCAGCAGTATCTAGGCACCAGCAAAAATCAACATGCAGCCCTCCATTGAAAGATAGTCTTATATTAACTCTGATGTGTGGAAAGATTGATTGTATAATTGAAACCTTGCAGGCTATTTAGCAGGTCTGAATTATGGCTGCACTTATTTAACAGACATTGTTGATGATTCCTTACCACCATTTGGATAGAATATAAACTTGAAAGTGATTATCAGCCTTATCTCTTTGTAATTTGTATTCAGACAAGCCAGGAGACAATACAATGGCGTCCTCTTATTGCAAACTTCCAATTTTCTTCAGAAAAGTTTCTTATAGCAGGGATTTTACAGTGCCAGGCAATGCGCCTTCAGGAAAAATTAGCGGCTCGATTGAAAAATGTAAAAACTTGATTGAAACTTAACAAAAGTTCCAGTAGAAAGATATTTGTCAACTTTGGTGAATAACAAATTTCAAATCTTTTGCTAAGAAAAAGTGGCTCTGAGGCTCTGTTTCACTAGTTCTCAACCTGGTCATCAAGGACTACTCAGCCACTCTGGATTATGAGAAATCCACGATAAAAATTCCACTGTCTGCAAATGTTTTTCTGAGCAGCGCCAGCTCACTTTCTCAAGTCATGAATCTTGGAGTGATGGTTGACTGTACTTTGACAATAGTCCAATAGATCTGTAAGACCTTGTAGCATATTCGGGCCTGCTGAAGCAGCAAGAATAGGTTCAGGAATACCACAAGACATGACTAACTTGGTTCAAGTGCAATTATTTATTTACAGACATCACAAGTAAAGCTCACCTTGCATCAGGCTCACATATTAAGTAGACACACAGTATACGGATATCCCGTGAGGTCCTACCAGCTCCCCCTGAGGTTCCTTCTAGCTCTCTAGGCCTGGGTTCATATGGTAGAATCCCTTGCAGCATTTTGCCTTAAGGAGGACTGGGTTAGATACCTGAACTGGGCTCCTTAAGGCAGAGTGAGGGAGTTGTCGGTACACTGCATCACATACCTTCCTCCTCAGCTTGACCTTGTAAGGGTGGGCGTCCAGATATGCCTGGGGTACACCTCAGCTCAGCTTCCAGTGCACTCCCCCTCCATTTGTACTGTTCCCACTACCCATGAGTTGTCTCCATATGAATGCAAAATGGGGATAATCTCAACCCAGGATTACTGGGTATGGAAGTTTGGGGAGGATACCAGCGTCTAAGATGGCTTGTCCTGCAGCTGTTGTCGAGGACATGGGAAGTTGAACATTTCTGTTCATCTCCATGTATACATGTTAATATCTCTTTCCTCTTATAGTTGATGTGTCCTTGACACAGTAAGTCCTGGCAAATGAGCATTTTCTACAGCTGGAATCCACCAAGGCCTGGGTAGAAGCTCCCTCCAGTTCTGCCTGGATTATGAAGTCTTTAAGTTGCGCATGTGTGACATCCACAAAATTGCAGCCTTGGAGTTTTGACAACTTGGGATCTTAAGTGTGCTCCCATGTGTCATTGTCATTCTGGAGCTCTGTTCCCGTTCTTTGCTCCCTCTCATGTTGCTCCACTAACTTGCGTTCACACTCCAGATCATCAAGCCAAGGACATTCTTCCTTTGCATGGCCTTCTGTTTTACAGAAAGCACACTCCTGTAGGGCCATTCGGATTTCTGCCCTACCAGGTTTATTTAAAGATTCTGCAGTTTCCGGCTACCTGTATGGACAGGGGTCTCCTTCATGCCTGTTCTCTGCTCAAAGGGCACAAAAAGAAAAGGCTGCAAAGCCCCATTTCTGGGTTGTTCCCACTTCTCCAGACTCCCCTTTTTCTTTTGGGTTGTGGATCATCACATCTTCAGAGGGTTATTTTTAAGTATGTGTACTCCTTCCTCGGCGTTGGCTGGGTCACCAGATTAACATCCATAGGTTTGCGTCCGCTATACTGATAGTCCCTTGCCAAGTGTCGTTTCTGTCTGTAGCTAAAATTTGTGGACAAGATTGGCATCTGGAACCCGGGTACAGAGTCTGAGCCCAATATCTTGAAGGTTCATTGCTGAGGTCCTCTATCTTCTGTACCACGCCAGGGCACTGTTATGGGTTGTTTCTCCAAGCCCCTTTTGCCAACAGGCATTGACTGTGCCTGTTGGAAGGCTTCCACCACTTCCAGGGCTCTCTCTAGGGTGAGCCCAGTGTGTCAGCAGACCCAATTCCACATGGACCAGTCCAGACTGTCTAGGAACTGCTCCAGGAATATTTGATGAACCTCTTCCAGTCCCGACCTTGAACTCGGTTGGAGCCACTTCCACTCGGCATCTTTCAAATGATCAAAGAGGTTTCTGGGGCTCTCCCTGAGCTATAGAGATGCCCATCTGAACTGCTGCCAATAGTATTCTGGGGAGTACCACACTCTCTGTACTATAGCAGCCTTGATATCCACATAGGAAGCTCTCCCATCTAGATTAACAGGCTGGAATGCCGCTTGGCTTTGGCCTGTGAGCAAATTCACCAAGTAAGTTGTCCAGCTGATCTCTAGCCAGGCTGACAGGCAGGCAGTCCATTCAAAGTTCTTTAGAAAGACTTCTGGGTCATCCCCTCCCTTCATCTTAAACAGGATATGCAAAGGTAAAGGTGCCTGAGGTATCCTGGATGTAGCTGATTGCAGGGCCTCTGCTGAGTTAATTGGTCTTGTAGTCGTTACTGTTTGTTTATTCATGTTTGTCAAGTCTTGTGCAGCTGTTGCTGTCCTGTGGCCTTGACCTGTTTTACCTGCTCTATTTTATCTCCCTTTGGGGCCAGCTCCCAGACGGATAACTTACACGAGACAGAGAAAACAAAACACCTACTGACCTGAACAGCCCTAACTTAATACTTGTCTCCTAACTGCCCAGGTGAGGATAGCCTGCTTGGCCTGCTGTAGTAGAAGCCAAAGTTAGAAGGTCTCAGGAAAAATAAACTCTGCAAGCAGTATTTTTTTCTTCTTCTTGGAGTCTGTGGGTTTTTACTTGTGCTTCCTGCTTAAGCAAAAAACATCCCTGAACTGATACCATGTATGGTGTATTCGGGCCTTTTGCGGCTGCAGGAACAGTTTCAGGAATACCACAAGACTTGACTAACTTGGTTCAGGTGTAATTATCTATTTACAGTGCATCACATGTGCGTAAATCAAAGTAAAGCTCAGTTTGCATCAGGCACACATATTAGTAGACATACAGCATATGGATTTCCCGTGAGGTCCTACCAGCTCTCCCTGAGGCCCCCTCTAGCTGTAGGCCTGGGTTCTTTTGGTAGGGTGAAGGGAACCTCCCTTCATCCAGAATCCCTTGTGGCATTCTCCCTTAAGGAGGACTGGGTTAGATACCTGAACTGGGCTCCTTAAGGTAGAGTAAGGGAGTTGTCGGTACACTCCGTCACAAACCTGTCACGTGTTTTATGCTGTTATCTACTAGATAAATGAAGCTTGACCGACGTGCCACAAATGCACAGTAGAGAGCAACTCTACCGCGCATGCTTGGGCAGCAGGTCAGTCAGAACTTGCCAGTAACAAAAATGGCGCGGCGACGAGCAGTAGTGGCGGTGGCAGCGACGAGCAGTAGCAGTGGCGGCGTGCGCGAGGGAGGGACCTCCCCCGGAGATCTTCCGTCTGCACCATCCGGAGGGGGAGTGACTGAGGGGAGGGGGAGAGAGTGAGGGGGGAGGGAGACTAGAGGGTGAGGGAGAATGAGGGGTAAGGAAATGGACTGAAAAAAAATGTTAATGTAGCCCGTGGTTACGGGCTTAAAGGCTAGTATCTTATAAAACATACTAGTGGTTTCCTGGGATCTGAATAGTGGAGAACAATAGTCAAAGAACTTGTCTTTACATGTGTGGACTACTGCAACAGCCTTTTGGCGGGAATTCAAAAAAAATTTGCATTGTCTGCAATTAGTTCAAAACGCAGCAGCAAGGGTTATTTCTGGAGTGAATTATAAGGATAGTGTTTCTCCTATTCTGTTTAAGCTTTATTGGCTCCCAGTAGACCAATGTATTATGTTCAAAACCATCTGCTTGGTTTATAAATCTATACAAAGTATTGGACTAGGCTGATCGTCCGTTGAACATATCCCAAACCACATTCTTCAGTCATTCTTCATTGCTAGCCATTCCCTTGCTAAAGTGAACACGATTGACCTCAATCCAGGAAAGAGCATTTATCTATGCTAGCTCAGCTATGGGGAATATACTGCTCCTAGAAGCCTGCATTTGTGGAGACTATTTGTCCTTTCTTAATATAGTTAAAGTCTGACTGTTTAGAAAGCCTTCAGTGAATAAAGGTTAAGAAGTAGTTGCTTTAGAGACTATTCTATTTATTTTCAGGAAACAATGTCAAGATAGTAGAGTTTTTAGTTTTAGCTATAAAAATGATATCTTTTACATTGGAAAGTCAAAGTGGGTATAATCTTTGGGTGGGAAGTAAGAATTGTTTCTGGATCGAATTGAGTTATTTTAGAAGATAATTTTATAATTAAATGTTTTAATGAAAATAAAGTGATGCAAACAAAACCCAGCATACATATACACTGGGTATCAATGCACAGAAACCTGGCAATAAACTTTTCACATTTTCACCCTCCACCTGTAATTCAATATATCTTTAAGCTAAAGAATTTACCTAAAACCTTTTGCCACCTTTATGACCCACTTGTTTGAAGATAATAAGCCAATAAATGATCCTTCAGCATACTTTGTACATTTATGTATTTGTTTTCCATGTACAACATACTAATGATACAAGAGCAAAGCACTGATATTATTGACTTCTCCGCCTAGCACCCCCTCTCCTCCCCATCCCCAGAAGATGATTTTATAATTTCCCGCATAGGAATGAAGTCTGCATGTAGAAAGTATACTTCACTCTGCATTTTGAAATTGGTAATAATGCATGTAAGTTCGCTTTGAAAATTAGTGGGTGTACGCAGAACCCTGAATGGTGTACGCTTGCACATATATATGCCTACTTGGGAGCAGATATAAATGTGTTAGTGTACATTTGTGCATGTACTTTTAAAAATTGGATGTACGCATGTAAATGGTTTCCTCACCCAGTCTCCAGCCCCTGGAATACCTCTTTCAAGTACACATAAAAGTATGCAAGAAATCAATTCTGTAGTGTACTTTTAAATGCTCAAGCCTTGGGGCAATTTTCAAAAAGCCAATTTATATACATCAAACTGTATTTTACGCAAGTAAATGGTTTTCAAAGTCAGGCCTTTAATGTCTAAATTACATTTTTTATATGAGAATTTTATCAGTTGTTGATTTCTATTGTTCTTACCGTATTTTCCGGCGTATAAGACGACTTTTTAACCCAAGAAAATCTTCTCAAAAGTCGGGGGTCGTCTTATACGCCGGGCACACCTGCTCTCTGACCAGTTTCTCTCAATCACACACACGCTCTCAATCAATTGCATTCTCTCACTTACACACAGGCTGGCTGCTTCTCTCTCTCTCACTTACACACAGGCTGGCTGCTTCTCTCTCTCTCTCTCTCACTTACACACAGGCTGGCTGCTTCTCTCTCTCTCTCTCTCTCACTTCCACTCCCCCCACCCCCCGAGCACAAATAGTAGCTGCAGCAGCTTCCTCCTCCTCCAGCCCCCGCAGGCCAAGAAAGAAGAAGCCCATCGGCCGCGGGAGGCTCATGCTGCTGTCTCCTTTCCCGATTTCCAGCTCCTTCGACTGCTCGGGGCCGTTACTGCTGTCGCCGCTGCAATTTTTCATTCGGCACGGCTTTCTCCTTCCCGCGTACCGCACTGCCGTTGCCACTGGGCTATCAGCACGTTCAAGCCCAGCGGGAACGGCAGCGGTGCAAAAAAAAAAAACAAACCTGTGGCATCCGCGGCTGGCCTTGTCTTCTTCCGGCCCCCCCCCCCTTTGAACCGGAACAGGAAGTGATGCGCGGGAAGAAAGAGCCATGCCGCGTGAAAAAATAGCAGCGGCGCAGCAGCATCGGCCCCCGAGCAGTCGAAGGAGCTGGTAATCGGGAAAGGAGACAGCAGCATGAGCCTCCCGCGGCCGATGGGTTTCTTCTTTCTTGGCCTTCAGGGGCTGGAGGAGGAGGCTGCTGCAGCTACTATTTGGGGGGGGGGGTTTGGAAGTGTGAGAGAGAGAAGCAGCCAGCCTGTGTGTAAGTGAGAGAGAGAGAGAGAGAGAAGCAGTCAGCCTGTGTGTAAGTGAGAGAGACAGAGAGAGAGAAGCAGCCAGCCTGTGTGTAAGTGAGAGAGAGAGAGAGAAGCAGCCAGCCTGTGTGTAAGTGAGAGAGAGAGAGAGAGAAGCAGCCAGCCTGTGTGTAAGTGAGAGAGAGAGAGAGAGAAGCAGCCAGCCTGTGTGTAAGTGAGAGAGAGAGAGAAGCAGCCAGCCTGTGTGTGAGAGAGAGAGAGAGAGAGAAGCAGCCAGCCTGTGTGTAAGTGAGAGAGACAGAGAGAGAGAAGCAGCCAGCCTGTGTGTAAGTGAGAGAGAGAGAGAGAGAAGCAGCCAGCCTGTGTGTAAGTGAGAGAGAGAGAGAGAGAAGCAGCCAGCCTGTGTGTGAGAGAGACAGAGAGAG
The DNA here is from genome assembly GCF_901001135.1 of Rhinatrema bivittatum. Lineage (NCBI taxonomy): Eukaryota > Metazoa > Chordata > Amphibia > Gymnophiona > Rhinatrematidae > Rhinatrema > Rhinatrema bivittatum. The sequence goes on from NC_042617.1 coordinate 60,218,587, forward strand.
AGAAGCAGCCAGCCTGTGTGTAAGTGAGAGAGAGAGAGAGAGAGAGAGAAGCAGCCAGCCTGTGTGTAAGTGAGAGAGAGAGAAGCAGCCAGCCTGTGTGTAAGTGAGAGAGACAGAGAGAGAGAAGCAGCCAGCCTGTGTGTAAGTGAGAGAGAGAGAGAGAGAAGCAGCAGCCAGCCTGTGTGTAAGTGAGAGAGAGAGAGAGAGAGAGAGAAGCAGCCAGCCTGTGTGTAAGTGAGAGAATGCATTTGATTGAGAGCATGTGTGTGATTGAGAGAAACTGGTCAGCGAGCTCATGTGTGTGAGAGACAATGAAAGTGACTGCTCAGAGAGATGACTGATGTGTATGTGAGTGTGAGAGAGAGAAAAAGCATGGAAGTGAGAAATCTGGGTATGTGAGAAAGCATGGGAGTAAGAAGCCTGATTATGTGAGAGAGAGCATGGGAGCGGGAGGACTGGCTGTGTGTGTGTGTGCGCGCGTGCATGAGAGAGAGACTGGTTGATAAGGTGACGGTGTGTGTGAGAGAAAGAGACTGCTGTGTGTGAATGTGAGAGAAAGAATGTGATTCAGGGAATGAGAAGCCTGTGCACGTGGAGAGTGAGCATGGAAATGAGAGAGAGACTGGTGTGTGTGTGTGTGAGACAGAGAAAGTGATTATGAGAGTGAGAAGCCCGTATATGTACGGTAAGCAGAACACGGGAGTGGGAAGCCTGTGTGTGTGTATGGCATGAGAGAAACTGTTCAGGAAGGTGTCTGGTGTGTGTGTCAAAGACTGTTTGGGAAATGATTGGTGCGTGAGAGACAGAAACTGGTCATGGGGGCATGACAGGTATGGTGTGTGTGTGAGAGACATGGGCCCTAAGGAAGAGGAAGAGGAATAGGAGAGCTGCTGGAGGGGGTAAGGAAAGGTGGCTTTTTAAGTTTATTTTTCTTGACTGACTGCCATTTTAATTATTTAATATTATGTGATGTGTCTGCTTTTTTGAAATATTTTATTGGTGTTTGGAGAATGTTTAATAGTTTTTATGAGTTTTTAATTGTTGGATGTTATTCTGTTCATAGCTGTTTTGAAACATTTATTCTGCTTATTAGTATAGTTTTACAATTATTTATGTGTGGGGATCTATAGCTGCTTGCTAGTTCTGTTTTCCTAATAAGAGGTATATTGGTTTTTAGGGCCTGATATACGGTATTTGTAGTGTTGCCTTTTCATAGATAGGGTTGCTCCTGTTAGAGTGTAAAATTATTTGTTTTCTTAAAAATATGTATAAAAAGGGGGGGTCGTCTTATACGCCCAGTCGTCTTATACACCGGAAAATACGGTACTTTGTTATTGTTATGCAATCTAATGTGGTATGTTTTTAGTTTATTGTAGTCCATTGAGAGCGTTTTCAATAATCTAGCAAACTATAAAATCAAATTAAAAATAAAACAAATAAATATATCTTTCATATTCATTGTTTATATCCAGAAAATCAGACTGGCTAGGCTAGCCTCAAGAATCAGGTTGAGAACCACTGCCCTATTTCAGTAAACCTTTATGTAGATTGTTAAACTGCCCGCTGCTTAGAATCACATAATACATTATCTGCTTCCTTACATGATCTTCATCATCTCTTTTCAGATATGAATAATTGCTCTTTTGATACCCCTAATATCTGGAATTGAGCATGCTTCAGCTGTAACATCAGTTTAAACTAAAGGCAAGAAGCTAAAAAAAATTGGCCACCCTTCAGTCACCATTCTGCCCCATTTAAATATTCTCAAAAACACAAAGTGGTTGAACTTTATAGGAATACAAAAACAGAAGGTACAATATAGGACTCCAGAGGAGCAGTAAGTAACGAAACAAAAAAAAACCATAAGTAGTTAGGAAGGGGTTAGTGGTCGGGGAGGAGAGGAGAGGAGAGGAGAAAGGGTAGGAAGGTTAGGTAGGGGATAGGGACTAGGAGAGAACTGGAGAAGCCTTACTCGTATCGCCGCACGTGCCTTTTAAAATCCCCGCCCCCCAGGCGCAGAAGAGGCTATCTGCCTTTACATGCGTGTGTGGACATTAAAATCCGGCACGCATGTTTGTGCGGGAAATGTATTTTATAACATGCGCGCACCAACGCGAGCGTGTTATAAAATCGGTGCGTCCATGTGCACGCTCCGGGAACTGCATGCACATGGATGCGTGCATGTCAGCTGTGAAAATCCAGCCTTAAGGAAATAAGGATAAATTTAAAAAGAAAATCTCTCCTTTAAAGTGAATTTTCAAAATGATACATGCCTAAAAATTAGCATATACATGCATAAGTAGGCTATACTCATGTTTTCTGCATTTTCTAGAAGTCTAAAATATGTGCATATTTCCATAGGAACATGATGGCAGAAAAGGATCATATGGCCCATCTAGTTTGCCCATCCATCCAATTAATTTAGTATTCTAATTCCCATCACTTCCTTAGAGATACACAGTATTCCATGCTTTCTTGAATTCAGATACTGCTTTTGTTTCTTCCACCTCTACTGGGAGGCTGTTCCACTCATCCACCACACTTTCTGTAAATAAATATTTCCTAAGATTACTCCTGAGTCTACACCCCCCCCTCCCCCCTTTCAATCTCATCACATGACCCCATTCTAGAGTCTTTTATCCATTGAAAGAGGCTCATCTCATGTGCATGGAAACCTTTGAGATATCTGAATATCATATCTCTCCTATCTCGCCTTTCCTTCAGGATGTACATGATTAGATCTTTAAGACTATCCCCATATGCTTTAGAAAGGAGACCAGTGACCATTTTAGTAGCCACTCTCTGGAACAATACCAACTGTTTTATATCCTTTTGAAGGTGTGGTCTCCAGAATTGTACACAGTATTCCAAATAAAGTCTCAACAGGGACCTATACTGGGGCAATATCACCTCCCTTTTTTCTGCTGACCATTTATCTCCCTATGCAGCCAAGCATCTTTCTGGTTTTTGTGATCCCTTTATTCACCTGCTTGACCACCTTAAGATCATCAAATCACCAGATCCCGCTCCTCCTTTGCGCTTAGAAGAATTTCACCTCCAATACTGTACCTTTCCCGTGGGTTTTTTCATCCTAAATGCATTACTCTGCATTTTTAGCATTAAATCTTAGCTTCCAGACCTTGGACTATTTCTCGAGCTTTGCTAGTTCCTTCCTCATGTTTTCCAAACCTTCCTGCCTGTCCACTCTGTTACAGATTTTGATATCATCTGCAAAAAGACAAACCTTTTCTGACATTCCTTCTTTAATGTCGCTCACAAAAATATTGAAATAAACAGGTCTAAGGACCGATCCCTAAGGCACACTGCTAGTAACTGTTCTGACAAGGAGGGATCGTGAACCCTTGGACCGACGGGAGGTTGAATTCACCTTAGGAGATGGTTCCTTAGATTCCCCCGTCGGGTGGCGAGGCGGAACCGAAGATTGGACTGGCTGGTCCCTCGGCGCTGAAGACTGAGACGGCCGTTGAGAGGGCGAAGAGGCACGACGTCGGAGTGGGGTCAACTGGATCTTCGCCACTGGAAGCCCGCGGCCCCCCCCAGGAGGAGCCCGTAGGGACCCGGGCCACTGGGACTTAGGTGGACCTTTGGGAGGTCGAGGAGGCGTGAGGTTGGTGCAAGAGCCAACTGAATCTTCGCCACTGGAAGTCCGCAGCCCCCCCGGGAGAAGCCCATAGGAGCCCGGACCACTTGGACTTAGGTGGGCCCTTGAAGACGGATGGTCTGGAAGAAGTCCGAGGTCGAGTACCAGAGGATCGTCGCTTACCAGTCCGAGGTCACACACCAAGGGATCACCACTTGCCAGTCCGAAGTCACACACCAAGGGATCACCACTTGCCAGTCTGGTCACACACCGAGGAATCACTGCTTGCCAGTCCGAAGTTGCACACCGAGGAATCACCGAGAAGCAGGAACCAGGAATCAGGAACCCAAGGCACCAGAAGACTCACCGAAGTGAGCAGACAGGTTGCCAAGTCGAGGAGTGAGCGGAGGAAGTCTCCCTTTATACCTCCCCTGTGCCTAGCCCATTAGGAGCAGGTGCAGGCAATTTGGAGGACGAGGCCCCTTTAAATCTGCGGAGGAGGCGCAACCTCGCGCCTAAGGGCAGGGCGGCCATCTTGGATCCCGGAAGCTGTGCAGAGCGGCCCGTCGCCGCGAGGGGAGGCCTGGGGCGCCTCCCCCGCCAGCAATCACCGCGGGGAGCCACAGCGAGGAGCGGGGACGAATGGTCTGGACTCTCCGGTGCAGCCATGGCCGCGAGACACAACAGTAACAAACCCCTCCTCAGAGAATACTCCATTTACCACTACCTTTTGTCGCCTCCCACTCAGTCAGGCAGTCACTCTAGGTTCTTTATCAGAGGTGCTCAATGTATTTATGAGAATTCTGTGTGGAACTTTCATGCACACATATACGCACATAAAAAAGGAGTGGTGAGGGACATTCCTGGGCAATGCCAACAGTTATGCAAGTAGATCGCTATTTAAAAAAAAGACGCACATGTAGATTTTCCAACTTACTCGCGTATTTTTACACCTAATTATCTGGCGTAAGTGATATTAAATGTGTTTATTGTGTAGTACTGACTGGGTGGGAGGTCTGAGTGAACTGGGGGGGGAGTTCAGGCTGAAGAACCACAAGGGTTTCGATGACCCGGAGAAGGACTGTGTGAATTGGTGGACTCATTGCTTAAACTGGTAATTACAGAGATTTATATGTGGAAATCCCAACTTCCGTAAGTTCTACTTTATTTACGCACGTATATTTTTAAAATAGGTGGTAAAGTACACGTGTTCAGTGCATTCCATGTGTTCGCTCGTTATACATTCGTGCATAAGTTGTGTGGTAAACATGCACGTAATTTATAATACTTGCATATGTAATACATGCATGTTATAAAGTACTATGGTAAAACTATGCATGGCCACATACAGGTCTATATGCTGCTGGGTACATTTGTTTGAAAGTTATCTTCCCTTTGTGCAAAATACATTTTTATGTTTACAGCGAATATTATAAGGAGTTAAGGAAGAATCTCATGTATGTAGCGAAAAAACAAAACAAAGGATCTCATGTACATTACACACTTTATCAGGAATCAACAACAGAAAGCCTGTGGTATGGTTCACATAGCAAAAGTGGGTTTTCAGGAAGCCAAACATGCTCATTACGTGCCCTAGTAAACTCCTCGGCACTAGTGGAGTAATCTTCTGAACCGTTATATACGGGTATAGGAGCAAATTGCCACGGTCATGAGGTTTCCAGCTGGAACCCAAAAAAGCAGAAGGCTGTCAGGCGGCCAAAATGCTAAAGTTGAGCTGGGGTCTGGAAGCAGGAAGCAGGAACCAGGCAAACGTCCGGGAGACAGGACAGCTACAGAATCTTTTGCTGCAGAATTTTCTATCCTTTTCCACCCTTCCCTACCCCATCCTGGGATCATGGGAAACCAGGAAGCCCTGTAGCTTTACTCTTCCCACCGTCCCTGGTGCTGACCAATCCGCCATCTCCAGCTTCCCATTTCTGGCTGCTGCCTCTGACATGTCCTGCATCCTTGAGGTTTCATGGCCCTGGCTTCTTCTTCTGTTGCTTGCCCTTAGCCAGTGGGATCTTCCTTCTCCTTCCCCTCCTTGCGGCAGTCTTGCCTCCTCCTCCCATCTCCAGCCTCTGCTGCTGTTTTTTTTTCTCCTCTTGAATCGCTCCCCTCTGTGGCTGCCACAGTCCTTCCTTCTCATTTCTCCTCTCCCTTTCTTGTCACTGCCACAAGCTTCCGTCTTTTGCTGCCTCACCCCTGGGCCGCAGCAGTCGTCTTTCTTCTCCCCCCCTTCTCCTCCCGTGCCGCCCTCCGTAGACGTCTATCCTTTCTACTCATTTTCTCCTAGATATACTGGATTCACCACCGCCGCCATCCTCTAAGTGCCGGCCACCACACCTCTCCCACTCGCAACTTCCAAATGGTGCTGATGGTAACTAATTCCTGTTAGCACCTTGCGGCTCAGAGTAAAGGGAGCTTAGTATTAATGGCTTGGGCAGTTTGAGAGCCAGCATAAGGGATAGGGGCAGGCAGCCTGGGGTATGGGGGGGGGGGGGGAACAGGTGATAGACTATTATGCTATGGGGAGAGGGAATGAGAATTGAGGGAGGAGAAGGAGGCGGGATGGATGGGGGGAAGTAAGGGAAAGGGTGAGAAGGGTTGGGATGATGAAATGGGAAAAGGAGGTAGAGATGAATGAAAGAGTGGTGGGATAATGGATGGAAGCATGAGGTGAGTTGGGATGATGACAAGTGATGGCATGTGAGGAGAGGAGTGAGGAATGCTTGGTGACAGGGTAGAGATGAAAGAAAAGGGCAGGAATGAAAATGAGAGAGAGGAACAAGAGATAAAAAAATGAGGAAAGAGAATGAGAAGACTGGGAAGAGCGTAGGCAGTAAAGAAGAAAAGAAGCAACTTTGAGAAAGGGAGAGACAGGCAGCCGTGAGAGAGTCCGAGAGGGAAGTAAGTGGGAGATAAAGAAATGGAAATCTAAAAAAACACGAGAAGTAAAAACTAATTGCAGAACGAAATAAAAATGATTTAGATGGGCAGGAGAATTGAAAGGAAAAATTTTAAAACAATACATTTTCACTAAAAATGTGCCTTTATGCAGATATAATTATAGGCAAATATGTGCAACAATGCCACACGATCTCAAAAGGTATGGCGTAGATTTTTCTAACCTTGGCTTGGAATCCGCCTCAGAGCTGCCACAGGAACCGGAATCTACTGCACGCACAGTTTACAAACCTCCTGTTGCGTCACGAGTTTGTACTGCTGTGTTAAGTGAGACCTTTTTGAACACACCTGGTCCAACACAGCTGGAGGATGTGACAACTTCTTTACACATTTTGGAAAGATATCTATTAAAATAATTTTAATCAAAGATTTTAAGAAGAAATAAAATATTTGTAAAGAAAAAGCGCCATATTTAAATTGTTAGTTACTAACATACAGTACTTTCTTTCTTTCTTTTTTTTTTGGCCTTGGTGTTTTCTGTAGGTCGGCAGCTTGTCTTCTTCAAGATGGATTCGAGCCATGTGATACCAGATCCGGAAAAGATAACATACGTCAAGGTGACCAGATGATTGATACTGAGGATTTCTAATAAACAAGCCAAAGGCTAATTGTGTATAAAATATACACAGTTCTTCATATGCGGATAGAGAGATAATTGCACTATTAATGATTCTAATCTCTGAAGTGCTAAAGAAAATAAAGCAATTGCCTGATTTATCAGGATGAATGTGCAATAAAACAATTAAAAAATGTGATATAAAACAAATATAATGTGACACACTGTTGTGATGTAATACTGGATATAAAGGCATAGCCAGGTTTAGCTTTTGCAATCAGGACAAATGGGCTGAGCACACATACAGATGGCGGAAAAAAACCCCAAAACTGCTTTTTCTCCATAAAAACAGTTCTGTAATGTTTTGGCCCTGCAGTTTTCTCCTGCCTGTTTGGGCTTCCAGCTCAGCCAGGGGGTACAGTGTCATGAGTCTTCATTCCCAAATATCTAGGAATTTTTCCAATAGTTTTTTTAATGCTCTTTCTTCACCCCAGCCCCAATCTAGTCCAGCCATTGTAGTAACATTCCTCAGCTATGGCTCCATCAGGAACCTGGTGGGTGTCTGTGCACCTTAAGTCTGGCCACTAGGTGTTGCTGTTGTGCAATGACCGAGACTCTCTCCTCCCAGCCCTACTTCCCCCTTGAGGCTGTGAAACGCATCAAATGTTTTACAGAAAGCCTTCCAGTAAACTTTAAATTATAGACACAGGTTAATTTTCAAAGGAGTTATACATATAAATGTAACATACTAATAAGTTTTATGTGAGCTTAATGCAGATAAAATGTATTGACAATTCAGTGGCACGAATTGTAGCAATTATGGAAATTCCACTTACATGGGTGAAGTGCATTTTATACATGTAAAACCCAGTTTTAAGCATGCAAATGCTTTTGAAAATCAGACCCTGCATACCAAATTTAAAGAAACAGTGACTACCTTTAGTGGGGTAAAGGAAGACAAACTTGAGGTCTGTTTTTGTTCAAAAAATGGTTCCATTTTGAGCAATCAAAATACAGGAGCCTAAAGATAGTCTCTCAATTGTGTGTATATAGAAAAAAGGAGAAGATAGATACTGACAGATCACTAGAGTCACTTTAAATCCACATTCTGTTTTAAAACCATCAAACAATGTCATGTGACAGTAACAGAAAATAATCAAAGTACTGAGATCTCTCAAACTGCTCACATTTCAGCAAATCCCATAGATAGTTTTTCCCTTTGTGGTTTGCCAAAGTAAAGCAAAAGTTTTGCTTTGATTATGGCTCCTGCGAAAAGTACCATACAAATTTGCACCTTCTTTTTATGTGGGTGCTTTTTTTTTTTAAAGTAAATTTAACACAGGTTGTTTTAATTACTCAAAAACTAACCACAGTAGAGACGACTGAGGGGGGAAAATGATAGAAGTCATCAAAATCATGAAATGACTTGACAAGTTAATGTAAATCAGTTATTTACTCTCTCAGATAATAAAAGGACCAGGGGGGCACTCCATGAAATTAGCAAGTAGCTCATTTAAAACAAATCAAAGAAAAATCTTTTTCACAGAGCGCATAGTTATGCTCTGGAATTCACTGCCAGAGGATAAGGTTACAGCAGTTAGTGTAACTGGGTTTAAACAAGGTTTGGATAAGTTCCTAGAGAAAAAATCCATCAACTGCTATTACAGTAATTAATAAGCAGTGGTAGCTTGTGATTTATCTAATGTTTAAGTACTTGCCAGGTACTTGTGACTTGGATTGACCACTGTTGGAAACAGGACACTGGGCTCAGTATGGCAAGCCTCATGTTCTTATGTTCTAACAGTCCATGTACGTGGATAAAATAGGGTTTTAGCAGCAGACATGGCTTTGACTGTTGTCTCCCTTGGGTAAACTGCGCTGTCTGTTGTAAATTACTCTACATTTTAATACAACCATTTACAGAGAGGGTAATTTCTCAAAGGAGAATTCTGCAGCTAAAAGTATAGAAATGGCCTTTCACAAAATTGAACCACAAAGGCAAATGAAGAAAAATATTACAAGAAGATAAAAAAATCTCCACTGTGTTAAATGATCAATGCTTGTGAAACAATGAAAGACATTTGAAGGAGGGAAAAGAGTTCAAATATGCATTGGTGCCAATACTGCAGATCAGTTATAGCACATACTGCTTTACAATCATTGGTCAAAAAACTTCCAACCAACCATATTTTAATACAGAAAACATATTTCCCTTTTCATAATTTTTATTTTTTACTTAGCTTTGTAAAAGAAATCTTTTCTTTGTTCTTAACACACAAAGGGCCAGATTTTCAAAGGGGTACGTGCATAAGATACGCGCGTAACCCCCCCCCCCCCGAAAACCTGGCCCAAACACCCCCTGCTTGCGCCGAGCCTATGTTGAGTAGGCTTGGCGGCGTGCGCAAGCCCCGGGACGCGTGTAAGTACCGGGGTGTTCTGGGGGGGCATGTCGGGGGGCATGTCTTGGCGGCGCGTCATTTGGGGGTGTGGTTCCGGCCTGAGGGTGTTTCGGGGGCGTGGCCGAGGCCTCCGAAATGGCTCTGGGCCTGGGAATTGCACGCCGGTGGCCGGCCCGGTGCGCGCAAGTTACGTCTGCTTCAGGCAGGCATAACTTGTACAACAAGAGGTAGGGGGGTTTTAGATAGGGCCGGGGGAGTGGGTTAGGTAGAGGAAGGGAGGGGAAGATGCGAGGGGGTGGAGGGAACGGAGGCAGGCTGCGCAGCTCGGCACCGCAGGCTGCTGATTTCGGGCAGCCTTGCGCGCGTTGACCCCGGATTTTAATGGATACGTGCGGCTACGCGTGTATCTATTGAAATCCCACGTACTCTTGTTCGCGCCTGGTGCGCGAACAAAAGTACGCGTGTGCGCAAGTTTCTAAAATCTACCCCAAAGCTTGAGCTCATCACTTGTTGACACCAATGACAGAAGCCAGAATACAGAAACCCACCCATGTTGGCCAGCATTTCGCCTTGTTGGCTGATTCAGCACTGCAAACTTTAAACTGAAAACATCTTGTGAATGGAGCAACACTCAGTTAAACGTCTGCAGTGCAGTGCTATATCACCCTGAAGCAGCCAATATAATGCAAAACACTGGCAAACGTCGATGTTTTCCTGGCTTCTGCCATTGATGTCAACAAGCGTTTAGCTCAAGTTTTGTGTGTTAAGAACAAAGAAAACGATTTCTTCTACAAAGCTAAGTGAAAATTCAAAATTATGAAAAGGAAAACATTTTTCAGTATTAAATTATGTTTAGTTGGAGGATTTTTGACCAATGATTGTAAAGCTGTATGAGGTCCATATTCAAAAGCATTTAGCTGGCTAACTCAGAAAATTACCCTCATTGTGTAGATGTTGGCAAATATCTGAATATTTTGGTTACTTAGATTATCGTAGAAATTCATATGACATTATTCAATGGCCTTAAAACAGAATGTGGATGTTCAAGTGATACTAGAGGTCTGTTGGCATCTGCCATCCCAATCTATAATAAACTAATAAATGGACATCAAACCCCTTTCTTCTTCCAGATGGGTATCGGGAATAGCTGGGCCAACAGCAGTTGCTGTAATCTATTCTGTTTCATGTGAAAGCACCAATTTGGTGGCCTGTAGTCGGACTCAAGGAGGAGCATGGTTCACTGCTCATTTTCTCATTTCTTAGTTAAATATTGAGCCATGGGTCATAGGGAAATGGGCTGTTCTCACAAAAACAGCCCATGTGTTAATTTCCCCCTGCTCCTGTAGGCTAAAGACCTCCTAATTTTGTTGCCACCAGGAGGAATTGCTGGCTTAATGGAAGACAATCAATATTAGTATCAGGATCGATTACAGAAGAACCAAAAAAAAAATTATTTTCAATTGTAACTATGTGTTAGTGTTTAAGAAACATATCTTTGCTGATTATTGCAGATTTTAAATGACATGAATGTTATTAAAATGCGTTTTATTTAAATCTCTTCCTCGGTTTAACTATTTAATTAATAAACCAAGCCATATTTAAATTATCAGCTGTCATTTAGGTTCAGCTGTTCATTGTTAGCATGTTCAAAACAGTCTTGAAATCATCTTGAACAAATTAGATTTTGATGAATGTTTTCTTTCAGTGTCAGGCAATCAGTTCATTGTAACCAACTCATTGGATGTCAATGGTGCTATTTACTAGCTCTAGCATAAAGAGGATAAATGATCTCAGTTGTGACAAAAGGAACACAGATCTTAATTTACCAAAATTTAAATGTGTGACTTTTATAGGCATAGTGTGTCTAGATAATTTGCTTTCAATGAAAGCAATAATGCTAAAAGTGACAGTTGTCATATTTTTTGTAGTTTGTCTGCTCAGAGGCTTTTGTACTTTTTGTTTCTTAAATTGTTTTATTTTCATAAAAAAAAATTAAATTGTGGAAACAAATATCTGGCTTTGTCATTTTTTTTCTCTCTCTCTTTTTTTAATTTATATTTTATTGATATTTCAGATGTATAACAACAATCAGCATTTGGTTGTGTGCATAAACAGTACAACAAGATATGTAAAAGACAACAGGCTGTATTTCAGTTTTTACAACAATAAGCAGAATAACAATTTATGGTAAATTCCCTCCCCATCCCTTCTTGACCCAACCCCTGTTACTTTCCTTCCCCCCTTATGTGTGTGTGTACTGGGTGGAGTGAGAGGTGGGTTGGAGGGCTGGGCATTTTACAATTATCTGAACTACCTGTGATGACAGGGAGTTTTAAAATTGTACCCCGCTTTGATGCCTGGAGGGAATTATGGGCAAGCAAATTGAAAATAAACAAATACATTTCTGTGTGGTAAAGCACACACGGGCTCATACAGTACAGTGCACTCCAGCAGAGCGCAATGTTAACCTGCATTTGGACGCGCATTTTCAATGCACTAGCTTTACCCCTTATTCAGTAAGGGGTAATAGCGTGCCGAAAATGCGCGTCCAACCCCACCCCCCGAAACTAATAGCGCCCGCAAAATGCAAATGTATGTTGATGGCCTTATTAGTTAATGCCCGCGCGATTCAGAAAGTAAAATGTGCAGCCAAGCCGCACATTTTACTTTCAGAAATTAGCGTCTACCCAAAGGTAGGCATTAATTTCTCTCGGCACTGGGAAACTGCACAGAAAAGCAGTAAAACCTGGTTTTCTGTGCACCCTCCGACTTAATATCGCCATGAGGTCCCGAAAGTTAAAAAAAAAAGTAAAAAAAAAAAATAAAAATTTGAAATCGGGCCGAAAACCAGATGTTCAATTTTGCTGGCGTCCGGTTTCCGAACCCGTGGCTGTCAGCGGGTTTGAGAACAGACGCTGTCAAAATTGAGCGTCGGCTGTCAAACTCGCTGACAGCTGCCGCTCCTGTCCAAAAAGAGGCGCTAGGGACGCGCTAGTGTCCCTAACGCCTCTTTTTACTGCGGGCCCTAATTTAAATAAATTAATTTACTGAATCACGCGCACAGGAGAGTGGCCTTTGCACGTGCCGGGAGAGCGCCCGCTCTCCCGCGACTTTTACTGTATCGGCCTGACAGTGGGTTTAGTAGTGTATTCTCTGCACCATTTCTAAATAGTGAGCTCTATTTCTGAAACCTAAGAAAAAAACAAAAAAAAAAAAATATATTGGGGAAAAAAACCCCTTAATGACACAGAAAAGTGTCCCCAAACAGCACAAAACGACACCACACAAAATTCTTTTGGCATGCACACCTCTAATGTTGCTTAGCCGAGTGCATCAAATAGCTAACTCTACAGAGTGGATTGTAAACTTCAGTCTGATTGCCAGCCACTTCCTATCTTTGAACTCTCTCCACAGCATATGCAATTTTTATCAGCTGTGCTTAATTAATGCACAAAAGGTTTTATGAATTCTAAACATGGTGACTTTTTAGGTACATTGCCTCAACTGAAGTAAAGCAGGGAGCCAATGAAAAGAAGCAACAAAACAAATTTTTTAAAATCTAGATTCGACAGTAAAAGGGAAATACTGCAGGTCAGCTGCTTTAAAAAGATTAAACACCGCAATTTGGGAGAGAGGAGAATGAGAATAGCATGAAGAACATCTCACAGGTATCATAACATTTTTTTTAAAAGATGAGGGTGGAAAGCACTTAAGCAAGAAAATGAAAAGAGGCAGGAGTAATCTCTACTACAGAACATATACATACTACTCATAAAGGGGTATCAGATTTTCAGAACAAACATTTTGAAGCAACTCCGGCAAAGCAAGGGAGTGCCAATAAACCTCATGGGTGTCTGGAACATTCTTCCTACACAAATAAATGCTCCTTTATATGCTCTGCTCTTTTCTGCTGGGAAAACTGTGCTTTAATGCACTGCCAGAGCAAAGGCATAATACAGTGAGACACCTTTCCTCTGATTGGGACCAGGCTTATTCTGGATAATGGATTTTTACGGATAATGGAAATTCCATTGAAAATTCCAGATAATGAGAGAGAGCTCAGATAAACGTATTTCAGATTATAGGAGTTTTTCAAAATAACAGAAACTGAAACCAACCAATTTTCAGATAATAGGACTTTTTTCTGGGTAATGGAACACAGGCTGAAGCCCATGATTTTTTTTCAGGTAATGAGAGTTTTCAGATAAAGGAACTATACGAACAACAATAATGATAGTAATATAAGGTGCTGTACTGTACTGCCTTCTACTGAAACTCAGACATTCCTCCTTGATCCTGTCTCCTCCCCTAATGTTTTTATGCTAACTTTAACATAGTGCTTGTTTTATTGGTCTTAAATGCATTATTTAAAATATATTAAAAATAGGGAGAATTTTTTTTTTATTTTTCATAAAGATAAATGAATTTCCCGAGTGAATATGGATAAAAAAATCTGTGGCAGTTTATGAAATTATATACATTGTTTCAGTCCTTTCAAGGCTTTTTCACTTTGATCCTTATATTCTTCCCCATTCTGTGCCTCTCATGTTCCCAAAATGCAACACTCCATCCTCATAAGCTTTCCCCATCTTTGAATACAATATAAATAATCTAGCATTACTGTTAAACAGGTTGCATTTTTCTCCTGTGGCTTTTCACAACCTTTATTCCTGTTCTTGTGAGCTGAATAGTGTGGACTGAATTCCCGGGCATCTGAAGAAGAGATTTAAGCTGTCTCAGAGTTCATGTGCAGTAAATAATATCTGGATAATTATAACTAGCAGCTCGGTCCAATAAAAGGTAACACAATCGACAAAGAATCCAGTGCTCTTCAGGACCCAACAGGGCCAGCAAAGCCACATGTAGCAGAGACGAGTAACAATAACTGAAGCAAAAAATGGCAGGAAACAGGTGACACCTTTTAGAGTTAACCACCTCACTCCTGTCATTTTCTTGCGACACCAGACTAACACAGGCTATGCCTGTGAATAATTGAAGCTTTAGCCATGGCAATACTGCTCACAAACTTCAGAACTGTGTTAATTCAACCATGTTTTAGTATGGGTAAAAAAAATAAAAAGCTATCAGAAAAAGATTTTTTTTTTTTGATCCTGGCATACAATGATATATTCGAAACTATTAACCAATAGCAAAGTAGTTTGTACCAGGTTTTACCAGAAGCAGATTGTATCAAATCATTCTGATTGAGTTTTTTTTTTTCAATTGGGTGACTAGAGAATTAGATCAAGGATGTGTGTTGGATGAGGTTTACTTTGATTTCAGTAAAGCTTTTGATATTTTTGCACCTAGGTGGCTCATTAATAAACTGAGTAGAGATGTGAATTGGAACCGGAATCGGTTCCGGTTCCGATTCACATCGTTAATTTTTTTTTGTGCGGCCCGATCGCGGTTTTGTTTATCGGCTGGGCCCGAGCCGATAAACAAAAAAACCCACCCGACCCTTTAAAACTGTTCCCTTAGCTTTCCCCCACCCTCCCGAACCCCCCAAAACTTTTTTAAGTACCTGGTGGTCCAGTGGAAGTCCCGGGAGCGATCTCCCACTCTCAGGGCCGTCGGCTGCCACTAATAAAAATGGCGCCGATGGCCCTTTGCCCTTTCCATGTGACAGGGTATCCGTGCCATTGGCCAGGCCCTGTCACATGGTAGGAGTAATGGATGGCTGGCGCCATCTTTAAAAATGGCGTGGGACATCCAGTGTCCTACCATGTGACAGGGGCCGGCCAATGGCACGGATACCCTGTCACATGGTAAGGGCAAAGGGCCATCGGCACCATTTTGATTAGTGGCAGCCGATGGCCCGAGAGCGGGAGATGGCTCCCGGGACCCCCACTGGACCACCAGGTACTTGTAAAACGTTTTGGGGGGTTCGGGAGGGTGGGGGAAGCTAAGGGAACAGTTTTAAAGGGTCGGGGGTGGGTTTAGGGATTGTTTTGGTGTGCCGTTTTTCCCGCCCTCCCCCAAAACGATAAGAGAACCCCAGGAGCAAAATCGTGGGGTTCTCTTATCGGGGCCCCCGATTTCTGATGATTTTGAAAATATTGTCCAATATTTTCAATCGTACAAAGCCCGATTCACATCCCTAAAACTGAGCAGCCTGGGACTGGCTCCCAGTGTGCTGGCCTGGACTGGAAATTCGTTGAGTGATAGATGACAAACGATAGTGGTTAATGGAATTTGAAGACAGAAAGATGATAGTGAAGTGCCCGAGGGACTGGTCTTGGGGCTGGTTCTGTTCAGTATCTTTCAGGCCGATACAGTAAAAATCGCGGGAGAGCGGGCGAGCGCCTGCTCTCCCAGCGCGTGCACAGGACACTCTCCTGTGCGCGCGATACAGTAATTTAATTTATTTAAATTAGGGCCGGCGGTAAAAATAGGCGCTAGGGCCTCTTTTCGGACAGGAGCGGCGGCTGTCAGCGGGTTTGACAGCCGACGCTCAATTTTGCCGGCGTCCGGTTTACGAACCCGTGGCTGTCAGCGGGCTCGAGAACCGATGCCGGCAAAATTGAGCGTCCGGTTTTCAAGCCACGGGCCTATTTCAAATTTGTTTTTCTTTTTTTTTTTTTTTTAAAACTTTCGGGACCTCCGACTTAATATCGCCATGATATTAAGTCGGAGGGTGTACAGAAAAGCAGTTTTTACTGCATTTCTGTGCACTTCCCCGACGCCGGCAGAAATTAACGCCTACCTTTGGGTAGGCGCTAATTTCTTAAAGTAAAATGTGCAGCTTGGCTGCACATTTTACTTACTGAATCGCGCGGGAATACCTAATAGGGCCATCAACATGCATTTGCATGTTGCGGGCGCTATTAGGTTCGGGGGGGGGGGGGGGGTTTGGACGCGCGTTTTCGACGTGCTATTACCCCTTACTGAATAAGGGGTAAAGCTAGCTGTCGAAAACGCATGTCCAATCGCGGGTTAACAGTGCGCTCCGCCAGAGCACACTGTACTTTATCGGCTTGTTTGTGAGTGAAATTGTGGAAGGAAGGGCTAGAAGGAAAAGTTTGTCGTTTTGCAGATGACACAAAAGTCTGTAACAGTGTGGATGTCCTTGAGGGAGTAGAAAGAATGAGAACAATCTAGAAAAGCCTGTGGAGTGCTCTAATGCTTAGCAGTTATGATTCAATGCAAAAAAAACAAACAAACCCACAGTCATGCATTTGGGGTGCCAAAATCCAAAGGAAGTTGAGTGGCTGACGTGCACTGACAGGAGAGGGTGGCAGTGTCCAATGATATCAAGGTGGTGGCTAAAGACAGAGAGATGCTAGGCTGTAAATAGAGAGAGGCATAACCAGCAGAAAAAGGAGGCAATAACACACCTGGACAGATTGTTGTTGAGGTCTCACTTAGAATGAAAAAGTCTTATTTTTGGTTTGTTCTGAATGGAACAAATTGAAAATAAACTTGCCCAAAAATGTTCAAAAGTTTCAGATTATTTCGTATGCTCCAAGCAGATATTAAAAATTATTAAAAAAAAAATTAAAAAGGGCCTCCCTGTGCACCCTCCCTCCCACCACTCCTCAAGTCCTGGGGTCTCCAGGGTCAACCCTGGGTCCCTCCGCCATCGTATCCCCCTGCCAATAAGCCAGGACCAGGGCCTATCCAGCTGCATTGAGCCAAATCCAGCTGGGGCTTCCCTGGGTCCCTCTAATGCCTCCCCCAGCAAGTATGAAATAAACCAGAGCCGGGGACCTCCATGTCTCCCACCTACCCATTCTATGGGGTCTTCAACAAAGAAAGGGGCAGGAGCAATCCCCAGTCACTCTTATGCTCTCTGGGGTGAATTTTAAAAGTTGCCCATGTACACGCATATCTCCCAGTAGGGGCACAAATGAGAAAAGCCCACAACTCTACTTTTTCATCCCCTTGAGGTTCCGCTGAATATAATGAGAGGTAAAACTCCTGAAAGATTCCGCATATTTCTTTCACCTCATAACATATTTTCCCTTCGTTGTTAGCTAAACCTTTCCAGGTTTTGACAATGTTCCCAGCCTTATTCCCAAATCTGAAAAACTTATGTAATGACCGTAATAATTGCCTCTGGCCTCTTTGATGTAAAAATGTGTTAAGAAGAGCACATAATTGATCTATACTCATTTCTGTTCTCCACATTAGGATTGGAAATCAATCTCCCTTTAGCTATCTTCAATTCGTTTTTGAGTTGCAAAATACACTTATTTAACTCTTTAGCTTTTCCAATTACATAAGCAGTAATTTCTCCCTTCATGATGGGTATGCTTGTCTCCCAGAAAAAAAGCAAGGTTTTGTTGATTCATTTGTTGATTCATTTGTTGTTGATTCATTTGTTCAAATTCAGCCCAATATTGTTTCAGATAATTAGGAAATTCCTCATCCTCTGAAAGATGCCCTGGGAAATGCCAAATGCGTTGACTTTTCTGAATTCTTGGACCCTCTAACACCAACCAAATTAGGCAATGATTTGAAATTTCAGAACTGCCTATTTCTGCTTTAGTCACATTCTGGAACAGGTCCTGAGATGTCAATATATAATCAAGTCTAGACATAGTCTGATGTGCCCTAGAAATGTGCATACAGTCCTTTTCAGACGGATGCAAGATCCGCCAAGGATCCACCAACTGCAATGAGTTACATAAAAATGAAATGCCATGTTTCTTATTCAACTTAACACCTGCAACAAGATCTATCCATGGAGGGGTCGCTAACACAATTCAAATCCCCAGCCAATATGATAGGATCTCTCTTATGGGCCACAATCTCAGTCATTATTTTAACAAAAAATGCAAGTGAATAATTATTTGAAGCATAGATGTTCCCAAAAGAGAGTTCTCTCCCAAATAGTTTTCCCACAACTAAAATAACTCTACCCTCCTGTATGGATCAAATCTAAATGTACTTTCTTAGCAAGTAAAATAACCACTTCCCCTTTTCTGTTCAGAGCTGGAGACAAAAAGCAGTTGCCAACTTATTCCCTGTTGAGTTTCCTACTTTCTTCCTTATTCAAATGTGAATCTTGAATGAACACTATTTGGATTTTATGACGCCTTAAGGCTTGTAGCATCCTTTACCTCTTAATGGGTGACCAAGAGGGAAACCTAACTTGTTCAGCTATATTTAATCCGAACGATAAAGAACTTCAATTGAACAGCAGAATCCATTAAGGACACACTGCTGGAAGCCATCCAGCCTTGGCCTACATCATTATCCAGCGGCATTGGGGTTATCATGCCACTTTGTAGGTATTCCCATATCAAGATCTCCACACCTTGCCTTCCCCATAATTCAAACACCCTTCCTGTCCCACCCTTCCCCTTCCCCTTCCCCTCCATCCCCAATTCCCAAAACCATCAATTGAATCTGAGTCCCATGGGACTATCGGACCTGTAATTTCATCATCACATCACAATTATATATGCCTTTTAATACTAAAGGATAAAGCTTCTATACCAGTCAATTCTCTAATATAAGAGTCTGCATCGTTTACAGAATCAAACTTGTGCCAAACTCCCGTGGTTGCAGTTCTCCAAATCATTTAATTTTTTTCCTCTAATTGTGCAACCTGGATGGTAATTTTAGCCTACGCTGCTGACAACGTTTGTGTTTCATTTTCTACATCAGACATCCTGCACTGCGTCTCTTCCCCCTGTTTTTTTTTTATTGTCCATTACAGTTTCATTGCCCGCTGCAATTTGTTTTAGTATATCTTCAGATTTTTGCATCGGGAGCCTGGCCCACCGCCTCTGTTACCTGGCTTACTAGCGACGCTGCTCATGTTGCTAATCGTGGGCTGGTTGACCCCTCCGCCATTTTAAACTAAACTTGTTTTCTGCCAATCATCTCATTTTTCGGCATTTTTAAAGCCATCTCACAACCTCCTTTCACGACGAAGTTGTCTGTACACTAGCGATCTTATAAAAATATGATATCCTGCCAATTCAGTTTCTGCAATCAGCAAAAAATACCTGAGCAAAAAATACTGGAGCAAGCAACAGGCACGTTTCACTCGCTCATCGCATCAAGTGATCTCATAAAAACACTTTTAATTGCTATTGTATGATATAATACTATATTTTATATGTGCTATAAAAGATCACTTGTTTCCTGACTGAATTTCTTTCTTAGATTTTGCTTTGCCCTAAGGTTTACCTATAGATAATATTGCTCATTTATAACTCTTTAGCACTGATGCTACAGACATAGCACTAGCACTAATTAGGAACAGCAATTTACAACCAAATGCAACTGGGAATACATTTGGCGGTTGCATTGTGCAATATCAGTAGGCAGTGATTTTAATATTAAAATTTGACCTGCCTACTCTGGTTTTTTTTTTTTTTTTGCTCCAACAGGGAAAAGCATCGGCAAGCTTTCTTACTAAACTTTAAAGCATTTCCTGAACTCTGAAAATAAAAAGAATTTTTGTTTTCCAAAGTTTGAGGTTTTCTTATCCAAGTCGTCCAATTTTGTAGGCTTTCCACTCCTTTTAGAAATCCGTGGGAAAATTCCTACTGTCCCGGCATCTCTTGCATTTCGTGCTGCAACTGGCATGGCCCGATCATTACTTTATATTCTACTCTATTTCTCATTTGGTTGACGTTCCGGTTAGCAGCTTGGCTCCCTCCCATCAGTCTGCTGCTGGGCTGCTTTTGCGCCCAGCTCTGTAAATGCGCCCCGTCGTCCCCTTTAGTAAAGGTCTGTACATTTGTTAGGCGATGCGCCTTTGGGGCACAAAATACAGCCATGAGCACGCGGAGATCCTCGCAGGGGGGTGAGTGATGGATCACTTGCTGCTCTTTGTGTTCTCCCTCGGAGGGTTTATATACTGACCTGCCTGTTCTTTTCTTCTTCAAAGGATTTCCTAGCCGCAGATCGCGGGCGGAGAAGTGAAAGAGGACACCGGGTCTCATCTGAATGGCTGACCCCGGAGATCAAGAAGAAAACAAACAAGAATCTGTGCTGAGTGATGTTTGCCGAGCGCAAAGCTAGCAGGCTCTGATGGAAAGTAGCTAGGGGGACAATGTGCGGAATGGTGGAAAAATACACCAGAAGGGGGAAGATATTTTTCTTTGTAAAGCTACCGTGGGCACTTCTCACAATGGCAGCGGAATCTCTGTTTTGAATTAATGATTTTTATTTCTTGACAATAGTAAGAAAGTACTGCTACTTCTAATAGCTTGTAGAAGCACGCGAGAGACACAAGTCAATTTAACGAAAATAAATAGACTAATACGTGGTCGAGGCAGAGTTATATTTGTAAAGGAATGATAAATGAAGGAATATTGTGTAGCTCACAAGGATAAAGCAGATTAAAACTGCACGTGGTTTGAAGCTCAGTCACGATTAGGCATTAAACAACATATACAGGAAACTTGGTACATCAAAAATGAATCAGATAGATTCAGACTACAAAGTATATTGTTTATTATCAGTTGTAATTACTACAGCACAGTATAGTGTTGCTACTGAATTCCAAGTAGAAGATAGGCACCTATGTAATCAAAAGGAGGATTACATGAATAAGTATATATTTTATTTTCATTTTTTTTTTACTTTGTGGATTTTCTTAGACACCATTTGATTGCTTCTGTTTTTTTTTTTTTTTAATGGAATATTGAAAACCAAGTTGTTTTTTGTTTGATAATGTCAATATACAGAAAATCTTTTAGCCCATTTACTGCATATATGGTTTAAATTTAAATACAACTTTCGGGGGATTCAAGATGATGCTGACTTGAGAGACACTCCTGTTCTCTCTTAAGTTCTGGTGTATTTTTTCCCTCTTTATCCATTCAATTCCTTTCATGATTTTTTAGATCTCTATCATATCCCCCCCTCTGCCGCCTTTTCTCCAAGCCGAACAGCTATAACCTCTTTAGCCTTTCCTCATAGAGAAGATGTTGCATGCTTTTATCATTTGGTTGCCCTTCTCTGTACTTTCTCCAGTTCAACTATATCTTTTTTTGAGATTCAGTGACCAGAATTGCACACAGTATTCAAGGTGTGGTCTCACCATGGAGTGATACAGAGGCATTATGACATCCTCTATATTATTTGCCATTCTCTTCCTAATAATTCCTAACATTTTGTTTGCTTTTTTGACCAGCATAGCACACTGTGCTAACAATTTCAATGCAATATCAACTATGACACCCAGATCTTTTTCTTGGGTAGTACTAAATCCTAATATGGAAGGTAACCATGTAGCTACAGCATGGGTTATTTTTCACTATATGCATCACCTTGCACTTGTCCTCATTAAATTTCATCTGCCATTTGGATGCCCAGTCTTTCAGTCTCAAGATGTCCACCTGCAATTATCACAATGTGCTTGTAATTTAACTACTCTGGAAAATTTTGTGACATCTGCAAATTTGATCACCTCACTCATTGCATCCTTTTCCAGATCATTTATAAATGGACACTTCTCTGTTAACTTTTTTCCACTGTGAAAAAGACCATTTAATCCTACTCTCTGTTTCCTGTCTTTTAATCAGTTTGCAAGCCACAAACAGACGTTGCCTCCTATCCCATGACTTTTTAGTTTTCTTTGAAGCCTTTCATAAGGGACTTTGTCATATGCCTTCTGAAAATCCAAATACACCACATCTACTAGTTTACCTTTATCCACATCCGTTGTGTAAATCCATGCTGGCTATATCCCATTAAATCATGTCTATCTATATGTTCTGTGATTTTATTCGTTACAATAGTTTCCAATATTTTTCCCAGCACTGAATACAAGCTCACCAGTCTATACTTTCCTGGATCACCTCTGGAGCCTTTTTTAAATATTGGGATTATATTGGCCACCTTCCAGTCTTCAGGTACAATGGATGATTTTAATGATAGGTTACAAACTATATGAAAAAGGTCTGAAATTTCATTTATGAGTTATTTCAGAACCCTGGGGTGTATAACATCTGGTCCATGTGATTGCCTATTCTTCAGTTTGTCAATCTGGCCTATTACATCTTTGAGGTTCACCTTAATTTTGCTACATCTTTGAGGTTCACCCTTATTTGGGTCAGTTCAACTGAATTGTCACCTTTGAAAACTATCTTCAGAATGGGTATCTCTTCAAAATCTTCTTCATGAAATGTATCTCTTCAAAATCTTCATCAGTAAACACCTGCTTCAGATATATTTTAAAATGTTTTTATTATGAGTTTTTGCCTCTATGATCAACATCTTTTCAAATTATCTCTTAGCCTGTCAATATTTTACATTTAACTTGCCAATGCTCATGCTTTTTCATATTTTCTTCATGTTACGCTTGCCGCCCACGGGAGGCCTGCAGCGCGATCTTCTCACCTTCCCAGATAGACCTCAGTGCTCAGCTCTCCATCACTGGTGGCAGTCGGCTGCCGGCTCCAACCTTGGGCCCTCACCAGCGTTCTTGGCCCTGCCGTGCTGCCTGGGACCTCCAGCCAGGATTCCTCCTCCAAGCAGGCCTCTCCACTTGCTCTGCGGAGAGACGCCACCGACAGCGCCGCGCCCCCTCCTAGGCGCGCGTACGCAACTCTGACTCCTTTAAAGGGCCCGCGGTGGGAACCTGGCCATGGACCCAGATGCTGACAACACCACTCTCAGCGTTCTTTAGCTCGGGCAGCACTCCTAAGCGTTGCCTTTGCAACAGGTCTCCTCGGTTCCTTGTTGATCGAGTGCTCATTGCTTCCAGAGATTCGTCTCAGCCTTGATTTCCTGTTTCCTCATTGTTCCTGGTTCCTGTCCCTTCGTTCCTACCCTGCTCCTTGTTGGATTGACTTCACGGACTTGACTTTGCTTTGCTTAACTCTGCCTGATTCTCTACAAGCCTGACCTCTGCTACGTTTGACTTCGCCTGCCTTCTCTGTGCCTTGATCACTGCTATGCTGGACTACGCCTGCCTTTCTCTGTGCCTCTCTCCGTGCCTTGACCATTGCTATGTCTGACCATGCCTGCCTTCTCCGTGCCTTGACTATTATAGAAAAATAGAAATGATGGCAGAAGAAGACCAACGGCCCATCCAGTCTGCCCAGCAAGTTTTCGCACTTTTTTTTTCTTCTCATACTTGTTACTCTTGGCCCTTAGTAACCTTTTGGTTCTGTTTCCCTTCCCCTCTCCATTAATGTAGAGAGCAGTGTTGGAAATGCATGTAAGTGAAATATCTAGCTTAATTAGTTAGAGATAGTAACTGCCGCAATAAGCAAGCTACACCCATGCTTGTTTACCCCGACTATGTAATTCAGTCATTGTTGGTTGTTGTCTGTATATAGATCCACTTTTCTTCCTTCCCCCTGCCATTGAAGCAGAGAGCTATGCTGGATGTGCATTGAAAGTGAAGTATCAGACTTTCTCCCTTGCCATTGAAGCAGAGAGTAATATGCATTGAAAGTGAAGTATCAGACTTTCTCCCCTGCCGTTGAAGCAGAGAGCTGTGCTTGGATATGCATGAAGTATCAGTCTTCTCCCTGCTTTTTTGTGAATGGAAATCCTTTTTTTTTTTTCTCCATATTACCTCTTGCCGTTGAAGCTTAGAGCAATGTTGGAGTCACATTAACTGTGTATGTTTATTGAATAAGGGTATTATCTCCGGTAGTAGCCGTCATTCCTGTGAGCCACCCACTCTTCATACACATCCTCTAGACTTTATGGATCCACAGTGTTTATCCCATGCCCCTTTGAAGTCCTTCACAGTTCTGGTCTTCCCCACTTCCTCCGGAAGGGCATTCCAGGCATCCACCACTCTCTCTGTGAAGAAATACTTCCTGATATTGGTTCTGAATCTTCCTCCCTGGAGTTTTAAATCGTGACCCCTGGTTCTGCTGATTTTTTCCCGACGGAAAAGGTTTGTAGTTATCTTTGGATCATTAAAACCTTTCAAGTATCTGAAAGTCTGTATCATATCACCTCTTCTCCTCCTTTCCTCCAGGGTGTACATATTAGGGATGTGAATCGTTTTTTGACGATTTAAAATATCGTCCGATATATTTTAAATCGTCAAAAATCGTTAGGGCCACGATACAATACCAATTCCCCCGATTTATCGTCAAAAAATCGTAAATCAGGGGAAGGGGGAGGGCAGAAAAACCGGCACACTAAAACACCCTAAAACCCACCCCCGACCCTTTAAATTAAATCCCCCACCCTCCCAAACCCCCCCCCAAATGCCTTAAATTACCTGGGGGTCCAGCGGCGGTCCGGAACGGCCTCCTGCAATTGAATCGTGTTGTCTTCAGCCGGCGCCATTCTGCGCCGCCATTTTGCAAAATGGCGGCGGCCATAGACCAACACGATTCGACTGCAGGAGGTCGTTCTGGACCCTCGCTGGACTTTTGGCAAGTCTTGTGGGGGTCAGGAGGCCCCCCCAAGCTGGCCAAAAGTCCCTGGGGGTCCAGCGGGGGTCCGGGAGCGATCTTCTGCCGCGAATCGTTTTCCGTACGGAAAATGGCGCCGGCAGGAGATCGACTGCAGGAGGTCGTTCAGCGGGGGTTCCGGACCCCCGATTTATTGTCAAAAAATCGTAAATCAGGGGAAGGGGGAGGGCAGAAAAACCGGCACACTAAAACACCCTAAAACCCACCCCCGACCCTTTAAATTAAATCCCCCCCCCCCCCGAACCCCCCCCCCCCCCCAAATGCCTTAAATTACCTGGGGGTCCAGCGGTGGTCCAGAACGGCCTCCTGCAATTGAATCGTGTTGTCTTCAGCCGGCGCCATTCTGCGCCGCCATTTTGCAAAATGGCGGCGGCCATAGACCAACACGATTCGACTGCAGGAGGTCGTTCCGGACCCCCACTGGACTTTTGGCAAGTCTTGTGGGGGTCAGGAGGCCCCCCCAAGCTGGCCAAAAGTCCCTGGGGGTCCAGCGGGGGTCCGGGAGCGATCTCCTGCCGCGAATCGTTTTCCGTACGGAAAATGGCGCCGGCAGGAGATCGACTGCAGGAGGTCATTCAGCTGGGGTCCGGAATGGCCTTATGAGCCGTATTGCCAATATTCAAAATGGCGCCAGCGTATGACATAGTGAGGGCAAAGGTAGCGCCGGCGCCATTTTGAATATTGGCAATACGGCCCGAGTGCAGGAGGTCGTTCCCGGACCCCCGCTCACTATGTCATATGGGTCGTATGACATAGTGAGGGCAAAGGTAGCGCCGGCGCCATTTTGAATATTGGCAATACGGCCCGAGTGCAGGAGGTCACTCCCGGACCCCCGCTGGACTTTTGGCAAGTCTTGTGGGGGTCAGGAGGCCCCCTCAAGCTGGCCAAAAGTCACTGGGGGTCCAGTGGGGGTCCGGGAGCGATCTCCTGCACCCGTGACGTCGGGTGACAGGAACCAAAATGGCGCCGGCGCTACCTTTGCCCTGTCATATGGTAAGGGCAAAGGGCCACCGGCGCCATTTCTATTAACGCAGCCGTGGTCCGAGAGCGGGAGATCGCGCCGGGACCCCCCTCCCCCACTGGACCCCAGGTAATTTAAAACATTTTGGAGGGGTTCGGGAGGGTGGGGGATTTGTTTTAAAGGGTCGGGGTGGGTTTTAGGGTTGTTTTGGTGTGCTGGTTTTCCCGCCGATTTACGATTTGACAATTTTTTAACAAAAAAACCCATGATGATCAGATTTCCCTCCCCCCCCCAGCCAAAATCGATCGTTAAGACGATCAATCACACGATTCACATCACTACATCGCAGCCTCCTCCCTGGCTGTGGGTGTTAGTGCTCTATCTGGAGTCTCCTTCATCTCGGACCGAAAATTTCCCTCGTCCATCTGAGTTCCATCTCGGATCTTCACTCTCGTTGATCTTCTTCATGTTCAGGGTTCTGGAGCTCCTCTCCTGTGGTCCGTTTTTAAGTCCACATTCGGGATACCTTCATGATGCGTCTTCCACCCGGGTCGGAGGGGTTTTTCTCCTGCTGTTGACCTTCTTGATACGTCGATCACACCAGGTTCCCGAGGCTCATGTTCAGGACAAGCCACCTGGAGTTTTGGCTGGTTATCTTCATTGTCTATCCTGATGTTCTTCTCTTCAGTACCTATTGCCATCTTGAACCCTAAAGTAATTGAGTCGATGCCAGTCTTTCTGCTTTGCCTCCAACATGGTCTGTGACTATCCCGGCTGGGGTGTGTAGGATGTGTGGCGTCACAGCTCTCCTTTCAAGTTTACCTCAACGCCTGAGTCTTCGTCTGCTCCAATGTTTGAGTTTTCGCCTGCCTTGAGGCATCGTCTGAATCCTCATCCTGTGTCTTGTCCTCGTCTGCCTTGTCCTCTGTCCGACCTGCAGCTTCCTGCCACTCCCTAGTGGCAGTCCAAAAGGGCTTGGAACGGTCGGAGGACCATTCAGAGACCACCATTGCGTTGGTGGTCTCAAGGAAGCTCGCAGGGTAAAGACGTTTCACCGCAAGGACACATATTTCATCCCGTGCTGGAGAGCACCCCCTTGTGCTCTCATCCATCGCAGCGCAACAAATGATAGGTTACAAATTACTTTTAATAGGTCTGAAATTTCATTTTTAACTTTTTTTTTAATCTTGGGTTGTATACCATCTGTTCCAGGTGATTTCCTACTCTTCCATTTGTTAATCTGGCCTACTACATCTTCCTGGTTCACTGTGATTTGATTCAGTTCATCTGAATTATCACCCTTGAAAACTGTCACTGGAATGGTTATCTCCCCAACATCATCATTAGTAAACACCAAAGCAAAGAATTCATTTAGTCTTTACCTGATGGCCTTATCTTCCCTAAGTGCCCCTTTAACCCCTTGATCATCTAACGGTCCAACCAACTCCCTCACAGGCTTCCTGCTATTTTCTTCAGTGAGATCCTTCTTCCAATTTTTGAAGAAAGATCTTTTGGCTAAAATAGCCTTTATCACCTCAGCTTTTGACCATTACAGCAATTGTTTAGCCTTCTTTTCACCATTCTTAATGCATGGAATATATCTGGACTGTGCTTCTAAGATATTTGTTAACAATATCCACACCTGTTGTACACTCTTAACCTTTGTAGCTGCACCTTTCATTTTTTTTCTATTTTTCTCATTTTCTCAAAGTTTCCCTGTTTAATTTTAGTATTAGAGCCGTGGATTTACTTATTGTCCCTCTTCCAGTCAATAATTCAAATTTGATCATGTTATGATAACTATTGCCAAGTGGCCCTACCACCGTTACCACTTTCATTAAATCCTGCGCTCCACTAAGAATTAGATCTAAAACAGTTCCCTCTCTCGTTGGTTCCTGAACCATTTGCTCCATAAAGCTGTCATTTATTCAATCCAGGAACTTTATTCCTCTAGCATGTCCTGATGTTACATTTACCCAGTCAGATAAACAACTGGTCCTATCAACAGGGAGCTGACAGCCTTAAGAGACATATTGGACCATAACATTGGTGGTAAAACGATACACTCAGGGCTTTTGCCTCTATTTCTTAAAAATGTACAATTAACCTGGGGGGGTTAAAGAGGAGAGCTGTTGGGGGGATAACGCTGAGGTTTTTTGGGAAAAGTTAGGGGATATGTAGTGGGAGGTTTACATTTTTTTAAAATAAATACATTTACCTTCCTATCAAGTGTCCAAACTTTATTTGAATGCATTCATATAACATCACACACGTGCACCATGTCTCTTTGCATCACACAATCATTATTGGAATGATTTTCCCAAAATACATAACACATGGTCATTAATAACAAAAAGTGTGCAACTAAAAGGAAAAAGATCATCAGCAGAGAGGTGTGGAGCCATCAAAATATACATAATGAGTGACCAGAATACCTACAAACACAGGAATAAACATCTTCATCTGTCTTAGAGAATAGCCACTAACATAAGCAATGGTAACATGGAATAGACTTAGTTTTTGGGTACTTGCCAGGTTCTTATGGCCTGGATTGGCCACTGTTGGAAACAGGATGCTGGGATTGATGGACCCTTGGTCTGACCCAGTATGGCATTTTCTTATGTTCTTATGTTCTTATGTACTCAAGAATCAGTCAGTGGTCAGTGGCAGGCGGAGTTCAGTCATAGTCAAAGAGTCAAGCAAGCCAATGTCAGAACAGAGATCCCCCGAGGGAATATGGGACGGAAAGGCAGGCAAGTAGGCAAGGAACAGCACAAACAGGCAGGAAGAGACATTGAAAAACTGAAGACTGACCACAGCATGAAGACAAAGAACTCAGGAATGAAGACCTGGGTTGCCAAGACAATGGCCAGGAACACAGGAATGAAGAC
Organism: Rhinatrema bivittatum; assembly: GCF_901001135.1. NCBI lineage: Eukaryota > Metazoa > Chordata > Amphibia > Gymnophiona > Rhinatrematidae > Rhinatrema > Rhinatrema bivittatum. Next base: position 60,247,315 of record NC_042617.1, read on the forward strand.
CAGGAACACACTAAGGCAACTTGCTCTACTGAAGGTAGTCGACCCATTGCCGAATGCCGAGGCATCCTGCTGCAGGGGAGCTTTCCTTAAATATGACAGCCTTGATGACATCATCAGCAGGGGCCACAGAGACTTTCCCTCCACGGCCCCTTTAAATCCCAAAAAGTGATGTGCGCACATGCCAAGGGCCAACAATGCGTGCGAGGGACTGCGTCGAAGGGGATGTTGGACCCAGTGGCCTGCCTGGCAAGCTTTTCAAGGCCTTCTCTGCTGTCAACACCGTTTGCACTGGGCTTGGGGGCTGGAGGTAAGTGCCGAATGCAACATTTTCAATGTAGAGATCTGTGCAAAGTAATACACAATGCCAGATTTTCATACACAATCAGGTCTGGCCATTACCACTCAGGAAAGAGACCTGGGAGTCATTGCAGGCAGTTTTCTAAAAATAGCCTAATGTGCAGTGCTGATCACAAAGGTGAATACCTGAAAATTATGAAAAGATTTACAAACAAAATAGAAAACCTTCTGCCTCATCCACCCCACTCCCAGTATCGCCATTCTCCCCTGCCAACAGCAGGATCTCCCCTCACTTTCTCTCACCTCCAGCAGCTCCCTGCTGTCCCTTCACCCAGATGTTCTGGGCCTCCCTCTTCTGCCAACAGCAGCAGGCTGGGCCTCCCTCTTCTGCCAACAGCAGCAGGCTGGGCTTCCCTCTTCTGCCAACAGCAGCAGGCTTGGCTTCCCTCTTCTAGAAATGGTGATAGCACTCTGGGCTCCATTTCTGGCAGTGACACTCTGGCACGCGTCTGCCACCTTCTTCATTTCCGGCTCCGGCTCAGCTGCTGTTGAGCCTGCACCAGAGATCCTCTCATTTTTAAGGGAGGGGGAGGCAGCACCAGCAGTTTAAAAAAAACTTGTGGGCCTCTTCCTGCTGATCTCACACACGAGAGCAGCAGCCAGGAAGCGTGGTCCTGTGAATTTTTTAAATGTTTGCAGTATCGGCACAAGATGGAAACTGCTAGTAGACCACATGTTGGATAATCCTGCTGTAAAGGCACCTGCTCCTTGCTCCTGTCAGAGAGAATCAAGGATGGATTTTGTCCACCACCACCCCAAGACCCTGATTCAGTGCCAGGCCCTTCCAATTCTCCACCCTGGTAAATCTATGGCTCCAGCAGCCATTCTCATAGTGCAGTGAGGGCAGGGACTAAGAGCCCAATATTCATCACCACTTAGCCAGTTAAATTCCAAGTTATCCAGCTAAGTGGCAGCATTTGAATATCCAGCTACATTCAGTAGCTGCCAGCTAGCCAAATAACTATTTATCTGGCTAAAATGGTAGGTGGGACAGTGCCCTAACTAGGAGGAGCTACGTATTTGTCTAACTTAGTTGGAGAAGTAGTAGTTTTGAGACTTATCTGGCTAAGTTAGTCCGGATAAGTTAGAGCTAATGTTAAGCAGGTCTAAAGTTATCTGAATAAACTTATCTGGATAACTCAAATGTTATCTGGGTATATTCAACAGCGTGGTTGTGCCGATGAATATCCAAGATAAGTTTAAACAGCTAACTTACCTAACTAGCTAGGCTTTGAATATGGACCTCTAAGGCTTTATTCACAGGCCCCGCTTCCCACACAAAAGTCCAGAGGGGATGGGGCCTGTGAGTGCAGACTTGGTCCACATGCCTACTGTGTTGTGAGGATCGCTGCTGAAACCAAAGTCTGTAGTGAGGGGTCAGGAGTGATGGTGTTTTGTTTTTTTTTTCTTTAAGAGCAAATTACAGGGGCTCAGATGGAGGGCTACATCTATCAAGCAGTACTATAGACATGGTTAGTAGTAGCAGCATCAGTGGTATGGCTAGCGGCTTCTCCCTCAGATTCATGTTCCAATGTTCCAATGTTAATCAAAAAGTTCAGGTCCTGCTAACAAGATCAGATTTCTGGTTTGTCATCAGTAACACCATCACTGCATTGGAATGGGAGCAGTGAGCCTGGGCTGTGCAGACCTGGAGTTACAAGTCAGGGAGAAGCTGAGGTCAGAGAGAGAGAAAGAAAGAGAAAACCCTGTACTGAGAGGATCAGGGAACCAAAGATGGGATATTTCATGTATTATTTATTTCATTATTTTAAGTAATTGCTACTGAAATGAACTCAGTTCTTCCTCCTCTGCCAACTCTCCTCCCCCTCCTCCCTCCATCAGTCTCAAATGGTCTCTCCCACCTGCTAATGAGGTCATAATGACAGCAGGAGGCTTATAAAAGGCAGAGCTGCCTGGGCTCAGTGGCATTTCACAGGAGGGCAGCAAGCAGTGAGCATCTCTCCTGGCTTTGGCTCTCAGGAGACTGAAGGACCTGAAGATTCTGGAATGGAACTCAAGCAACAGAACCAAGGTGAAGCGCGAGAGCTATGAGGTCATGATGACAGCAGGAGGCTTATAAAAGGCAGAGCTGCCTGGGCTCAGTGGCATTTCACAGGAGGGCAGCAAGCAGTGAGCATCTCTGTTGGCTCTGGCTCTCAGGAGACTGAAGGACCTGAAGATTCTAGAATGGAACTCAAGCAACAGAACCAAGGTGAAGTGAGAGAGCTATGAGGTCATGATGACAGCAGGAGGCTTATAAAAGGCAGAGCTGCCTGGGCTCAGTGGCATTTCACAGGAGGGCAGCAAGCAGTGAGCATCTCTGTTGGCTCTGGCTCTCAGGAGACTGAAGGACCTGAAGATTCTAGAATGGAACTCAAGCAACAGAACCAAGATGAAGTGCAGAGCTATGAGGTAAGTGATGAGTGGGTTTAGGCCACGGGGAGACCTGTGGTCTCATTCTTTTAAGCCCCCCCCCCTTCCCTTGCTTTATTATTATTTGGCCTCTGGTGCCCTCACTAGAGGGTGCCAGAGGACAGAATTCCCCTCTTTGTTATATTTCTCCCCTTTTTCTTTAAGGAGGCAGGGTGGCCTTTGGCTGCCCCCCCCCCCCCCCACCTTCCCCAACCTTAAAATAGGCTCCTCCCCTCCTCCCTCCATCAGTCTCAAATGGAATCCCACCTGCTAATGAGGTCATGATGACAGCAGGAGGCTTATAAAAGGCCGAGCTGCCTGGGCTCAGTGGCATTTCACAGGAGGGCAGCAAGCAGTGAGCATCTCTCCTGGCTTTGGCTCTCAGGAGACTGAAGGACCTGAAGATTCTGGAACGGAACTCAAGCAACAGAACCAAGGTGAGATTATTGCAACATAGAACTCCTACCTGCATGCCTCACCTGCCTTTTCTGCTATCTTCCATTTATCTTCCACCATACTATCCTCCCCAATCCCCCCGCCCCTTCCTCGCTCAGAAGGCGGATTAGGGGCCCCCTACTTTGAGGTTGTCAGCCCCCCCTCCCCTTTTTTCTTCCCCCCACCCTCACCATCGAGGGGAACGACAGAGGCTCCAGACTGGAGAGCGGCATGAGGTTTGGCAGGAATGCACACCCCCCGTCCCTGGCATGTGGAAGAGACAGACCAAGATTAGGGGGCACTGGGTGCAGTAGTTCACACCCGTGCCTCCACAGGTAAGTTGACCGCAGGTGAGTGGGTATTAGGCCACAAAATGATCTGTGGTTTTTGTTTTGAGGCCCCCCCTCCCCTTTCTTTTATTTACTGTTGGTCTCCGGTGCCCTCGCTAGAGGGTGCCGGAGAAGAGAAGTTCCACTTTTCCTTTTTAGCTAAGGGGGCGAGGCGGCTTTGGCCCCCCCGCCCCCTTCCCCAGGACCTGAAGATTCGGGAATGGAACTCAAGCAACAGAACCAAGGTAAGATTATTGCAACATAAACCTCCTACCTGCATGTCTCATCTGCCTTTTCTGCTATCTCCCATGTATCTTCCACCATACTATCCTCCCCAATCCCCCCTCCCCTCAGCCCTTCCTTCTCCCCTTCTTTATCCCTCCTCCCCCACCCTTTCTCCTCCCCTTCCTTCTACCCTCCTACCTTCCTTCTTCCCTGTCCTTTTACACTCTCACCCTTCCTTCTCCCCCTCCCCTTCTGCTTCCTTCTCCTTCACACCTTATTCACCACTCCACCTCTCCTACAGCTTTCCTTCACTCCCCCCTCTCCCCTCCCCTACTCCTTTCCTTTCCACTCCTCCTTTTATTCCCTCCCCTCCATCTCCCTCTTCAGTTCCTCCGCCTTGCCCTTTTTCCCCTCTACCCTGTCTCCCCTAACTCCCTCTCCACTCATCTCCCCCTCCTCTCTGAACTCCATTTCCCCTCCCTCCCCTTCTCTCCTATCCAATGTCCCCTCTCTCCCCTTTCTTCCCCTCTTCTCTTTCCAACTCTGCCCCTATTCTCCCCTCCCTTCTCTCCTCACACCTACAACTACCCCCTCCCCCTCTTCATCCCTTCCCCTTCCCCATCCCCTCCCTCTCCTCCTCCATATCCCCTCCCTCTCCCTTCACCCCTGTCCCTCTCCCACTCCTCTACTGCTTGCTCCCACCCCTCTCCTACCCTTTTCCCACTCTCTTCCCCTCCCCTCTCTGCTACACTCTCCCCTCCTCTCCCATCTCACCTCTCTCTCTGCTCCTTGTCTCTGCTACAATCTTGTTCCTCACTCCTCTCCCTTCCCATCCCCCTCTTTTGCCTTCCCATCCACCTCTCTCCCTTGCCCTGTCTCCCCTCTCCCTTCTCCCTATCCATCTCTCACCCCTGCCCCTCTCCTATCCACCTGTCTCCCCTCTCTCCCACTCCTCTTCTATTTTCTGCTCTCCCCCTTTTTTCCTCTGCCCTCCTTTCCTTCCCACTCACTCCAATCTCCCTTCTTCCCCATTTTTCCCCTGTCCCTCATCCCCACCACTCTCCCCTTCTCTCCTTCCCACTCTTGCCCTCTCCCCTCCCACTCTCCTTCTTCCTCCTCCTCTCTTCCCCAGACCTCACCAGCAATCTCCCCTCTTCCCCTCTTCCCCTTAACCCCTCCCCGACCCTACTGACCCATCTTCCCCTACTCTCCACCTTCCCTCTTCCCTATCTCCCCATTTCTCCTCATCCCTCTCAGCCTCATCCCCCTAACCCTCTCTCCCCTCTTCCTCCTCTCCTCCTCTACCCCATCCCTACCTATCCCCTCCTCTCCTCCTCCCTCCTTTCAACCTCTCTGCTCTTACCCTCATCCCTCTCCCTTACCCTATCTCTCCCCCTCTCCTCTCTCCCCTCCTCTCATGACCCATCTCCCGTCTCCTCCTCATATCCTCACCCTTATCTCCCTCTCCTCCCTCCTCCCCATCTCCCCCTCATATTCTCACTCTTATCATCCTCTCCCCATTACTCCTCCCCTCTTCCACCATCTCTTACCCATTTCAATCCCCTTTCCCCTTTCTCTCCCCATCTCCTGCACATCTCCCTCCCCTTCTTTCCTCCCCCTCTTCCCCTCCCCTCGCTAAACATTTTCTCCACTCTATATCCCCCTCTCTCCCCATCTTTCCTCTCCACATCACCCTTTCCCATCTATCCTCTCACTCTCCCTCCCCTCCCCCTCTCACTGCCTCACCCATCTCCTCTTCCCTCTTCTCCCCATATCTCCCAATGTTCTCCCTCCACTCCCCATTTCCACTCTTCCCTCCTCATGTCCCCATATCTCCCCGTCACCCCCTCTCCCCATATCACCCAAATGTCCTCCCTCCTCCACCTCTCTCCATAGCTCCGTATCACCTCTGCCCTTCCTCGTGTCTCATCTCTCCTGATCCTCTTCCTCATCTTCCCCATCTCTCCATCCCCAACATCTCCCCATCTCTCCTCCACATATCTTCCCCCTCACAACATCTCTCCATCCCCAACATCTCCCCATCTCTCCTCCACATATCTTCCCCCTCACAACATCTCTCCCATCTCTCACTCTCAACATCTCCCTGCCCCCTCCCCATCATCCCTGCACCTCACCAACATCTCTCCCATCTCTCACCCTCAACATCTCCCTCACTTTTCCCCCTCCCCTACATTTCCCCTTCTCTCACCCCTGCCCCCTCACCAATATTTCTCCCATCTCTCACAAACAACTCTCCCCCTTCCCCAACATCTTTCATCTTTCCTCTAACATCTCACCCTCCAACATCTCTCCCCCTCATCGACATCTTAACATCTCCCCAACATTCCCCATTTCCCCCTCACCATCTACCCAATATATCTGCATCTATCCCCTCCCCATCTCTCCCCCACAGCTCTCCCATCTCTCCTCCCAACATCTCCCCTTATTACTTTTATTGTTAAGAATAACACAAGGGAAAAATAATATTCTCTCTGAACTTAAATTATATAATACTAAACCTCCCATAGCAGAACAGCACCAACTTCCAGCACTCAAACTGTAAGCACCTTACCTAAGAAATGACAACACTGAAAATATTACACCAGGCCTTAAAACTTCTATTAGGGAAATGAAATAAGCCATGCAGCAGAATACCTCACCTCAGTCACATGTGCAGACCCTCGCCTAACAAAGAGTAAAGAGATCATAAAGCATAACTAGAAACATGCAGACAAAAACTGAACTGGAAACTGCAACAAGCCACAGAAACTGTATGCAGTGCAACAAAATCCTCATAAAATAAAACAAGAAATATAAAATCAACAGCAGTAAAACCACACTAATAAAAAGAACAGATTATTTCAAAACAGCTGATGAATGGAATATCCAATAATTAAAAACATATAAAAAATTTCTAGGCACCAATAAAATATTTCAAAACAGCAGACACATAGAACCAATAATTAAAAATTATAAAGATAAAAAAAATGCTCTGCTCTCCATACCTAGAAATGTTCGATTTCCAAGTGCCCTGAGATTGTTGTGAATTAGGAGGGCAAGGGGAGTTACTTGCAACTTTCTCCTCACTCTCAGTCACACAATACTCTCTCTCTCTCTCATACAGGCTCTGAAGCACACAATTACACACATGGTCTCTCTCACTTACATAGGCTTTCATTCACACAATTACACACATGCTGTTTCTCTCACTCAATTACATGCTCCCGTTCTTGTACACATAGGCTCTTAATCATACATACACATGGTCTCTCCCACTTCCACACACAGGCTCTCAATCACACAAACAAGTTCTTACTCACACACTTATATACATGCTGTCTCACACATAGAGAAACACACACACACACACACACACACACACACACACGATCTCAAACACCTATTTATTTATTTATTTATTTAACAGTTTTATATACCGAAATTCTTGTAAAAGGTTACAAATCAGTTCGGTTTACATTGAACAGTAACAGTAACAGTGCTTCCGAAAATGAAAGCAATTACATTGAACAGTAACAGAGCTTCAGAAGCGAACAATTACCAAGAACGGGATTATAGTAAAATAATTCAAGCCGATAACATTGATACGGAAACCGTGTATCGGAGAGAGTAAATATAATACACACTTGAAAGCATAGGCTAAGATCTTCAAAACTACGAAACAGCAAACTAGGGATTGACGATAACAATGGATAGCAAAGACAATATCAAGGAAACTGAGGGCATATCAGGGTGTCACTCTACAAAATAATAAGAGGCAGGTGGGGTTAAGATTAGGTATGAGAACCGTAGTGAAAGGCAAACAGAACCTTAGTAGTGGAGCTAAGTCTGGACATGAGTTTTTAGACTAAAGTGATATAAATGATAGTAAGAGTCAAAAGTACTACTCATGATCGGGCAGGTTTTAGTTCAGAAGATTATTTGAATAGGAAAAGGCCTGCTTAAACAACCAGGTTTTGAATCTTTTCTTAAAAGTGACCAGGCAGTGTTCAAGCCGAAGGTCTGGGGGAAGAGAGTTCCAGTGTTTTGGACCAGACACTGAGAGGGCTCTCATTCCTAAATTTGTTTTTAGAAAAGGAACCTGGAGGGTGTCTTTATATGCTGCTCTTACTGGCCTGGATGGTAAATGCCGTCTAAGAGGGATCTTGAGTTCCAAAGGTGTGATGTTGAATATCGCTTTGTGAGTGATGGTTAGAGCTTTGAACAGGATTCTGTAGTTGATAGGGAGCCAGTGGAGGATCATGAGGATAGGGGTGATGTGGTCCCATTTTTTGGATCTGGTTAGAATTCTGGCTGCGGCATTTTGCACCATCTGTAATGGCTTGATGGTATTTGCAGGGAGGCCGATCAGAAGAGAGTTGCAATAGTTTATTTTTGAGAAGTTGATTGCCTGAAGTACTGTACGGAAGTCGTGGAAGTGGAGGAGAGGTCTAAGTCGTTTTATAACTTGGAGTTTGAAAAAGTAGTCCTTGGTAGTGTTGTTGATGAAGCTTTTGAAGTTGAGTTGTTTATCCATGAGGACTCCCAAATTTCTGACTTGGGAGGAGAAAGTGGGAAGGGTTGCAGGATGGGGATTAGACAGTATGAAATTGCCGTCATGCGAGATAAGTAGATATTCGGTCTTTTTTGTGTTCAGGATCAAGTTGAGGCTTGATAGAAGGTTGTTTATGGACTTAAGGCAGGTGTCCCAGAACTCGAGGGTTTTGTTTAATGATTCGGTGATAGGTAAGAGAATTTGTACGTCGTCCGCGTACAGATAGAAGATTAGATTAAGATTGGAGAGGAGATGGCAGAGAGGGAGGAGGTAAATATTGAAGAGGGTTGGGGATAGTGAAGAGCCTTGGGGAACTCCCAGCATAGAGCAGACAGGTGGGGATTCTTCATTGTTGATTTTGACTTTGTAGGTCCTGTTTTGAAGGAAAGACCTGAACCACCTTAGGGCGGTGCCTTTGACGCCGATGTCCGATAGACGATCTAAAAGATAGGCGTGGTTCACCGTGTCAAAAGCTGCAGAAAGGTCGAGGAGAATGAGAAGACTTGGTTTTTTTTTTTTCCAGACTTGTGAGTATGGAGTCTGTGAGTGTGATTAAGAGTGTTTCAGTGTTGCGGGCTTTCCTGAACCCGAACTGAGAAGGGGAGAGGATTTTGTTGTTGTTCAAGAATTCTGTGAGTTGCTGGTTTACTATTCTTTCCAAAATTTTTGCGATGAATGGAAGGTTTGCAATAGGGCGGAAATTGGCTGGATCATCCGGGGAAAGATTCGGCTTTTTTAACAGAGGTTTTAGGATAGCAAGTTTAAGTGGGTCAGGTACATGGCCTTGTGAGAGAGAACAATTGATGATCTTTGCAATATGCTTGGAAATGGTTCTAGGAATGGAGATAAGCAGGTTGGACGGGATCGTGTCCAAAGGGTGAGATGCAGGTTTGAGCTTTTTGAGAATGATTTCTATCTCCAGTGAAGATGTAGACTCGAAGGTTTCAAGATTTATAATCGGAAGAGCGGTTGCAGTAATGGGGGGTGGAGGGAGGGGAGTATTGTTATACGTGAGCGGTGCCAAGAGGTTTAAGATTTTCTTCTTGAAATAAGTAGCTAGTTAGGCTGCTTTGCTTGCGGCTTGATCATCTGGAACTGCAGTAGGTGATGGTTTGGTGAGGGAGGAGACAAGAGAAAATAACGCTTTTGGGTCGTAGATGAAATGATGGATTTTTTGAGCGTAGAAGTTTCTTTTTGTGCGGAGGATGGCGAAACTGTATTGATGCATAAGTGTTTTGTATGCCGTCAGGTTACTTGTAGAGGAAGGGTTTTTGTGCCAACGGTGTTCTCTGCTTCTGAACTCTCTCTTGATGGATTTAAGTTCCGGTGTGTACCACGGTTTTCTGTTGTCCCTATTTGATTGATTGAAGAGTTTTTGTAGTTAGTGGGCAGGTGAGGTCTGCCACTTTTGTGATTTTGGACCAGGAAGCAGTGGCCGAGTCTGCGTCAGTGAGGTCGAGCTGTTCTAACTCCGACGTTAGGTGATTGATGAATGTGTCTGGGTTACATAACTTCCTGTATTGGATTTTGGTCTTTTGAGTCTGAGAAGTGATAGGTTGATGATTTTTTAAAGTGGTGGAGATAATCTTGTGATCTGACCAAGGGATAGGAGTACAGAATTGCCAGAAGAGGGGGAGAGGCTCTCATTTAAAAAGATCAGGTCCAAAGTGTGTCCTGCTTTGTGGGTAGGTTCGTTGATGATTTGTTTGAAGCCCATGCAGTTCAAAGAATTAAGAAATATGTCGCAGCTATAAGACAGTGGGGTCTCATCCACATGGAGGTTGAAATCTCCCAGAAGGATGGCTGGTTTGTCTGAGTTAATATGTTTGGCTATGAGCTCTATTAACGGCAATGGGTCTGCCTCAAGGTAGCTGGGAGGGGCATAGGTGAGGGCAATTTGTAGGTTGTTTGACTTGAAGATGGCAAGTTCCAGGGGGGAGAGGCATTTGCCCACTGAAGAGAAAGTCTAAGTTTTTTATTTGCAGCGAGAAGCAGACCTCCACCTCTCTTCCTAGGTCTGGGGATAGAGAAGAAGTTGTATGAGGAAAGCGGAAGTTGGTTGATTAGGGCAATATCTTCTGTTTTTAACCAGGTCTCTGTGATGGCACAAAGGTCAGGTTGGGTCTCCAAGAGGTAGTCATGGAGAAGGTGAGTTTTTTTTGCGAGGGATTGAGCATTTAAAAGTGTTAGGGTGAAAAGCGTAAGACCTAGAAGTTGGTTCAGAGGCGAGATCATGATTGGGGTTAATCTCTTTTGCAAAATTGAGGGTGAGTAGGGGATATTTACTAATTTGCTCCTGCTTTTGTGAATGATTGGGATGGTGAGAGAGATCATGGTTCGCCAGCAATGGTAGACAGTGAATGAGGAAGGTGGGGGTTGGATGTGAGCGCAAAAAACACAAAACTAAAATTTGGAGTGGTTTGGAGAATAAGGGAGTTCTTGTTAAGATGAACAAATGAATTGTTTTATGGAGAGCTGCCTTAAGGAGCTGCACTAAGGGGCGCACAAAGGGGCCTGCCCCTTTGTTGTGCTCCTTCAGTGCGCGACGCTCGGCGCGCGGCGCCTAGGAGCTGTGAAGAATTTAAAGTCCAATCGGGGCTGTCCCCCGATTGGCTGGTCGGCGTGGGAGTCCAGGCGCCGGGTTGGCTGCCGAAGATGGGAGCGCTGGATTGGCTGTCGGCAGCGAGAAGAGGAAGCAGCAGAACGGCAGTGGAGCGTCAGCGGAGGGAGGCAGGGGCTGCCTTGTGGTCGGCGCTGGAGGCGGTCGCGAGTAAGAGTGAAATTAGTAGGCCTATGCTCATTCACGCTTCCCACCGAACTAGAGGCAGCAACATCTTCCTCCTCTTTCTACTTTCACGGCCTTGAGAATGGAGTCCCACGGAGGCTGACATTGCTCCTTGTTTTGCTTCGGGCCGATGCTGTTCTTCTTTGAGCCCTCACTGCTCTTCTTTGGGCTGGCACTGCTGATCTTCAAGCCGACTCTGCACACACTATATCTAACAAGCTTTCTTCTTCCCGTGCGCACAGCCGCTGCACACCACTTCCTCTTCCAGGCCGTGGGGGTGGGAAGAGCATACTGGTGCCGCTGACACCAGCTCTCTTGCCACGTTCCGCTCGGGCTATCAGCATTCTAAGCCCTGGCAGATGAAGAGTTCCATTTCACTGGGACAGGGGGAGCAGCTGGGTCAGTGAGGGACCAGGAAGTATGGCACACACCTGCATGTTCTTGGCGACACACTGGTTGAGAACCACTGCACTAGAGGCAGCCTGAGTGGGTAGACCTTGCCTATATGTAGGGACTAGAGGGTGTGTGGCATTTGAGTTGAGATTTTGTAGAGAGAGGACCTCTGTTAGAATGTTTCTTTTTAGTGAGGCCAACTTTCCTCACTCAATATATTTTTGAGGCTACTCCTTCCTGTGCACTCTCTGCCAGGCTGGATACATTTCAATTTAGGGAAAGAAATGTTTTTCAGGATTTTTTTTAGGACTTCTTTGCTAATCATTTTGCTGGGTTTGCAACCTGGTGCTCCTGTAAAAGCTATTTCGTGGATCCAGAGGCCATGTCACTGAAGTTCTGCCAGTACCCTTCTATAACAGAGAAGAGCTGCAATGACAGTGTCATACCAGAAGGTTTTGGCCATTTTTTTAAATAAATCATATTTTTTGTCACTTGTCCTCTCATTTGGAGATTGGGTACTGTGACTGATCTTTGTCAGTCAAGACTTTTCCTTGTGAGAGGTCCTATAAAGCAACCAGGAGAAAGAAAAGCAGAATTCCAGACCCTCCTCAGGATCTTCCTGGGATACAAGTGCAAGCTGGGAACCTCTTCAGATCAACTGGTGAACTCAGGTAGGACTGTATATTTCTAAAGGGGACCCTGTACAGAATAGGAGTACCCCTGAGACTGGGCCTCTCACACTCTTAGTTCAGAAGAGTCATCGGCACATACTCATCTGTAAATTTATTTATTTCACATGGATCGTGAATACCTTTGAAGAAATCAGTAAACTGTTATTATTTGAACACCCAGACTTGTGTCCTGTTTCTTTTGTCCCAGAGAAGCATTATCACATTACCATTTCAGATACACACTTGCGAAGGAGACACCTCACTGCCTGAGCCACAAGAAGTAGCTTCCCCATGCAGAAAGGACTCACTCCCCAGGGTACCACCAGCAGGCAAGGAAGACAGCCCCAATTAATACATTCTTTTTATGTGTGCCCTGGAAGAACATACCACTTTCAAGAAAAGGATTACAGACGTAACAATGGGATTTGAATCTTGACTTTCCTGGTTCTCAGTCTCCTGCTCTAACTACTAGGCTACAGCATTAGCATCTCAGATGCAGAACACCTTTCCGTCATAGACGCCTGATGTGATTAACTTTCTATTGCTTTTATTTTATATGCTGTGTTGTGCATCTGTTATACTGTGATTGCCTATTTTAATTAAGAACATGAGAACATTAGAAGTGCCATGCTGGGTCAGACCAAGGTCCATCAAGCCCAGCATTCGTTCTCCGACAGTAGCCAGTCCGGATCCAAGTAGCCATAAGATCCCCAATAGTTAATCTATTTCTTGTATCACACTCCTAAGGATAAGTGTTGGCTTTCCCAGGTCTACTTGGCTAATAACTGTTTATGGACTTTTCCTGAAGGAACTTGTGAAATTCTCTTTTGAATCCCTCTATGTTAGTTGCTTTGACCTCGTCTTCCAGCAGCAGATTCCATATCTTGATTGGGCACTGAGTGAAAAAATGCTTCCTACAATTTGTTTTAAATTTGCTGGTTTGAAAGACTAAATAACCGTTCCCTATTCTATCCCACTCATGATTATATAAATTTCAATCATATCCCCTCTCAGTCATCTCTTCTCCAAACTTTAGCCTTTCTCAATAAGGGAGCTTCTCCATCCCCTTTATTATTCTTGTCACCCAGCTCTGTACCTTTTCTATGTTCACTATGTCTTTTTGAGATGGAACAACCAGAACTGCCCACAATACGCAAGCAATCACAGTAATTGGTTATTCTTTAGTCTGTCAATCTGATTTAAGTGCTCCAGTTTCACAATGATTCCAGCTAGACGCTCAGAATCAGCACCATCAAAACATGTTTCTGGTGTGGATATGATTCTGATGTCCTCCTCAGTAAAGACAGGGGCAAAAATTCATTTAGTTTTTCTGCTATTTCCTTGTCCTACCTGACCAGCTGTTTTATCTCCCTTGGTCATCTAGTGGCCCAACTGATTCTCTCACAGGGTTTTTGCTTAAAATATATTTGAAAAAGTTTTTATTACTTGTTTTTACCTCTATGACAGGCTTCTTTTCAAATTCTCTCTTAGCCTGTTTAATTGCTTTTTTTTACACATAACTTGCCAGTGCTTATGCTCTTACATATTTTCCTCATTTCCATTTTTTCAGTGATGCCCTTTTGGCTGTAATTGCTTCTTTTACCTCAATATTAAACCACACCGGCAGTCCATATGGATTCCAGAGTGCAGTTTGTCTCCGGAAAAATGTTTTTCCTGCTTGACTCTATGCCATCCTTAACATATAGTGTCACTTTGGGTGGTTTTTAACTGGAAGCAGTATAAAAAGAAAATAAATATTCCCATGTAGTAGTTAACCCACACAATGCTTTCATTAATTTATTTACTACTTGGATTTATTAACTGCTTACTGAATTCAAAACTCACCCAAAAAGGTTTATATCATACTAGAATAGCAGCATATGAACAGCGGTCATTTGCAATTTCACAATAAAATGGTGTATAAGAAATTAGAAGAAGAGCAAAAATCATGTTATAAACTTGGCAATGAAAAGGTATACCTTAGGACTAACCTTAAATAGATCAACAACTATGGACTATGCTATATCAATAACACAGCAGAAATTCTAACTCACAAAATAAATAACTTCATAGCAAAAATATAAGTTTGCAGCAGCAGGTTTAGAGCATTTTGAGGCAATGCCACACAGTTTCCCCATAGTCATTTTAGTACCTTTTAGTTCTGGGTGGGGCATTAAAAGCTTGACAGAAAAGCTTCCTGAAGTGGGAGTTGTCATGTATTTGTGGGAGCTCTTCTGGAAGGGAATTCCAGAGGTCACGTGCTGCTCCCACCTCACTGCATAAACACACATAATGGTCAACCCACTACGAATCAAGCACACCTGTTGCACAGGTTACTATACTCAAGGTTCTCAACAGCCCTCTCATAATTTACAAGTTTTTCACCAAATCTATCACAATTAACAATGCCCTCTTCTCAATTAGATCATTAGATACACTACAAAACCTATAAGGTCTGCACTCCCTCTACCATAATATATAATGCCAAAGATACCTATGTAAATGGAGTCCTTATTAACTATATAAACCGGTGTGATAACACTAGTCGAACATCGGTATAGAAAAAGTAAATAAATAAATTTGTTGTGGGTGTCTGTTCTGTTGATTTCCTTTGACAGAATTCACCTTGAGAATCAGAGTGAGGTCATTAGCGGTCTAGAAGGCATATATAAGGATAGCCAGTCACTCAAGTAGATGGCTTGAGAGCACACAACTACACGGAAAATATCAACAAAAGACAGCATGAGTAGGAGTAGTGGGAAATGCAGTCTCATCTGCTCCACATAAGAGCTCCAGCTATGCACCACTTAGCATGGCTTTGCATCACCCCTGCCCCCCATCTCTAAATTCATACAAATTTCATCTCTGACAGGAAACAAGGAATTGCAAGCCCATGCATTCAATGGATGAAAAACCAGGACGGTCTCAGCCTCTCTTTACAAGCTGAGCTTTATGGTAACTGTAGTGGTCAGTGTGATGCTTGTTAAGAACATAAGAACATAAGAAAATGCCATACTGGGTCAGACCAAGGGTCCATTAAGCCCAGCATCCTATTTCCAACAGTGGCCAATCCAGGCCATAAGAACCTGGCAAGTACCCAAAAACTAAGTCTATTCCATGTAACCATTGCTAATGGCAGTGGCTATTCTCTAAGTGAACTTAATAGCAGGTAACGGACTTCTCCTCCAAGAACTTATCCAATCCTTTTTTAAACACAGCTATACTAACTGCACGAACCACATTCTCTGGCAACAAATTCCAGAGTTTAATTGTGCGTTGAGTAAAAAAGAACTTTCTCCGATTAGTTTTAAATGTGCCCCATGCTAACTTCATGGAGTGCCCCCTAGTCTTTCTACTATCCGAAAGAGTAAATAACCGATTCACATCTACCCGTTCTAGACCTCTCATGATTTTAAACACCTCTATCATATCCCCCCTCAGTCATCTCTTCTCCAAGCTGAAAAGTCCTAACCTCTTTAGTCTTTCCTCATAGGGTAGTTGTTCCATTCCCCTTATCATTTTGGTAGCCCTTCTCTGTACCTTCTCCATTGCAATAAGATCTTTTTTGAGATGCGGCGACCAGAATTGTACACAGTATTCAAGGTGCGGTCTCACCATGGAGCGATACAGAGGCATTATGACATTTTCCGTTTTATTCACCATTCCTTTTCTAATAATTCCCAACATTCTGTTTGCTTTTTTGACTGCCGCAGCACACTGCACCGACGATTTCAATGTGTTATCCACTATGACACCTAGATCTCTTTCTTGGGTTGTAGCACCTAATATGGAACCCAACATTGTGTAATTATAGCATGGGTTATATTTTCCTATATGCATCACCTTGCACTTATCCACATTAAATTTCATCTGCCATTTGGATGCCCAATTTTCCAGTCTCACAAGGTCTTCCTGCAATTTATCACAATCTGCTTGTGATTTAACTACTCTGAACAATTTTGTGTCATCTGCAAATTTGATTATCTCACTCGTCGTATTTCTTTCCAGATCATTTATAAATATATTGAACAGTAAGGGTCCCAATACAGATCCCTGAGGCACTCCACTGTCCACTCCCTTCCACTGAGAAAATTGCCCATTCAATCCTACTCTCTGTTTCCTGTCTTTTAGCCAGTTTGCAATCCACGAAAGGACATCGCCACCTATCCCATGACTTCTTACCTTTCCCAGAAGCCTCTCATGAGGAACTTTGTCAAACGCCTTCTGAAAATCCAAGTATACTATATCTACCGGTTCACCTTTATCCACATGTTTATTAACTCCTTCAAAAAAGTGAAGCAGATTTGTGAGGCAAGACTTGCCCTGGGTAAAGCCATGCTGACTTTGTTCCATTAAACCATGCCTTTCTATATGTTCTGTGATTTTGATGTTTAGAACACTTTCCACTAATTTTCCTGGCACTGAAGTCAGGCTAACCGGTCTGTAATTTCCCGGATCGCCCCTGGAGCCCTTTTTAAATATTGGGGTTACATTTGCTATCCTCCAGTCTTCAGGTACAATGGATGATTTTAATGATAAGTTACAAATTTTTACTAATAGGTCTGAAATTTCATTTTTTAGTTCCTTCAGAACTCTGGGGTGTATACCATCCGGTCCAGGTGATTTACTACTCTTCAGTTTGTCAGTCAGGCCTACCACATCTTCTAGGTTCACCGTGATTTGATTCAGTCCATCTGAATCATTACCCATGAAAACCTTCTCCATTACGGTTACCTCCCCAACATCCTCTTCAGTAAACACCGAAGCAAAGAAATCATTTAATCTTTCAGCGATGGCCTTATCTTCTCTAAGTGCCCCTTTAACCCCTCGATCATCTAATGGTCCAACTGACTCCCTCACAGGCTTTCTGCTTCGGATATATTTAAAAAAGTTTTTACTGTGAGTTTTTGCCTCTACAGCCAACTTCTTTTCAAATTCTCTCTTAGCCTGTCTTATCAATGTCTTACATTTAACTTGCCAATGTTTATGCTTTATCCTATTTTCTTCTGTTGGATCCTTCTTCCAATTTTTGAATGAACAGAGGAAATGGAATGGTCTCTTACACAGCAAGAAAGGCTGCCAAAATGGTCCTTTTGGAATTTCTGACCTGACAGTTTATCATGTGCTATGTACATGTAATATGAACGAGTAAAAGGACATAATATGGAACAGCATGGCTCCCAAGCATTTTCCATGGGAAGAAAATAAAATTGACCAATTTCCTCCCATAGAACATAGTAGAACCTGTGCAGGAAAAAAGGAGACAATATGGACTAAATATATTCAGGGCAGAGGCCCACTGGAAGTGAATAAAAGCCATATTTATAAAAACCCCTTGGGGTCTCCAAAAGATGTCCCTAGTCCCAGGCCTTGGGTAGTCAGCTGCAGAGGGACATACCATTCGTTACATCGTCTCCTCCAGAGTTTGTCTGGAATTGGACATCCCTTAGGCACAAGGTGGGGGGATAGTCTAGAAGAAGGTAGAGCAGGTGTAGTTTGCTTTTGAAAGGGAAGGTTGTGTTTCCTGTGTGCTCTCTGAGTTGGGCCCCCAGTCTGACAAAAAGGAAGAGAGGCACATGCCTTGCCAGTTCCTGTAACAGGGCTGGAAGAAAAGCAGACATTAAGAGAGTTTTTGCTGGTTTTTTCCCCGATCCTGGAAGGCTGAGTCCCCTGCTCAGGGTGATCAGGAGAGACTGTACACTTTTTCCTGACTAGTATAAGGAGAAGTTTCAGTGCCCACTGTGGGAAGAGATCCTCTTTCAAGTTTGCAAGTTGTGTTTTGCCATTCGTGTGGAAAGGAAGATTTTTCCTGACCCCTCCTTTTCCTTGAGACTTTGAGTGACTGTCTCCAGCGAGGGCCTTTCCTCCTGGGAGACCAGCTTTGTCCTTTGATGAGGAATCATCCTAGGAGAAATATCAGGAGACACACACTGCCCACCCCACCCCCTTCGGAGTTTCCACACTGGGACCCAGGACACTGCCAGGTGAAGTCAGGATTCAATGTGGACCTCAGGTACTGTGGGAAGGGATCGGGTCACTGGTAGGATTTCCCAGCCACCTTGGGATAATCATCATCTTTCCCTACCATTGGGGGATACCCCAGTTCCAAGCCCCTGCCTGGAGGGACATTTCCACAGACTCAGTACTCAAATCCTGTCTCATGTAAATTTGGGACCAATGGAAGAATCTGGACACTTTACGTTTTGCATCTATTGATTCTTTTAAGAGGAATTACAGTAAACTTTACTTAGAACACCCATTCAGTGAGTCCTGCCTGTTTTGTAAGTGTACCTTCCCCAAAGAGCTATGGTAACACACACATGCGAGAACCCTACTGCCTGGGCCGAGAAAGCTAGCTTTCACCCCCATGGAAAGGACCCACACGGTTACGCGTGTAAATCCTGAGGATTTACACGCATAACCCTTTGAAAATCTGGCCCTATATGCGTAAGATGCTCTCACATATGACAACACTCCTGCTCAGTGAACAGCTCATGGGTTCCTCCCAAGTGCTGTTGAGTTTGGGTACATGGCTTTGGACTCTGATGCCCAAAAAGAGAAGAAAGAAAGCATCAGCAGAGGTGAGGGTTTAGCAGCATAGAGCCTTAATAGTTTGCTAAGGAGACTGCTCCAGTCCACATGATACATGGTTACTCAGAAAGGCCACTACATTGAAACCCCAATGACCTTATGTGACCACAGTTCTAAGACACAGCTCATGACAACAAGGCAAGCTACATAGGCTGAATACTTATTGTAGTACAACCACAAGACTGTGAGATTTATACATTACATAGTTATATTTTTTACTTTAGGAAGACCATGTCTGCATTACAGTAGATTTCAGAACAAGGTGTCATTATGTATGAAAGGGAACGACAAACAACATGCTAGAGGCCTCTGCTTACAATGTCTCTCAATCATGACACTATAATAGTCTCAGAATAATATTGGGAAAGCAATGTAGTGGTCACTTTTCTAGACAATGGCTTTTGAAAATCAAACCATGCTCTGTTTATGTATGTATGTATGCATTTATTTATTTATTTATTTAAAAACTTTTATAAACCATCATTCTTAAAAACAATCATGACGGTTTACAAATCTGGTATCTATAAAATGAATACAAATTATGACGAACAGTAAAAAATACAATATTATTCTAAAAACTATAAATAATTATAAAACGATACAATTTGGTTAATAAGATAAGAACAAAGCAATGAATGCCTTCTGATCGTCCTCCCATATTTTTGCCTATAACAATCATTTATAATCTTTAAAAGCTTTCTCAACCATGTTTTTAATTTTTTTCTAAATGCCAGAAAGTCTGTTTGCATTCTCAATGCTGTAGGAATTAAGTTCCAAAGTTTCAGCCCTGCAATTCATATAGCTCCATCTCTGACCTCACGAGGTGAGCTGTCCGTATAAACATTATTTCAAGGAGACCTTTATTACAGGATCTTAGGTTTCTTTGAGGGGTATATAAATGAATAATAGCATTCAACCATTCAGTTGTTTTCATTGTACAGGTATTTATGTAGTAGACACAGGACTTTAAATTTGATCCTTGATTTAATAGGGAGCCAGTGTAGTGAACTTAATATGGGTGTTATATGGTCAAATTTTCTTGTGACTGTTAACAGTCTGGCAGTTTCATTTTGTAAGAGTTGTAGAGGTCTAAGAGTACTGCTCAGGATGCTGAGGAGTAGGGCATTACCGTAGTCAAAGCTAGAGAAAAACAATCAGGCCAATACAGTAAAAATCGCGGGAGAGCACGCAATACAGTAAATAAATGTATTTAAATTAGGCCCGGCGGTAAAAAGAGAAGCTAGGGACACTAGTGCAGCCCTAGCGCCTCTTTTCGGACAGGAGCGGCGGCTGTCAACGGGTTTGACAGCCAACGCTCAATTTTGCTGGCGTCGGTTCTCGAGCCCGCTGACAGCCACGGGTTCGGAAACCGGACACCGGCAAAATAGAGCGTCCGGTTTTTAACCCGCGAGCCTTGGGCCTATTTCACATTTGTTTTTCTTTTTTTTTTTTACTTTTTTAAACTTTCGGGACCTCCGACTTAATATCACCATGATATTAAGTCGGAGGGTGCACAGAAAAGCAGTTTTTACTGCTTTTCTGTGTACTTTCCCGGTGCCCGGAGAAATTAGCGCCTACCTTTGGGTAGGCGCTAATTTCTGAAAGTAAAATATGCGGCTTGGCTACACATTTTACTTACTGAATCGTGCGGGAATACCTAATGAGGCCATCAACATGCATTTGCATGTTGCGGGCACTATTAGGTTGGGGGGGGGGGGTTTGGACGCGCATTTTGGACGTGCTATTACCCCTTACTGAATAAGGGGTAAAGCCAGCACGTCGAAAATGTGCGTCCAAATGCCGGCTAACAGTACGCTTCGTTGGAGCGCACTGTACTGTATCGGCCTGAATGTTTGGAGAACTGTACAAAAATGCTCTTGATGAAGTAAAGGTTTTAACCTCTTTAGCAAATGGAGTCCTAAACTCTTTAGTCTTTCCTCATATAGGAACAGCTGTTCTTTACAATTTATCATTTTTGTCGCCCTTCTCTGTACTTTCTCCATCGCATCTATATCTTTTTTGAGATGCGGCAACCAGAATTGTACACAGTATTTAAGGTGTGGTCTCACCATGGAGCGATACAGAGGCATTATGACATTTTCTGTTTTACTCACCATTCCCTTCCTAATAATTCCTAACATTATGTTTGCTTTTTTTCACTGCCACAGTACACTAAGCCGATGATTTCAATGTATTATACATCAACTCTGACACCCCGGCCATCCTGTTAGGCGACTTCAATCTCCATGTGGACGCCTCTCCGCTCCCCTCTAACTGCGAATCCTTCCTTTATACTCTTTCCTGCATGGGCTTCAAACAACTTATACAGGAGCCCACTCACAAAGCAGGGCACACCTTGGATCTAATTTTTATTAACCAAAGCCTAGCCCAAGCATCCCACATTGTCTGTCAGCCAATTCCTTGGTCTGACCACAAACTTATTTCCATGTCACTCCTCAACCAACTCTCTACGCCCTCCCCCTCACAGAAAGCCACAATTCAACTCAGAAAATTATGCAATCAGGAAACCTTAATCTCTCACCTCTCTCCAGAGCTCAACCTTTTGGACCTCTCAGACGCAGACTCTGCCTTATCCTCATGGTCCAAAATAACGAGTAAAGTTGCAGACCTGACCTGCCCCCTAAAAACTAAGGTCATCCTCTCTAACAAGGACATGAAAAAACCCTGGTTTTCTCCAGAATTAAAATCCATGAAACGCGAGCTCAGAAAAAGGGAACAGAGCTGGCGCAGGAATCCTTCCTCCTCAAACCTAGTATCTTTCAAATCGTTCATGCACCATTACAGGATCAAAAATCTTCAGACAAAAAAGGATTTCTACTCCCAGAAAATCCACAATTTCATCTTTGATCCAAAAGCCCTCTTCTCACTGGTTTCTTCTCTTACTAAACCTCCAGTTCTGGCTATCCCAGATGACAAAGCAGCTCTCAAATCCACTGAACTTGCCAACTACTTCAAAGACTAAATAACCAACTTACTGGCTGCCCCTCAACACTAACATCACCAGGCCAATTTTGTCCTCTTCTCACAGTACCCCCCTCATCTTTATGACGAATCAACCTTTCAAAGCCTCATCGCTGCATATGGCATGCATGGAAGTATTCGAATTAACTTCCTCACTAGAAATAGAATCACTACTGAAGAAACTAAAACCAGCCTCCCACCCTTTCGATGCTATTCCTGCCAATCTTCTCATTTCATGCGCCACTGAAGTCTCTAAGCCCATCTCGCATATCATTAATGCCTCCTTAGCACAAGGTCATGTCCCCGACCCTCTCAAACTGGCTATCTTAAAACCCCTTCTAAAAAAAACTAACCTCTCCACAAACAACCCAGCAAACTTTCGTCCTATTGCAAACCTTCCTATCATCGCCAAGATCCTAGAAAGAATTGTCAACAAACAACTCTCTGAGTTTCTGGACAATAACAACATCCTCTCCCCAGCTCAACTGGGATTTCGTAAAGCTAGAAATACAGAATCTCTCCTTATTTCTCTGTCAGATATCATCCTCATGAACCTGGAAAAAAAACGGCCCTATCTTCTCATCCTCCTAGATTTATCGGCCGCATTCGACACAGTGAACCATCAGTGTCTCATCGACAGGCTAGTGGAGATCGGCATCAAAAATACCGCACTAAACTGGTTCAAGTCCTTCCTTCAATATAGGCATTACAAAGTTAAGATTAACAGCAATGAATCCCCCCCTTTCATCTCTTCCCTAGGAGTTCCTCAAGGTTCATCCTTATCCCCGACACTATTCAATATCTATCTTCTCCCCCTTTGCAATCTACTCTCTGAGCTGAAACTTACATATTACCTTTATGCAGACGATGTCCAAATCCTGATACCGATCACCGACTCACTGCAAAAAACTCTTCTCCATTGGAATGCCTGTCTCATCCACATCAACAACCTCCTCTCAAAGCTCAATTTGTTACTTAACACCGACAAAACTGAATACATCCTAATCACACAAAATGGCAGTGTACCACTAAATTACGTTCAACAGCCAATGTCCCCTACTTTCTCTCCCAAGGTAAGAAACCTCGGGATAATCATAGACAGCCAAATGACCTTCTCTGACTTCATCAACAAAATAGTAAAGGAGTGTTATTTCAAACTCCAAGTTCTAAAACGCCTAAGACCCCCTTCTCCATTTCCACGACTTTAGGTCAGTTTTGCAAGCCATTATATTTTCCAAAATTGACTACTGCAATTCACTCCTTCACGGCCTGCCTGATATCTCACTCAAACCTCTCCAGTTACTACAGAATGCTACGGCCAGGATCCTCACAAAATCCAACAAGAGGGACCATATAACTCCAATTTTAAAGAATCTACATTGGCTACCAATTAAGTTTAGAATCCTTCATAAACTATTAACAGTCACTCACAAAGCCATACACAACATTATTCCTCTGGATCTTACAATACCTTTACAACGCCACACCTCGGTCCGTCCAATTAGACTTGCCCAGAGAGGAACTCTTCAAACACCCACCATCAAGACCTCCTTCAGTAAGAGAGCTATATCCGCCTCGGGCCCCAAGCAATGGAACCTGCTCCCTCCTGAACTGAGGCTAGAACAATGTCCAATCATCTTTAAGAAGAGACTTAAGACTCTGTTGTTCAAACAAGCCTTTCCATAACTACTCACCTCAGCCATGGTTCTTATCCGTATCATGAGGACACTATACAACTTTAAGCCTTCATAGTCCTCCCCTACTTAATTTCCCTGTTTTTCGCCCAAGTTATACAGACCCAATTTTCTATACTTGCTTCACCCACTTTATGTTTTTCCAGAATATGTTTTTTCCAGATTATTTCTACCCTGTTCATTGTTCATTGTAAAACAAGACTTTGTCTCTGTTATATTTTTGCTGGTTGTAATGTAAACCGAAGTGATAATTAATCTTGTTAATTGAACCTCGGTATATAAAAGTTATAAATAAATAAATTATCCACTATGACGCCTAGATCTCTTTCCTGGGTGTTAGCTTCTAATATGGAACCTAACATCATGTAACTATAGCACGGGTTATTTTTTCCTATATGCATCACCTTGCTCTTATACACATTAAATTTCATCTGCCGTTTGGATGCCCAATTTTCCAGTCTCACAAGGCCATCCTGCAATTTATCTCAATCCGTTTGTGATTTAACTACTCTGAATAATTTTGTATCATCTGCAAATTTGATGACCTCACTCGTTATATTCCCTTCCAGATCATTTATAAATATATTGAAAAGCACGGGTCCCAGGACAGATCCCTGAGGCACTCCATTCCCCACCCTCCTCCACTGAGAAAATTGTCCATTTAATCCTACTCTCTGTTTCCTGTCTTTTATCCAGTTTGTAATCCACAAAAGGACATCTCCACTTATCCCATGACTTTTTACTTTTCCTAGAAGCCTCTCATGAGGAACTTTGTCAAATGCCTTCTGAAAATCCAAATTCACTACATCTACTGGTTCACCTTTATCTACATGTTTATTAACCCCTTCAAAAAAGTGAAGGATACACTTGGGTAAAGCCATGCTGACTTTGTTTCATTAAACCATGTCTTTCTATATGTTCTGTGATTTTGATCTTTAGAAACCTTTCCATTATTTTTCCAGGCACTGAAGTCAGGCTAACTGGTCTGTAGTTTATCGATTCGCCCTTGAGCCCTTTTTAAATATTGGGGTTACATAATCTGCCCTCCAGTGTTCAGGTACAATGGATGATTTTAATGATAGGTTACAAATTTTTACTAATAGATCTGAAATTTCATTTTTGAGTTCCTCCAGAACCCTGGAGTGAATACTATCCGGTCCAGGTGATTTACTACTCTTCAGTTTGTCAATCAGGCCTACCACATCTTCTAGGTTTACCATGATTTGGTTCAGTCCATCTGAATCATTACCTATGAAAACCTTTTCTGGAACGGGTATGTCCCCAACATCCTCTTCAGTAAACACTGAAGCAAAGAAATTGTTTAATCTTTCCATTATGGCCTTATCTTCTCTAAGTGCTCCTTTAATCCCTTGATCACCTAATGGTCCAACTGACTCCCTCACAGGTTTTCTGCTTCGGATATATTTTAAAATGTTTTTACTGTGAGCTTTTGCCTCTTCGGCCAACTTTTTTTCAAATTCTCTCTTAGCCTGTCTTATCAATGTCCTACATTTAACTTGCCAAGTTGTTTGCTTTATTTTCTTCTGTTGGATCCTTCCAATTTTTGAATGAAGAACTTTTGGCTAAAGTAGCCTCTTTCACCTCACCTTTTAACCATGTTGGTAATCGTTTTGCCTTTCTTCCACCTTTTTTAATGTTTGGAATACATTTGGACTGTGCTTCTAGTGTTGCGCATCCCAGCCGCGTTGGCGCCGCAGCCGGGCCTGCTCACCTAGCGCTTCCTTCTACCAGCTCCGGTTCCCCCTCGCAGCCACCACCAGTGCCTCTCATCCACTGCACCCCGGGGCATCTCCAGGCCCATCAGGGCCTTCAGATTCCTCACATTGGGGCTCGACGTCCTCCACAGCATTGGCCCCATCCCTAGGCGCACACGCACAGACCGCATGGCTCTTTAAAGAGCCCAGCGAGGGAAGCCAGTCCACGGTGCCCGCTGATGACCTCACATAATATCAGTATAAAAGGCAAGGCCCAGTCCCCAGAGCTTCGCCTTGGCAATCGGGTCGACACCGTAGGTGTTTTAGTTTGCCTCGTGTGTTCCAGTGTTCTCTTGTTCCAGTGTCTCCTGTTCCAGCGTCTCCTCATTCCAGTGTCTCTTCATTCCCTGTGTCCCCATGTATTCCTGTATCCTTCTCAGGTAGTACCTCTTTGGACTGATCTCTGGTACAAACCTCTGTATGCCTGGCCATTCTTCTATTTGCCTCCTGGAACTGACCACTGCCTGCCTGACCATTTTCTGTCTGCCGCCTGGATCTGACCTATGCCTGCCTGATCATTCTTCTGTCTGCCGCCAGGAACTGACTCTGGTATTGACCCTTGCTTTGGCTGACTATTCCTGGACTGATACTCTGGCTCTGACCCTTGCACTTCAATCGGACACTTTCTTCTGGCCTACTGTGACTACCAGACGAACCTGCTTGGGAACTAACCTCGGCTTCCACTTGACTAGACCCGCAGGCACTGCCTGTCTCGCCCGGAGAACCTCCCTGAACTGCTACCTCCCTGAGGTCTCCGGAGCTTCCAGTTTGGGTATAGCCCATCCATTCTGCATCAGCGCGCATCCTTGCTCATGGTGGGCATACCCCTCTGCCATCTCTCCGAGGAGACCACCAGAGGCCCACCTAAGTCCAGGCGGTCCGGGTACCCAAGGGCTCAACCTACGGAATCCCCGGACTGTTATTGGTGAAGCTCCAGTTAGCCTCTGTCTCCTTGTGTGCTCCGCCTCCTGGTGGCAGGCACTCTCTGGGTCCAACCAGAGGGCCATACCAATCCTGCACCAATCCAAGGGTCCACCTCCAGTGCAACATCTAGAATGCTATTTTTTAACAATGTCTATACCTCTTGCACACTTTGGGGTAGATTTTCAAAGGGTTACGCATGTAAGATATGCACGTAACCCCCAAAAACCTACCCCTGCGCGCACCGAGCCTATTTTGCATAGGCTTGGCGGTGCGCGCAAATCCCGGGACGAGCATATGTCCCGGGGTTTCGAAAAGGGGTGGTCCGGGGGCGGAGCCGTGGGCAGGACCGCAGTCCGGGCATGTCCGGGGGCGTGGTGGCAGTCCAGGGTCGGTCCGGGGGTGTGGCTGAGTGCCCCGACACAGCAGCCTGTGTCGGGGCCTGGTGTGCCGGCAGCCAGCTGGTGCGCGCAAGTTACGCCTGCCAGAGGCAGGCATAACTCAACGAAATAAGGTGGGGGATGATTTAGGTAGGGCTGGGGGGTGGGTTAGATAGGGGAAGGGAGGGAAAGGTGGGGGGCACCAAAGAAAAAGTTCCCTCCAAGGCCGCTTCGATTTCAGAGCGCCTTGGAGGGATCGGGGAAAGCCATCGGGCCTCCCCTAGGGCTCGGCACGCGCAAGGTGCACAAGTGTGCACCCCCTTGTGCGCGCCAACCCTGGATTTTATAACATGCACGCGGCAGTGCGCGCATGTTATAAAATCGGGTGTCCATTTGTGCGCGCCGGGTAGAGTACACAAATGTACCCCTCGCGCGTAATATTAAAAATCTGCCCCTTTTTACCTTTATAGTTTCTCCTTTCAGTTTTTTTCTAACTATTTTTCTCATTTTATCAAAATTTCCCTTTTGAAAGTTTAGCACTAGAGCCCTGGATTTGCTTACTGTCCCCCTTCCAGTCATTAATTCAAATTTGATCATATTATGATCACTATTGCCAAGCGGCCCCACCACCGTTGCCTCTCTCACCAAATCCTGTGCTCCACTGAGAATTAGATCTAAAATTGCTCCCTCTCTCGTTGGTTCCTGAACCAATTGCTCCATAAAACTGTCATTTTTCCATCCAGGAACTTTATCTCTCTAGCATGTCCCGATGTTAAATTTATCCAGTCAATATTGGGATAATTGAAATCTCCCATTATTACTGCACTACCAATTTGGTTAGCTTCCCTAATTTCTCTTAGCATTTCATTGTCCTTCTCACCAACTTGGCTAGGTGGACGGTAGTATACTCCAATCACTAAACTCTTCCCCAAAACACAAGGGATTTCTACCCATAAAGATTCGAGTGTGCATTTAGTCTCATGCAGGATCTTTATCCTTTTCGACTCTATGCCATCCCAGACATAAAGTACCTCCCTGTCTCCCAGATGCTCCTCTCAGTCATTGTGATATAATTTGTACCTGGTATAGCACTGTCCCATTGGTTATACTGCTTCCACCATGTCTCTGAGATGCCAATTAAGTCTGTCATCGTTCACTGCTATACATTCTAGTTCTCCCATCTTACTTCTTAGACTTCTGGCATTAGTATTCAAACATTTCAAAGTGTGTTTTTTGTTTGTTTTTTCATTCTGATTTTTAATTGATAGGGATACATTGTAATCATTTAGCTCAGGTGAGTTTTTAATTACAGGCACTTGGACTACTTTTATTATTATTGGAACCTCACTGTTGGGATGCCCTAATTCTAATGTGTCATTGGTATCCTTTGAAGATACCTCCCTCTGAAGCATGCGCTGCAGAGTGACTTTCAGCTTTCCCCTTTGTTCTAGTTTAAAAGCAGATCTATCTCCTTTTTAAAGTTTAGCGCCAACAGCCTGGTTCCACCCTGGTTAAGGTGGAGCCCATCCCTTCAGAAAAGACTCTCCCTTCCCCAAAAGGTTCCCCAGTTCCTTACAAAACTGAATCCCTCTTCCTTGCACCTTCGACTCATCCACACATTGAGACTCTGGAGCTCTGCCTGCCTCTGGGGACCAGTGTGTGGAACAGGGAGCATTTCAGAGAATGCTACCCTGGAGGTTCTGGATTTCAGCTTTCTATTTATGAGCCTAAATTTGGCTCCAGAATCTCCCTCCCACATTTTCATATGTCCTTAGTGCCCACATGTCTAACTTCTGCTTATTAGCTGCCTTACTGACTATTTAAAAATGAACACTCTAACTTCTGTTTATTAGCTGCCTTACTGACTATTAAATGCACAAACACACAAACACACTAAATAATATACCCCAATAGTTTACTTTTCCCCAATACTTAAAAAAAAAAAAAAAAAATTCCCAAGCAAAACATTGATTCCTTTCAGCCACCAGCAAGGTGATCCTATCTTTTCAGTGCTCTCACTGAGAGGAGAGGTGATTGGTTTTGCAATGGTTTCAGTCAATACTTTTAAACTTGAGGTGGGAATTTGATCTAATGGGCAAAAAGCAGGATTAAGAGATTTGATGATTGAAGTAATCTCTAATACTGAAACATTTTGAAATACAGACTACTTAGGAACTGCCCGGGGATTTGGCGAAGGAGCATGATTAATTGTTGGGGATATTTTATTAAGAAAGTTCTCAATCTTATTCTTAAATAAGTTTGCTAGTTCAGTACATTGTTCCTCTGGAATGGTTAAATCCGTCCCAGAGTTTGAGTTTATTAAATTCTGAACATAATTAAAGAGAGCACTAGGATTGAATTTGAAGTCATAGATTTTTTTAGCGAAGTCTCTTTTTGTTTTGTTAGTCAGGGTCCTGTATTTTGAGAGGAGAGCTCTGTAGGCTCCTAATGTGGCAGATGTGGATTTTTTTCACTAGGACCTCTCTTTCTTCCTTAATAGACATTTTAAATGTAGGCATGTTAAATCAATGCACATACAACTAAAATTCTACACATTTTGTCACCCCAAAGAGAGACCAACATTGAAAAAAGGCCAAAAAGCATGGTAAGGAAAAAACAATTGTATGATGGCCAAGTCATTTTGTGCTATAGCTGTGTCCAACATTGTACAGGAAGTATGTAAAGTAGTATCTGACATGTTAACTTGTAGACATCTTCATAGCCCAGATGCTACTCTGGCTAACACGAGCTACTTTTTACCTTTCAGCCACTATCCAAGCTGTCCAAGATTCTCATATTTAATATCTGCAGGGTTTGCACACACATCACAGATGGTTCCAATAATTATTGGTGACCCTCAACTGAGTCATGGCCAAGGCTGACAGTTGATGTCAGGGATCAGAAAAAAAAGTCCCGAGACAAGCACAAATGTCTCTGTCCAGATGGCACCCATATGCAGTTTAAGAGGGAACAGTTGAAACAATGCAGCTATAACAGATTCATCCCTATTGGCAGGCAGTGGCATCTCAGTCTGGGGTTTACCACATTGCATGCATGCAGTTCTAAACAGAAAGGACTTTAAGCACAAAGGAAACATGCTAGCATGCCATGCAGAGGTTACAAGATCTACACTCACTGGGCCAAATAGGCTGCTATCATC
This sequence comes from Rhinatrema bivittatum, assembly GCF_901001135.1. Lineage (NCBI taxonomy): Eukaryota > Metazoa > Chordata > Amphibia > Gymnophiona > Rhinatrematidae > Rhinatrema > Rhinatrema bivittatum. The sequence goes on from NC_042617.1 coordinate 60,276,977, forward strand.
TGCTATTTGTAAAGAGTATCTAAGAGTAAGTAGTATAAACTGTGATAACAACACAGAAAGCTCAGAATGAGTTAAAGTAGCAACAGGCTGCCCAGACTATAGTGCCCTGTCTGTTTCCTTCCTACATACTGTACACAGCACCAAGTTTCAACATTAGTAGAAAGCTATACTTTCAGTCATGAATTTAAATTATGCAGGTGCTTGCCAAACTTACCACTGTGTAGAAGGGCCGGCTATTAGCTACTTGGTTTGGAGAGAGAAGCAGAGACAGGCTATAACTTCATTTTGTAGTTCTTATAGAATTTAAACCCTAACAGATTCTATTTTACCTACTGCGTGGCTGGGGGGAATATTAAGCAGACATCTGCAATAAGGCCTTGGCACTGCTTCACTATTGGATGTAGCCTAACATTATATTAGCAGAGTTGTTCTGATGTGCATGCTATTTACTATATCCCTAAATTCTGATACCTTCCTTGCCTCATCTGAGAATCCGTGAATTAGCTGAGGCTAATCAGGTTTCACCTGTGGACATGCCTATTATTGGATAATATTGTATACTGCTGTCCAAAATAATTTCATCTTCATCTTGCCTACCTTCTATATGTTGGCATGCAAGCACCAACACCTGCAAGAGTTATAACACATCACAAGTAGATCACACATTGCAAAGCCAGGTTCTCACATTCATCAAAACACTGAGTGACGGGGTGGTGCTGTCACCAGAATTTCTCCCATGTTCTATTTTTCCATCATAGGGTAGTGGGGAAGGGCTTTGGAGATTTCTGAATCCTCCCATACCCATTAACCCCACCTTCTAATGCTATATAATCCTTTGGAGCATGCTCAATGTTCAGAGGGCTAGGCATTGGAGAAGAGGGAAAACGAGAGAGAGAGAGAGGGGCAAAGAGGAGAGAGATCCCGTCCCCACTGGATCTCAAATTAAAAAGAGAGTGGAGTGCAGATGCAGCGATTCCCTCATAATCTCAAGACGTCTGTGGAGTAAGCGAGAGGACTTTTGGAGCTTGACTGTGGTGTCCCCTTCTTCACCTCAGGAAGATTTTTGGAATTACAGTTGGGGTTTTTGGAATTTTTTGAAGTATTGAGGAGATTTTTTTTTAATGTAGACTGGTCAGCCTGAATGGAAGAGCATCTCACCAGTATCCTGAAGCAATGAATCCAGAAAGATCTTTTAGCCGGAGCTAAAGAGGAAACAAGGGTGAGAAGAATGGAGAAAGATCTTTTTGCCTGAGCTCAAGAAGCGAAGGTGAGAAGAAATGGTCTTTTGGACTCTCGTATTAGAGACATCTGAGAAGCAAGGTAGGACTCTTGAGTTAAAGACATCTGAACAGTTTTGACTTGGGACTACAGTTTAAGTGTTTTTGCCCCAGGTTTTGTAAGGTGTTTTTTTTAAGTTTGTGCTGGGGAATATTTTTCTATATGTATGACAAATTTATGCTGGAACCCCATTCCAGTTATTCCAGCCTCCAAGGGGAAGAATATTTTCTCTAAGGATGACAATACAAGAGACCCTAGATAGAAATTAACACCTAGTACAAAGTATCTATTATTTTTGTTGCAATAATATTTTTGGTGTTAATTTTTATCTTTGGAGTACCATTTTAATTGCAGTAAAGACTTTGGGATAGATTTTATAAATCTACGCGCGCACGTACTTTTGTTTGCTCACCAGGCACAAACAAAAGTATGCCGGATTTTATAAAATACGCATGTAGCCACACGTATCTTATAAAATCCGAGGTCGGCGCGCGCAAGGGGGTGCACATTTGTGCAACTTGCGCGTGCCGAGCCCTGCGCGCGCTGCCCGTTCCCTCTGAGGCCGCTCCGAAATCGAAGCGGCCTCGGAGGGAACTTTCCTTCCACCCCCCGCACCTTCCCCTCCCTTCCCCTACCTAACCCACCCTCTCGGCCCTATCTACACCTTCCCCCTACCTTTGTTGTGAAAGTTACGCCTGCCAGAGGCAGGCGTAACTCTGTGCGCGCCAGCGGGCTGCTGGCGCGCCATCACCCGACCTGGTCCGGAGGCCTCGACCATGCCCCCGGGCCAGTGCCATGCCCCCGACACGCCCCAGGAACGCCCCAAAATTCGCACCGCCCATCCGATACGCCCCCGACATGCCCCCCTTGCGAAGCCCCGGGACTTATGTGCATCCCGGGGCTTGTGTGTGCCGCCGAGCCTGTGCAAAATAGGCTCGGTGCACGCAGGGGGGTTTTAAAAGGGTTACATGCGTACCTTATGCACGTAACCCTTTTAAAATCTGGCCCTTTAATTGGAACACCACTCTGGACTGTATGTGTGATTATTTTCCAAACCCCAGGTGAATGGATGGACATTGGTGTGACTTTTTATATTTTTTGCTCACTTTGATACTTTTGGCCTCTTTGCTGCTCTATTGGACTATTTTGTACATTGTGGGGAATGTACAGCTAGAGTGTGACTCCTTAGAGACATCAGTGACGGACCGTGCCAGGGGTCCTAAAAGATAATTATTTTTCCCCATCCAGATTCAAACCCTGACCCATAGCAGCCTTGGTTGAGGTTAAATACCCACATGGGGAACCAGTTACAACTGGATTAGAGTTTTCCACAACTAAGTAATGAAACTTTAGCAGCTAATTTGAGAAAGATGATAAGGCCCTCAGAATTGTATACCTCATATATGCAATATTAAAAAATAGCCAGTCAAAATACTTGTCCAGATAGGTTTTAAATATAACTAGTTATGTTCCTTAAATTGTTAACAGCTGTTTAGACTTTCCAGAAGGAATCACAATTTCAGTGTTCAGCTAGATAAAAATTATCCAACTAAGTAGCAACCTTTTATCTAGTCATGTCCTCATTAAGCACAAGATAACCATTTATATTTAAAACTTAACCAGCTACAAACCTGTTTGTCTTTCTGAGCTTAGTATCATGATTGCAAAGGGTAAAAGTATAAGGAAGGCCAATTTTAGCCCAATGGAGAGCCAGATGGTGGTGAGACTAAATTGGGGGAATGAAGGCACGTTTTTTGGCACACACAATGAACATGCCAAGCTCCAATCCTAATGTGCCAGCTGTACTTTGTGAAAGCAGTCTACTGCCAGAACAGGGAGTTGAAGACCTCAAAGCCAGATGGAGGATGCTTTGCAAGAAGGCCAAGATAAAACATGCAGCCATCTTCCCCTTCTTCCCTGCCTCCGAAAGGGTGGCCATGCTCCTAGAATAAGAAATACTAGGGAGCTTGGATGATATCACCATTAGTGGGTGGTTGAAATGGACACTTCAAGGGTTGGTAGACACCAAAGTAAGTATACATTTTATATGTTATAAAGTTTGCTATTAACTTACTGAGCTCATAGATAGCTAGGTATGCATTACCATATGAGTCAGTTGGGTCAAGGGGGCTGGAATGCCTTATGTGCTTATTTTATGGGAAGTACTGATTATAAGGCCTACCCCACCCAGACTGCTATGAACACTTAAGTCTAATTTTTGGACTTTAATATGAACATTGGCAATACGCTGTATGCATCCAGAATAGTCTGCTTTATTAGGAGACAATTTATTGACAACTGACAGTATCTTACAGTATGAAAGACACTGTGTCATTGCTTTGAAATATTTTGTGCTATGTTTGATCAACTCTGCAGCTCTTGCAATTTTGGAAGCTATTAGCTGAATGCTTATTTAGGCCACCTTGATATTTGGAATATATAATTTAAAAGCTACTGTTCTATGTTGTAGTCAATGCAATGCAGCTTGCCTTATGCATGTACCTGGGGTTCTTTATATAAGTACATAAGAAATGCCTTGCTGGGACAGACCAAGCTCAGTCTAGTCTAGCATCCTGTCTCCAACATTGGCAAGCCTAGGTCACAAATACCCAGTAGATCCCATAAAGTTGATTTATTTTTTGTTACTCCCAGCAATAACAATAACTATTTATTCTACCTGCTAATAATATTTAATGGATTTTTTCTCCAGGAACTTGTCCACACCTCTTTTAAACCCTGCTGTTACGGCCCCGGGCCGTATCCCGGGTCCCCTACCTACCCCGAGGTCGGTCCGGTCCGTGGAAGATTCGTCAAGGCCTGTTCAGGCCTCTGCCACGGCTCTCCCTCCTCGAGGGAGACGCCGGCGTTTCGCCACGGCTGGCCCCGCCCCCTAGGCACGCGCGCACACAGGGGCTGGGGATTTAAAGGGTCCAGCGCGGGAAAGCCTCTGGGCTGTCCCAGGAAGACATCAGACGCCCAGACTACTTCAGCCCTGCTTCCTGGTTCCTTCTTCGCCTTGCAACAAGGTTCCACAGGTCTCCTGTCTGCTAGTTGCTGCATTCCTTGGACTGCTCTTCATCTCCGACCAGGCTTGTCTCCTGACTCTCCTCCGCCTCATCCCTTGGTTCCGGTTCGCCTTCTGACTTCTGGTTCTGACCCGGCTTCGCCCACGACTCCATCTTCAGCTTCTGTCTTCGGCTTGTCGTCCTCCGACCTCTGGTTCTGACCCGGCTCCGTCCACGACTCTGTCTCCTGTCTCATCCCAGGCTTGGTTCCTCCTGCGACTCCTGGTTTCCGACTTGGCATCGTTCCTGGACTCCGACTTTGGCCATCGTTGCTCCTCTGGTTCCTGGTGTTCACCGGCCCCAAAGATTCGCCTAAGTCCCAGCGGCCGGGCCCCTACGGGCTTCTCCTGGGGGGGCTCCGGCTTCCAGGGTGAATCTCCTAAAGTCCCAGCGGCTGGACTCCTAAGGGCTCCTCCCGGGGGAGTACCGGTCTCCAGGGTGAAGACTCTTCAGTCACCAGGGCCCAACGTCATCCGTCCTTCCTCTGGTTACCGAGTCCTTAGTCGCATAGGACTCCACCTTAGTCCAGTGTCTCAGCTTGCTCCGAGTTCCCCGAACCGCCTCCCGGTTGGGACACTTGCTGTGGACCCCTACAGCACTCCATCCTCTGTTCCAACCGGCCCAAGGGTCCATGACCACAACACCTGCTATGCTAGTAGCCTTGACCACATCCTCTGGCAACAGATTCCACAGCTTAATTGTGCACTGTGACAAAGTATTTTCTATGATTTTTTTTAAATCTTCTGGCTATTAGTTTCACAGAGTGTCATCTTATTTTAGTATTATTTGAAAGGGTAAATAGCCACCTTTTATTTACCCATTCCCCCCAGTCATGATTTTAGAAACTTCTATCATGTTCCCTCTCTGCCTTCTCTTTTCCATAGGGGAACCATTCCATTCACTTTATCATGTCTGTTGTTTTTCAAAATTGCTACAATATATGTTATTAAATTGTCAATAGGTTTTTACCTGCATTAAGTGCACTTAACGCAGATACATTTTTTTTTTTGAAAATTACTTTGGTAGTATGTTACATGTACATTTTTCTTTGAAAATTACCTCCTGTGTGAATAGTGTAATCTGCTGGCTCACATCCCCTCTTTGTGAAAGTGCAGTTCATGCTATGTAAGGCATGTAAAGAAGATAGGAAGCAGTTACTTACCTAGAAGCCTGCCATTTTCTACTCGGCTGTTCTCCAAGACCTCAGCTAGTTGAGGTTGGGTGAGAACGTAAGCACCGTGGCAGGACCCTAGAACTTGGTTAAGAGATATCTGTGATAATGCCCCTGGTGTTGAAGACTACCTGAATATTCATGAAATGTAGCCTTTTACTGTTCCTGTACCTCCTTTCAAAATCAGATGGTGGCCTGAATGCTGCATGGGTGTAATCAATAGCAGCCAGAACAGAATTGAAAACCAGCTATAGTATAGAAGCCCCTCACAGTTTGCTCTTTTTGTCCTTGAGAGAAAATGAAATATAGTCCTTCATTCAGTGCAGACGAGCATGAAGAAATATATCAATGCAAAGTGACATGTCAGAGTGTGTAATTAATTCCTGTGGTGTCTCCTACAGTTCTCTGGAAATTGCCTGAGGCTAAGAGACCCAAGGCAGTGTTGACATTGATGTACAGAGGCAACACATGGCTTCCGTGTGTCTCATTCTCTGGATCTTCTTTTAACAGTCACATAGATCCAGAATGGTTTGTTTGTTAAACCTGTTCCTAAAAAAGATTTGCTAATCTGTGAGGTCAAAGTGATTTATTCTGACTGTAGATCCTTTCTCCCCAGTACTTCCATCTCCTCTGTGGTTGCCCTTGTCCTTCATTTCCAGTGAGGCAAAATCCACCGAACTGGAAGCATTCTGGTTCCTTGACAGGCACCAACTAGCTATAACATGGCAACAGCAGTGTAAAACGCTATCCGGACAAAGTTATTTGCCTACAACAACTGTGTGCATGATTTTCCAATGAAATTCCTGTTTGCAGAAGAGAAACAAGCTTACAAATGCTCTGGTTAGTGTGACTAATTCCCTTAGGGACTGGTACAATCACTATTTCCAGTCACAGTTCTGGAGGGCAGTTCATAATTAATATGTTAATACATAACTCTGATATGACTGGCCCTTTCCACTATGTGTCATCAACGATTGAAATCCAAAGCAAAATGCCTTGATGCAGTCTGTTAAGTATTCTTAGATCAATGTTTGGATGCGAATTTATGACAACAGCAGACTGCTCTGAATATCTGGAATCTAGTGGGGCATGTCTCAAAGATACCATAACCTGGTGATCCCTTACAACAAAAGAGCTTACTCTGCCTATGGACAGGTAAGTTTCCATCATTGTGATAGAAAAAATGAGAAACTTCTGAGAGGGTTAACCCCGGAACTCCTCCTGAGAAGAGTTAATTAAGCTCCTTACTAACTCATGCCCACTATGCAAATCCTAGAGGCACTCCTTCTCCTCTCTCCAACCAGAGGAGAACCTACTGCCAACTAGGAGGTCCTTCTACCCACCAATTGGCTCATACCATTAATGAACACAGCCAGAGATGCATAAAACTAGGCAATATCATTTCTAATTTAGAGATTGAACCAAAATATATTTTGTAGGATCAGAGCCTTTGATTTCTCTGATTTTATTTTCTGCTCTGCTTCTTCCAATTTTTTTAATTCTCTCTTCTGTTTCTCTTTGCCTGTATTTTGTCTCCATCTCTCTGGTGTCCCTTTGTTTCCCCTCCTTTCTTTTCCTCTCCCCTTATATCACACCCTCTCTTTCTCTTTCTCTCATTCCTCATTTTTTTTTGCTTTTTCTCCCTTTGTCCTGTGCTGTCTTTCTCTCCTCCCTCCTTTCCTGCTGCTGTCTCTCCCCTCCTTCCCAAAGAAGCAGCCCCACAACAAATTTATAATCACAATCACATGCCAAAAAGAACTTTCGGAGCACTGGATGGCCCACGCCATTTTTAAAGATGGCGCCGGCCATCCAGTTCTCCCTCCATGTGACAGGGGCCGGCCAATGGCACGGATACCCTGTCACATGGTAAGGGCAAAGGGCCATCTGTGCCATTTTTATTAGTGGCAGCCGACGGCCCGGGAGCGGGAGATCGCTCCCGGGACCCCCACTAGACCACCAGGTACCTGTAAAACATTTTTTGGGGGGTCGGGAGCGTGGGGGAAGCTAAGGGATTAGTTTTAAAGGGTCGGGTGGGTTTAGGGGTTATTTTTTTGTGCTGTTTTTCCTGCCCTCCCCCAAAACGATAAGAGAACCCCCACGAACAATTTCGTGGGGTTTTCCTATCGTTTTGGGGGAGCCCCCAATTTCTGACGATTTTGAAAATATCGTACTATATTTTCAATCGTCCGAAGCCCGATTCACATCCCTACTACCTAAACCTCACCTCGAGCTACTAGGTGGGCTCCCTCCTATAGAGGTATAAATACCTAACTACTAGAAGGGCATTATAGATAGTCCAAATCTCTCTCTAAAACAGTATTTGAAAAAGATCACAGTGAGCAATCTAGTCATATTGCACAGCTTAACACCAATGAAAAAGGTGTAGTTTTTTCTAGCATTAAAACTGTGCAGAATGAGTTTGCAACGCCAGCCCACTTTGACAGAATTCCCACCCCAAACTCCTCCCCCTTTTCCAAATTAGCATCACACCATGCATTAAGGTGTTTTTCACATGCAAAAAGGCCATTACGCGAGTTGGAAAATAATCCCCTCAGGCAGCAAAGGATAACTTTAAAAAAATGCATGATGTGGCATGTACATGCACATATGGCCATGAGCAGATTTACACAAGTACTTTATAACCTGTGCATATGATATACATGTGTTTTATAAAATGCGGATAAGCCAGATATCTCTACCTCACAACATATGCGCATATGTAGGCTTATGTGCAAATACATACAATGCATTGTATTTTAAAAATATATGCACATATATTTTAGATGCCAGCTTGCTCATGTAAGTCCTGATTTACGTGTTTGTCAGACAGTTTTAAAACATACTGTGAAGAGTGGCATGGGCATGAGCCCTTAGTGCTGCAACGTAACTGCGTACTTGAGGCAGCCTCATAAGCGAACCTACGAGTCCTGTGCCGGCAGCTAGCAAACGTGCCCTGAAACAAATAAAAATATGATACAATTTTTCAGGGTTTTCAGTGCCATTTGCAAATAATTTTTGGATCTAACAAAATGAAATAAATAAGGCCAGTTTAGGTTTAGATTATAATTCACTTTCAAATAAAGGCACATGCCTATTTCTTATCATAACCGCAGATTGGAAGACAACACTTCGTAAGTCAGTTTCAGAGTGTGGTATAAACATAAACTGAAAAAGACCTCAGTACTAGAGAAAGAAGAACTCCAAATTTGTCCAGCAAGTCATCAGTTTCAGTCAAGCTTTGGCAGCTTCAAAGAGTGATTAATTGATTCTTAATTGTTTTACTTCTTGCACATATTCACAAGGGCTCCCGAATGCAGTCCTGGAGAGCCAATAAATAACATGATGCCCATGCCCTGACCTCTTTCTCCCCTCCCTTCCACCCCACATAGTTAAGCTGTGGCGGGAAAATTCCTGCCGCAGGCCGCAAGGGCAGATGGAATTTAGGAAGGATGGGGGATGTGCTCCAGTACTTAGGAGCACAGAAAGTGGTTTCTCCAGCTTTCCTGGCAAGCAAAGCAGTTTGCTGCACTGGGAGCACCGAAGTCTGGCATGGCACCGAAGGGCATTATCACCAGGATCCTTATTTCAGCAATTTTTCAAAGTCCAGTGACATTGCTGGATGGCAGCAGCATCTTCAGTGGAGCTCTGGGCTCAACCCTAAAGCTAAACTCAATTAGATGGAATCAAGCCTTGCAAGCCCTGTGCAATTTCATGGGTCACATTTCTTCAGCCTTGACATAGGATCCAGCAGGCCCACTGTTCAGAACCAACACCATGCCCAGTGATGAGAAACTCACCAAGAAAAGGAGGAGAAAGAAGGCACCAGTTATGCACCTCACACAGGCACCTATAGACACAGTGCAGAAGCCCTCCAAACTCACATACACATCTCATACCCCACCCACCACATGCATCAACACTCATAGAAACATAGAAACATAGAAATGACAGCAGAAGAAGACCAAACGGCCCACCCAGTCTGCCCAGCAAGCTTTCACACTTATTTTTTTCTCATACTTAACTGTTACTCTTTGGCCCTTAGTAACCTTTTGGTTCCAATTCCCTTCCACCCCCGCCATTAACGTAGAGAGCAGAGCTGGAGCTGCATCTAAGTGAAGTATCTAGCTTGATTGGTTAGGGGTAGTAACTGCCTCCATAAGCTTGCTACTCCCACGCTTATTTGTTTACCCAGCCTGTGCAATTCAGTCATTGTTGGTTATTGTCTGAATATAAATCCTCTTTTCGTCATTCCCCCTGCCATTGAAGCTGAGAGCTACGCTGAATATGCGTTGAAGTGAAGTATCAGGCTTAATTGATTCGGGGTAGTAACCGCCGTAACAAACAAGCTACATCCATGCTTATTTGTTTACCCAGACTATGTACCCTCTTTTCTTCATTCCCCCCTGCCGTTAAAGCAGAGAGCTATGCTGAATATGCATTGAAGTGAAGTATCAGGCTTAATTGATTTGGAGTAGTAACCGCCGTAACAAGCAAGCTACACCCATGCTTATTTGTTTACCCAGACTATGTACTTCAGTCCTTGTTGATTGTTGTCTGAATATAAATCATTTTTTCATTCATTCCCCCTGCAGTTAAAGCAAAGTGCTATGCTAGATAAGCAGAGAGCTACGTTGGATATCATTGAAAGTGAAGTATCAGGCTTATTTGGTTTGGGGTAGTAACTGCCGTAACAAGCAAGCTACTCCCCGCTTTTTTGTGAATGCAAATCCATTTTTTTCCACATTTCCTCTTGCCATTGAAGCATAGAGCAATGTTGGAGTTGCATTAACCGAGTCTATGCTTAAGGGTAGATTTTAAAACATAACACAATCGCGTACTTGTGTTGGCGCACCAGACGCAAACAAAAGTACGCTGGATTTTATAAGATACGAGCGTAGCCACGTGTATCTTATAAAATCCAGGATCGGCACGCGCAAGGCTGCCGATTTTGGGCAGCCTGCGCGCGCCGAGCCACGCAGCCTGCCTCCGTTCCCTCCGAGGCCGCTCCGAAATCGGAGCGGCCTCGGAGGGAACTTTCTTTCGCCCTCCCCTCATCTTCCCCTCCCTTCCCCTACCTAATCCCCCCCCCCCCCCCCGGCCCTATCTAAACCCCCCCCACCTTTATCCATGGATTTACGCCTGCCGGAGGCAGACGTTAATCTGCGCGCGCCAGCAGGCTGCTGGCACGCCAAGACCCAACCCGGAGGCTGTTCCGGAGGGCGCGGCCACGCCCCCGGAACGCCCCAGGCTGTCGCCACGCCCCCAGGCCCGCCCCAAATGCCACGCCACGACCCCCAAATGCGGCGTCATTCGGCGACGCCCCCGACATGCCCCTGACACGCCCCTTTCAGGAAGCCCCGGGACTTCTGCGTGTCCCAGGGCTCTGCGCGCGCCAGCGGCCTATGCAAAATAGGCGCACCGGCGTGCGGGGGTTTTAAAATCCGCCCCTTATTGAATAAGAGAATTATCTCCAGGTAGTAGCCGTCATTCCCACAGCCACCCTCTCTTTATTCACATCCTCTAGACTTTATGGATCCACAGTGTTTATCCCATGCCCCTTTGAAGCCCTTCACAGTTTTGGTCTTCACCACTTCCTCTGGAAGGGCGTTCCAGGCATCCACCACCCTCTCTGTAAAGAAGTACTTCCTGACATTGGTTCTGAGTCTTCCTCCCTGGAGCTTCAAATCGTGATCCCTGGTTCTGCTGATTTTTTTCCAACGGAAAAGGTTTGACTTTTTCTTTGGATCATTAAAACCCTTCAAGTATCTGAAAGTCTGTATCATATCACCTGTGCTCCTCCTTTCCTCCAGGGTGTACATATTTAGATTTTTCAATCTCTCCTCATAAGTCATTCGATGAAGACCATCCACCTTTTTGGTCGCCCTTCTCTGGACCGCCTCCATCCTGTCCTGGTCCCTTTGGAGATACGGTCTCCAGAACTGAGCACAGTACTCCAGGTGAGGCCTTACCAGGGACCTGTACAAGGGGATAATCACTTCCCTTTTCTTACTTGATATTCCTCTCTCTATGCAGCCCAGCATTCTTCTGGCTTTAGCTATCGCCTTGTCGCATTGTTTCACCGACTTCAGATCATTAGACACAATCACCCCAAGGTCTCTCTCCTGCTCCATGCCCATCAGCCTTTTACCCCCCATCGAATACACTTCTTTCGGATTACCACACCCTATATGCATGACTCTGCACTTCTTGGCATTAAATCTCAGCTGCCATATTTTTGACCACTCTTCCAGCTTCCTTAAATCCCATCTCATTCTCTCCACTCCTTCCGGCATGTCCACTCTGTTGCAGATCTTAGTTTCATCCACAAAAAGACAAGCCTTACCTTCTATCTCATCTGCTATGTCGCTTACATAGATATTGAACAGGACCGGTCCCAACAACAATCCTTGTGGCATTGCGCTTAACACTGCTCTCTCTTCAGAGTAGGTTCCATTTACCATCACATATTGTCTTCTGTCTGTCAACCAGTTTGCAATCCAGGTCACCACCTTGGCACCCACTCCTACGCTTCTCATTTTATTCACCAGTCTCCTGTGTGGGACCATATCAAAAGCTTTGCTGAAATCCAAGTAGATGACATCGAGTGCTCTTCCTCGATCCAATTCCCTAGTCACCCCGTCAAAAAAGTCAATCAGGTTTGTCTGACAGGATCTTCCTCTGGTGAATCCATGCTGCCTCTGGTCCAGCAATTCTCCGGACTGTAGATAGTTCACTATTCTTTCTTTCAGCAGTGACTCCATCACTTTTCCCACCACCGAGGTGAGGCTAACCAGCTTGTAGTTTCCAGCCTCTTCTCTGCTCCCACTCTTGTGAAGCGGGACCACCACCACTCTTCTCCAATCATTCAGCACCACTCCCGTTTCTAGTGATCTATTGAACAGGTCATGCAGCGGACCCGCCAGCACATCTCTGAGCTCCCTCAGTATCTTGGGATGAATCTCATCAGGCCCCATGGTTTTGTCCACTTTCAGTTTCCCCAGCTCTTCCCATACATTCTCTACTGTAAATGGAGATACATCTACTCCCCTCCCCTCCAGTTTCTTGTTAATTAGCGATGGTCCTTCTCCAGGTCCTCTTTCGTGAACACCGAACTGAAGTATTTGTTTAATATTTCAGCCATTTCTTCGTCTCTCTCCACACATTGATCCTTTTCACCTTTCAATTTCACTATACCACTTTGAACTTTTCTACTTTCACTGATGTATCTGAAAAATGTTTTGTCACCTCTCTTTATCTCTTTGGCAATCCTTTCTTCCGCTTGACTTTTTGCCTTCTTGATTACTTTCTTTGTCTCCCTCAGTTGTACCAGATATTCTTCCTTGTGGTCCTCCCTTTGGGATCCTTTATATTTCTTGAATGCTGTTCTTTTAGCCTTTATTTTGTCAGCCACCTCCTTTGAGAACCAGAGACAAAGGCCACATTATTCAGGCACACTCACATCCATACACACACACACACACACAGACACACACACACACATACACTCACCACCCACTCACTTCCATATATATACACACACACACATGGAGCCAATGTGCCAAGACATACAGATCCACATACTCTATGGTTATACTTGCACACACCAGCAGACACAGACACTCACATTACAGCACATATAATCCCACTTCTCCATTACCTACAATACATACTGAGAGTCAGCACACAGTACAGCGGTGAGAGCAGATGGATTGTGGCAGCTGTGCCACAGGGGGACTGTTTGCCACTGTTTTCAACCACAGGATCCCTGAAGAGTGTCAGGTCAGATAGTATATTCTCTTGCCATAGCTTACTATACGAAGAGACTAGTGAGGAAAAAACATTACAAGAAAAACCTTGCTAATAAAATGTAAAATGCTGGATATAATCTAAAGAGAGGAAAAAGACCTAAAAAATCTTGAAGTCCTAAACGTTCAGGGCAAATTAAACTTTCAATCATTGATCTAAAATCCTCCCGTACCTCCACTTTGTTCTTTCAAAGTGCTGTGAGTATACAAATAATGGGGCGGATTTTCAAAGGGTTACACGCGTATATTACGCGCGTAACCCTTTAAAACACCTCCTGCGCGTGCAAAGCCTATTTTGCATAGGCCCGGTGACGCGCGCAAGCCCCGAAACGCGCGTATGTCCCGGGGCTTGAAAAAGGAGGTGGAAAGTGGATGGGGAGGTCCAGGGGAGGGGCATGGGCGGGGCCGGAGCCTCCAGGCACAGCGGCCATTTGCCAGAGGCAGGTACAACTTCTAAGTTAAAGGTAAGGAGGGGGGTTTAGGTAGGGCTGGGGGGAGGATTAGGTAGGAAAAGGGAGGGGAATGTGGGGGGTGGGGGCGGAAGGAAAGTTCCCTCCGAGGCCGCTCTGATTTTGGAGTGACCTCAGAGGGAACAGAGGAGGGCTGTGCGGCTCGGCGCGCGCAAGGTGCACTTGCGCGCGCCTACCCCAGATTTTATAACATGTGCGCGCATGTTATAAAATCGGGAGTAATTTGTGCGCGCCGGGTTTTGCGCACAAATCTACACCCACGCCTAAATCTTAAAATCCAGCCCATTTTGCAAGCCCCGGGGCTTGAAAAAATGGGCGGGGAGTGGGCGGGCCGGGAATGGGGCGGGGCTGGGTAGGGGCAGGACTGAGGCCTCCAGCACAGCGGTTGTGCTGGGGGCTCACGTGCCGGCACTTGGCCGGCGCACGCAACCTACACCTGCCCAGAGGCAGTTGCAACTTCACCAACAAAGGTTGGGGGGGTTTAGATACTGGGGGCGGGTTAGGTAGGGGAAAGGAGGGGAAGGTGGGGGAGCGGAAGGAAAGTTCCCTCCAAGGTCGCTCCTCAACCTCGACATAAAAATTTATGTAAAATTGCTGGCCAATAGGTTAAAATATGTTCTTCCAAACTTAATATCCATTGAACAATCTGGGTTTGTTTATGGCAGGCAATCTAATTCCAATATTAGACGCCTATTCTTAGCTATGGAAATGAGTATTTGTAACAAAACTCTGGATTCAATTGTTGTTAGCTTCGATGCAGAGGAGGCCTTTGATAGGGTTTCTTGGTCCTTTCTTAATTATGTTCTGCTGGAGAATGGGTTTGCAGGTAATATCTTAGATGCAATACAGATCCTCTATACCAATCCCTCAGCCTATATCCAGGCTAATGGCACACTATCAGAGGCTTTTTCTTTACATAGAGGCATGAGGCAGGATTGCCCGCTATCCCCTTTATTATTTATCCTGACCCTGGAGCCCCTAATCAGAAGGATTAAACAGGAAAGTGACATTCAGGGGATTCGGATAGGGCATCTCAAAACCAAAATAATGTTGTTTGCAGATGATTCTACTGACACTATCAAAGGCCCAACATTCCTTCCAAAAAGTGTGGAATCTGGGAAATTCTCAGGGTTAAAACTGAATTTAAACAAATCGGAGGGTCTAGATGTGACCAGGACACTCCAAGCTAGATGGCCATCTTTTCTCTTACGGTGGACAGGGGACCAAATCAAATATTTCGGGGTTATAATTCATCAAGACCCCGTGCAGTGGTACATATGTAATGTAGTATCTCTGTTAAGGGAATTTCAACAGAGAACCCAGGCTTGGATGGAGTATCCGATCTCAGTTTTGGGGCGAGTAGCGTTATTGAAGATGATATTGATTCCAAAATTACTTTATATTTTACAAATGATCCCCATTGTATTCCTGAGGAAAGATATTAAGTATATAAATACTCTCTGTCCCAGATTTATATGGAAATCCAAGAAGGCAGGGTTGCCTATGTCCAAGATGAGTTATCCTAAAGTGGAAGAAGGAGTGGGGTTTTCCTATATCAAATATTGTAATTTGGCATGCATTTTGATGGGGATTGCTAGTTAGGTGGCCGGAGTGGGAGTCATACCTTGGAGGTAGAGCGACAACTTACCTCTTCTCTCCCAGGGATAAACTTCCTCCTTTGATTTCACAATCTCTGTTGTTTCAAAATGCTAGACGGGTATGGAAATTTCTTAGGAGTTTATTGCACCTTTCCTGGGAAATTTCTCAGTGTTTGCCACTGACTGGCAATCCATAGTTCTGCCCGAGAGACTCCCAAGCCTTATTTAAGTGATTGGCCAATAAGGGAGCGGACTCGATACAGTCTTTTCTAGATCTTAATAAGGGGAAATTGTACACAATAGATTACTATATTGAACACCTACATATGAATTCCAAATATTATCTGGCTTATTTCCAGATACAGACTTACTTCGAAGGTACTTTGGGAAAAGTCTGGTTTCAGTGTACTTCCGGCGCCTTTCAAAGGTGAGGAAAGTATCAATGTCTAAGGCATACCAATATATTCACTCTGTTACTACTTCTAATTTATTGCAGTCTTTAGCTGCGGTTTGGGTGAAGGACATTGTGGAGGATATTCAGAATGATGACATTCTAATGGGATTGCTTTTGGTCAACAAGTTTAAAATTCTCCCTAGCGGATGCCACTTTACTGCACTCTTTGTGGTCTTGTGTACAAATTCAGGAGTTTTGGCAGTCTTCCTTGAAATCATTGCGTTCCCTTCTAGAAGTGCAGGTCTCCTGGTCAGTGGCCTTTTGCCTGCTGTGTATGAAGGAGGATGAAATTTTGGTAAATAAGTTTCAAAAATCCCTTTTAATTAAAGCCTGTTTAGTAGCGAAAAAAATGTATTTTTGTAAAATGGTTGGATAACATTGGCCCCTCCGAATGTATGTGGAAAACGAATATGGTGGAATTGCTGCTATTGGAACATAAATCCATTAATCCCTTATCCCCAAAAAGCAGGGAAGTTTTTCTTTGATTTGGCAGCCATTCCTTCAGGCACTCCCTGGGGAAGTTCAGCAATCTCTAAGTGGGGAACATTGTGTCCCGCAATTCCTTAAGGTAACTATTAAAATTGGGTCAGAGCTTTTCTTGATTTGTTTTGTTTGCTATTGATGATCATGGTCGTATTGTTATTTGTATTGCCTTACTGGTATTACTATTATTATTATTTTCTTGTTTTGTTGTTGACTTGAGTGGAAGATGACTTTCACTCTTTCTCTTATACTCATGCTGTGCGGGATTCTGTCAATAAGAATTTAGAGGAGCAGTAATTTAGGGGGTGGGTGGTGGTGGTTGGGGGGGGAGGGGGACTGGGTGTTTGATCTGTTTTCATGGAAAATGTTTCCTTGAGGTTATGTTGTATTTACTTTGAATATGCCAATACAAATACTTATGCAAAAATAAATCATTTTTGAAGAAACAATTGAAATAAACAAGTAATCTTTTTAAAATAAAAATAGAAAAAACAAAGATGAGGTATGGGAGGATTTTTAGATCAATGATTGAAAGTTTAAATTACCATGAACTTGATAGGGCTTCGAGATTTCTGAGGTCTTTTTCCTCCTTTTAAATTATATCCAGCATTTTACATTTATTAGTGAGGCTTTTCTTGCAATAACCTACCAAGCAATAAACAATCCAAAAGACTACATCTATATAATTATGTTTATGAAAAAAAGGACCATATAGCTATATCATGAGGGCTGTGGTCTGGAAGCATACTCTCAGGAGCAGGACAGGACTGCAGGGCAGGAGCTGGATTTATCTTCTGCCTAGTCAGCCCCTTCTCCTGCAGGTTGAGCCTCTGGGTTCTGGGGGCTTAACTGGACAGTCTGCATATGGCAGGTCAGGCTGGAACTTAAGGTCAGACACAGGCTGAATGTAGTGAGCAGAGACAGACTGGGAGCAGAGCACTGGGTATTGGTACAGGGAAGAAGCTGGGATTGGATACTGGAACAGGCAAGTTGCTGAGGACTGGACACGGGGGCAGGAGGGTGGCAGGTTACTGAACAAGGGCTGGACTGGTTAGAGACAGGTTAGGATACTGAGCAGGGACTGGGCTGGGCAGACCATGGCAAGACCAGACAAGGACAGGATTAAACAAGGCAGACAAGGGCAACACAGAACACACAACATTGAGGCTTGAAGGCAGCAACACAGAAGGCCCATAGACCGTTAAGCATAAGGCCTGGAAGCCACTAAGCAAGGAGAAATTTGAGTAAGCCACATAGCAAGGCCTAAGGAGACAAGGAAAGGTAAGGCCTGAGTAGGCCACAAGGCAAAGGTCAAGATACAGGAAGGCCTAAAGGCCACAAGGTATTGAACAAGCTAAGACTGGCCAGGTCAGAGAACCAAGGGTGATTCCATAAAACGGAATAGGTTCTGGCAAGGCAGGGTTAAATGGTACTAGAGCTTGGTTATGATTGCGAGCAGCAAGATGGAACTTGGCAAGCCTGGACATGATGCTTGCTGAGGACCTCTGGTGGAAAGGAGGCTGTACCACAGGCTGAGTCTGGTGGCCAGTGAGGAGGTGGCATGGGTAGCTATAGAATAGAGCTCACTGGAGGCCTCTGCTGGTGGGGAGATGTCACAGCAGACTGGATTAGGGCACAGTGAGGCTGCATGGCAGTCAAAACTGTGACAAGCTAGATCCAAACACAAGTCAAATTTGCAAGGGTCATAGATGATCCACATAATTTGATAAGCTCTTGTTGATCCACATAAAGTGCTACCTCACCACTTTCAAAACATGTTAAAATCGTGCTTTACTCATATCAAGCAATGTTTGTGTTGTCTCAAAATGAAAGTGAGAACGACCCATTACTTAACTCACAAAAAAATCCCAACATGAATTCATATTTTGAGGGGTTTGCATCAGGGGAAATGTTGGAGTCCTCGGTCTCTGAAACACCGATCTATTTAAGTCTTCTATGCTGCAGCACATATTTGCCACAATGATCACATCCCATAATCATCATTCACACTCATCACCCTTCCACAGGTAAATATGTACTCACACAAACCTTCCATTCTGACACTATGCACCTCGTGATGCCTTTTCAGCCTATCATTTTTGTATGATACTATTAGTATGTCACTAATGGTAAAAAATGAAAAGGTTACATCATTTTCAGGCTTGGTTTTAAGCTTTGTTCATGGCTGTTTTCTTTTTTTCCAAAATAATTTTCTATTTTTCAGTTAATTTTGTTCTAGCCAGAATATGTACTATACCCAACATAATCTGCTACCATGAGAAGTATTGTAAAATGAGACTCGGTAGTGATGATAAGGCCTCAAATCACTATATAACTACAAACCAGGGGGTGGGAAAGCAAAGTGCAAAACATATACCATGTTTAATGCATGTGACACCATCTGTGTTTTATTCAAATAGTTCTATGTTTTCTGAAAATAAAATACAAATTCATGAGTCAGCACGCAGGATGGTCATGTGCGTATCCATAATAGGAAACACGTTGAAGCTTGGAAGCTGCAGAGAGAAATTAAATCTTTGAAGTGTCAGGGTTGGAGAAATATAAAATATGCCTGACACCGTAACTATTAAGGCCAAAAAGAACAAATCATCATCCCAGGAAAAAAAAAAAATACCACATTCTTGGCTGTAACATTCATTTTCCAATAGTCAAAATATAAATTGCACACAACCTGATAATTTACCAGACTTGTCAATAAAGGTGGATGGGTTGAACAGAAAGTATCAGTCCCTGCCTTTCGGTGCACTGCCACAGCTGTCTCTGTTCTACCTGAGAGCCCTAGGAAATATCTATCCACCTCTTCATTTGACAAAAGTAGGCAAGAAAAAGGGACACATTGGGACAGTATTACAAATAAGCACACTATATTTTTGTTCTGAACAACCATTTGCCAAATGAACTTTCTGCCAATTTTGCATTTAACGCCAGGTCAAAGGTTCTTTTGCTCAGGCTCACAGGATCTCACAACTACAATCCTGCAGCTGTATTAATAACGGTGTTAGTTTCAATTCTAATTCCTATTACCATTTTCACCATGAATCTGATCTTCTTTGAAATCCTTGCGTGCTCAGGCTGTATTTGCCACTTGCATAGTTTATTGGAAACTGAGTGCTGTATTTCAATATCTAAAAATAACTATTATTATTTTATGTCCATTGCCCTGTTTTTTTCACAACCCTAAATGAATACAAAAGTGCAAATCAAAATAGATAAAAAGTAAAGCATCTTGAACAATTATAATATCCAACAAACAAATATTCGTGAAAGAACATTATGCTATCCAGTTAATTGACAAATCATAATTCTTGTAAATTCAAGAGCAAAGGTTTATGAGAGGCTTCACAAAATTGTATAATTGATAACACGGTCAGTTCTCTGACATGGTCTGTGTTTCGCTAGAGGGGCTGCATCAGGAGGGACAAGAAAACGTGATAAACACCTCAAACCCAATTCTTGAGACAAAATGTGACGGAACCTTTCACTTTTAATAATATTCAATTCTACCCTAGCTACTACAGTCTCAACTCGTATTTCTTTTATCAAAGCTTTACTAAATTATTTTTTCAAGATGTATTCAGTCCATCGATAAAATAATTTTCCTCTGCTTAATTTTATTACTGAGTGGAATCTAAATGTTTTTAATAAATAAATAAATACAGAGATAGCAGTCTCTGTATAATAAGGTCAATTTGTGTATGATTTTTGACCTTGTCACTGAGATGTTATGAATTAGGAGGTTGCTATCCCATCTGCTTGTGGAAAAAGATTTTTTATATATATTTGTTAAAACTTCAGGAACAGCTAGACTCTTTAAAATACTAGCTTGCCTGTTTTTTTTCATCCAATCACGTCCTTTTTCAATCTTATTCCTAGGTTTCCTTTCTTTTGTTGCTTTTTATTATTATTTTTTATACTTGTTATAGAACAAATGGTGTGCACCTTTTATTGTGTCCAGGTCTGCTATTTTAACAATCTCTTTCCATATTCCAGTTGTTTATGCTACAGTAATTCTTTACATGTGTGTAAGTATAATGCCTATGTGCAGCTTTGATAAGGATCTGCATAGCATCAAACTCATTTAGGGAAATGAATATAGGCCAGAATGCATAGAATGTTTTCAGAAACTTTAAATACAAATATCTGAAAAAGAAAAAATATGAACAAAAAGGATATGATAGAGGTCTTTAAAATCATGAGAGGTCTTGAACGAGTAGATGTGAATCAGTTCTTTACACTTTCGGATAATAGAAGGACTAGGGTGCACTCCATGAAGTTAGCAAGTAGCACATTTAAGACTAATCAGAGAAAATTCTTTCAGTCAACACACAATTAAGCTCTGGAATTTGTTACCAGAGGATGCGGTTAGTGTAGTTAGTGTAGCTGGGTTCAATAAAGGTTTGGATAAGTTCTTGGAGGAGAAGTCCATTAATTGCTATTAATCAAGTTGACTTCGGGAATGGCCTCTGCTACTATTAGCATCAGTAGCATGGGATCTTCTTGGTGTTTGGGTACTTGCCAGGTTCTTGTGGCCTGGTTTGGCCTCTGTTGGAAACAGGATGCTGGGCTTGATGGACCCTTGGTCTGACCCAGCATGGCAATTTCATATGTTCTTAACTCATTCTGATAATGCAGTAATTATAAGAATGCATTTTATTTATTATTTATCTATTTGTTTATTTCCACAGAGGCAATATAAATAATAGTAAAATACAATTAAACAATTCCATCATAAAAATAAAATAACTCTAAAAATAATAGCAATACAAATAGAACATAAAAAAAAATAATATCAGAATAAAACCAATACATAAAAACAAATTAATACGATAGGTTAAATAATATTCAGACTGAATACCACCAGGGTATATAGATAAAAGCCAAATGAAGCAGCCAGGCCTTAGTCAATCATACAAAAGTTAAACACTTGCAAGTTAAACAAATGTTTTTGGAAGGGAATTCCACAAACAAGGGACTGCACTACAGAAGGGTCACTCTTATTTCAGTCAGAGGTGGGATATATATAAAAAGTCTTTCTTTTTGTTTTTTATTTTTGGTGTTGGTGTTTATTTCAGTTTAATTAAAATAAACCAAACTGAAATAAACATCAAACAAAATAAATAAAAAAAAAGAAATAAAACGGAAACATTCTGTGCACCCCTTAATGTATATCACAACAGATTGTGTATATCTATATAAGATATACACACACGTATACACATACACAAACACACACATGCCCAGTTGTACTAAGGTACAAAGATTTTCACAGATGGAGGCTCTACAGATACAAATATGCCCAAAGAATCCCAAAATGCACAGCATTTTGGCCTTTTGCATGTTTTAACATATGTATGGCCTTTTTGTGAAAACATGCACAAAATAGCCACCTCACACATGCAAAAATTGCATGTGTTCCACTACGTATGCAATTTTACAAAATTCTGAATTAATGTGCTGTTGAGATGCAATTCATACAAAGAAGCTCATTAACTCAGAACTCAGCAAAAATCAGCAAGCAAAGATATCTTCATAGGTTGGTTTTTGCAAAAACAAAACAAAACAAAATAAAAACTATACTTTAATGAGAAGCAGTTATTTTTTTTTGTGAAGCTGTCGGTAAGAAAAGTACATGAATTACTTTTTTACCTGGCTTGCACGTGAATCCCAGTAGAAAAGTTTTATGTGTACATGTTGCGCGCCCCGTCCGTGCACGGCCCACGCACAGGCCTGCTCACCTTGCTAGCTCCTCTGCAGGTCACAGGTTGGCCTCCCCAGCAGCAACCGCAAGCTCCTCCAGGCCTCGGCGTCCCACAGCGGTGGTCGCCGGGCCTTCCACTGCGCACCAGACCTCACGCCGGAGTTCGGCATCCCCAGTGACATTGGCCACACCCCTAGGTGCATGCACGGCCTGTCCGGCCTCTTGTAGGGCCAAGGGCGGGTCCTAGCTCCACAGGGCACCCAGATTGAACGTATGATATAAGGAAGTCCCTGCCTGCACTTCCTTGCCTTGACAATCGGGTCAGCACTGTAAGTGTACTAGTTTGCCTCCGCATTCACAGTCTTGTTCCAGTCTTGTTCCAGCATCCTACTGTTCCAGCCTTGTCCAGCGTCCTTCTGTTCCAGCGTCTGTCTGTCTTGTCTCCCCAGGTAGTACCCTCGGACTGTCTTTCTGGTACTGACCTCAGCCTGCTCCTTGACCATTCTGTTCGCTGCCTGGATCCTGATCTCTGCCTGCCTTGTGACCTCGTCAGATCTCTGGAACCTGACCCTTGCTTCGTTGACTACTCCTCGTACTGATCCTCGGATTATGACTTCAGCTGCCATTGACCACGTCTCCTGATTCTGGCTTTGTCCCTTGCCTTGTCATCGCCTATGCTGTACTGGCCTTCCTTGCTCCTCCAGACCTACAGCCTAGTGTCTGACTGCGCTCCCTTGCTGTTCATGGGCACGCCTCTCTACTACCTCTCTGGGAGACCCTGCAAGGCCCACCTAAGTCCAAGCAGCCCGGATCCCCAAGGGCTCCACCCGGGGGGGACTGCGGGCTTCCAGTGGTGAAGCTCATCCTAGCTTCTGTCTCCTCCTGTGCTCTGTCTTCTGGGGGCAGGTGCTTCCTGGTGCCTACCAGAGAGCCATTCTTCACTGCTCCAGGACAAGGGTCCAACTGCAAGTGCAACAGGTTGCCAAGGCCATGGACTCGGTGGAGTCTCCCGCCTCCAGGGCCCTACCGGGTTTGGCCGCCACAGTCCAAAAACATTGCAGGGCTTTGGAATCGCTAGCCTCTTCGGTGGAAGAGCTTCGTTCCCAGCTGCGAGATACAGCTCTGGCCAATCCCATGGGCCTATCGGCCTCTAAGCTACCCAAAGCATTGTTGGCACTCCCTGCACCTCCTCGATACAACGGGGACCCATGCTTCCTCAAGCAGTGCTTCATGCAAATTGCACTGCAACCCTCCTTGTTCCTGAAGGAAACCACTAAAGTGACTTTCATCCTTTCCCACCTGGAAGGGAAGGCTCTTGCATAGGCCTCTCCATTATGGGAGTGCTCTGATCCCATGCTTTCCAAGTTATCTGAGTTTGTTGCTCTCGTCAAGCAGACCTTCGAAGACCCAGACCACTAAGCTGTAGCCAGCCATAATCTACTCCACCACCGTCAAGGGTCACGGACCCTCTCTGAGTATATGGTGGAGTTCAGGACACTGACTACCGAGCTCGTGTGGCAAGAAGATTGTCTGCAAGCCATCTTCCTAGATGGACTCTCCATCAGTGAGAATCCCACTTCTCTAGAGGATCTGATTTCTCTCACCGGGAAGATTGACCATTGTCTCCGGAAAAGGCGCCTAGAAGTAAAGGCTTCCCACTCTCCTACACCGCATCCCACGCATGTCCAGAATCCTCCAGCAAAGACTCTATCACCACCTCCTCCTCCCGTGGTGGAACCAATGGAGGTGAACCATGGGCAACTGTCTCTGAGCGAATGTCTCCGTCAGAGGAAGGAGGGTCTCTGCCTTTACTGTGGTGCTTCCGGACATCTTTGGCAGTCCTGTCCGGTCCGTCTGGAAAACTGCAATGCCCGAGCCCGGCAGGGGTCCCGAGCTTGGGCGCTACTGTCACCAGCCCCCAACTCCTGCTTGCAGTCTCTCTGGGCATCGAGGCCCACTCCTTCACCACCTCTGCTCTTGTCGATACAGGAGCAAGTGGCAGCTTCATCATGGATGACATTGTCAAGCTTCTGAACATTCCTCTTTAGCCATTAGATGTGAGCCTCCACATCGTCTCCATTCAAGGAGAACATCTTCCAAGGCTCGTCACTCATTGAACAGTGGCTGTCCATCTTACTGTGGGCACTCTTCATGAGGAGATGTCCTTCTATGTGTTAAAACGTTCTACACATCCAGTCATCCTGGGCCTCCCTGGCTCCAGGTCCACAAACCCCAGTTTGATTGGCATTTCCTGCAATTGGTGCAGTGGGGTTCCAAATGCCATAAGACATGTCTACGTCTCCAGCAGTCTCTGTCTTGAAGCCTACCATCCTATCTGGTTTGCCTACCCAGTATGTTGAGTTCAAAGACGTCTTCTTGAAGCAGAAGGTGGACACTTTGCCTCCGCTACACAAGTTGAATTGCTCCATAGAACTTCTGCCGGGCAGCACTTATCTATTGTCTCGTCCAGAAACCCTAGCCATGTCTGAGTATATCAAAGAGAACTTAGAAAAAGGGTTCCTTCATCCCTCCGATTCTCCTGCTAGAGCGGGCCCGGGAATCCGGGAATGGCCCCAGCCAGTAGGCCTATGGGCCTTACAACATTTCTTTGGCTTTACTATTTATTACAGGAACTTCATTGCCAATTATTCTACCCTAGCTGCTCCGCTCACCACCATGACCAAGAAAGGGGCTAACACTCGTGTGTGGACACCCAAAGCACAAGCCGCCTTTCAGACTCTAAAAGAAGCATTCTGTTCCGGTCCTTGTCTTCGGCATCCAGACCCAAGACACCCATTCGTCGTCAAAGTCGACGCCTCTGCAATTGGAGCAGGAGCCGTCTTAAGTCAGTTTTCTCCAAAGGGTACCTTGTTCATTCTACTCACACAAGTTCTCTCCTACAGACCAGCACTACACCATTGGTGACTGAGAACTTCTAGCCGTCAAGTTGGCGCTCCAAGAGTGGCGCCCCTGGTTGGAAGTTGCACAACATAAATTTACCCTTTTCACCAACCATAAGAATCTTGAGCACCTTAAAGAAGCTCAACTCTTGAATCCTAGACAAGCCCAATGGGCGCTCTTCTTTGAACGGTTCAATTTCATTCTACATTATCGCCCAGCTTCCAAGAACCTCTGTGCGGATGCACTAAGATCCTTTGAACCAGAGGATGTTCCTGATGTTCCCAGACACATCATAGATCTTGCCTGCGTATCCCTTGCTGTGACCACTACAGTTCCAGTTGGGAAAACCATCGTTCCACATAGATTATGTGAATGAGTTCTGAAATGGGCCCATGATTCCAAGTTGGCAGGACACCCGGGTCGTACCAGGACCCTAGAGATGTTGTGGAGATATTACTGGTGGCCCAACATGGTGCAAGACTCTTGTAATTATGTAGATTCATGTCCCATCTGTGCCCAACAGAAGCCACCTACCGGACGGCCTTGGGGCCTACTCCAACTGCTCCCAGCATCTACCGAGCCATGGTCCAGCATTTCAATGGACTTCATCACAGACCTGCCTCTGTCCCAGAACAATACCGTAACCTGGGTCATCATCGACCGTTTTTCGAAAATGGATCACTTCATTCCCCTGCTGGGCCTCCCATCGGCCCCAGAACTAGCCAAGTTGTTCCTGAAACACATTTTTCGTCTCCATGGACTCCCAAAGGAAATCATATCCGTCCGAGGACCACAATTTGCCGCCAGGTACTGGCGCTCTCTATGCAAAAAGTTTAACATTGCCTTGAATTTCACGTCGGCCTATCATCCACAGGTTGGTCCTTTCAGGTCAAACTGAAAGGACCAACCGGATGTTGAAAATGTTCCTTCGTTCCTACTTGAATGATCAGCAGGACAACTGGTCTGATCTGTTATCCTGGGCTGAGCTGTCGCATAATACCCACGTCGCTGCTGCCACTGATTTATCTCCATTCTCCATGGGATTCGGACAACAACCTCAGCTGCCACTTCCAGTTCCTCTGACTGTTCCTTCTCCAGCTGGGCAATTAATGGCCCACACCATTCACCAGGTGTGGAATCAAGTCAAAGAACGCCTTACCCAGGCCGCTGAGCACTCCAAGCTCACTTCCAATGCACATAGATGTCCCGCTCCACTCTTCTGTCCTGGTCAGAAGGTGTGGTTAAGCACCCGACACATAAGGTTGAGACACCTCTCATCGCCTGGCTCCCAAGTACATCGGCCTGTTTCCAGTGCTTCAAAGAGTGGGCACAGTGTCTTATCAACTTCAGCTTCCTCGTGCCATGGGCATCCACAACACATTCCATGTCTCTCTGTTGAAGTCTTTGGTCCTCTCCTGGCCCTCTCGTAGAGATCCTTCACCTCCGCGGATCTCTACCGAACCAGATTTGTCACTCCAGGTAAGAGAGGTCCTCGACGTCCGTTGGCCTCAAGGTAGATGGGAATACTTCTTAGCTTGGGAGGGTTATGGGGCCGAGAAGTACTCATGGGAACCATCCCACAGCATTCTTGATAAAGAGCTCCTGAGGACTTTCCATAGGACCTATCCTGAAAAGCCATGGCTGCATAGAGGGAGGTCTAGAAGGTGGGGTACTGTTGCATGCCCCGTCCTCGCCTGGCCCACGCACGGGCATGCTCACCTCGCTAGCTCCTCTGCAGGTCTCAGGTCGGCCTCTCCAGTGGCAGCCGCAAGCTCCTCCAGGCCTTGGCATCCTGCGGCGGCGGTCGCAGGGCCTTCCACTGCGCACCAGGCCTCATGCCGGGGTTCAGCATCCCCAGTGGCGTTGGCCACGTCCCTACATGTGAGCGCATGGACCGCCCGGCATCTTGAAGGGCCAGATTGAACGTATGATATAAGAAAGTCGCTGCCTGTACTTCCTTGCCTTGTCAATCAGGTCAGCACTGTAAGTGTACTAGTTTGCCTCCATGTTCAAAATCTTGTTCCAGTCTTGTTCCAGCATCTTACTGTCCCAGCATCCTACTGTTCCAGCCTTGTCCAGCGTCCTTCTGTTCCAGCGTCCTTCTGTTCCAGCATCTGTCTGTCCTGTCTCCCCAGGTAGTACCCTCGGACTGTCTCTCTGGTACTGACCTCAGACTTCCCCTTGACCATTCTGTTTGCTGCCTGGATCCTGACCTCTGCCTGCCTTATGACCTCTTCTTACCTCTGGAATCTGACCCTTGCTTCGTTGACTACTCCTCGGACTGATCCTCAGATTCTGACCTCGGCTGCCATTGACCACATCTCCTGATTCTGGCTTTGTCCCTTGCCTTGTCATCACCTACGCTGTACTGGCATTCCTTGCTCCTCCAGACCTACAGCCTAGTGTCCTACCGTGCTCTCTTGCTGTTCGTGGGCATGCCTCTCTATTACCTCTCCAGGAGACCCTGTGAGGCCCACCTAAGTCCAAGTGGCCCAGGTCCCCAAGTGCTCCACCCGGGGGAACCGCGGGCTTCCAGTGGTGAAGCTCATCCTAGCCTCTGTCTCCTCCTGTGCTCCGCCCCCTGGGGGCAGGTGCTTCCTGGTCCCTACCAGGGAGCCGTTCTCCACTGCTCCAGGACAAGGGTCCACCTCCAAGCCTAACAGTACAATTGTGACTTTTCTGCAAAACTTAGCACATCAGCCTCACAGATAGATATTGCCTATCCTATCTACTCTATCTGACTACTCTATCTAACTATCTATCTATCTATCTATCTATCTATCTATCCATCCCTTTGTAGGGCAGAAGGGAGATTAATCTTTTCAGTCCTTGCTAGTTTGTAATTCTTTTCAATGTGGAAGATATAATACAGATTATGGCAGGCAGTCTAGGCTATATGCACAGAATGGAGGCAATTCATACAAATCTTTCTCATGCATATTAACTGTGGATATTCTGAAAATCTGACTGGCCAGGGGTGACCCGAGGATTGGATTGAGAACTCCTGGTCTAGGGTGCTTACAGGAAACCTCACTGCTTTATAAGCCATTGCCTGCAAATTGTCACAATTATCTATTGATCCTTCAGAGAACGCCTTACCCACAGAGATTTCCACACTTTCATGCTTCATACAGTAAGCTTTTTCCTCTCCCAAATTCAGTCTTTATCAACATTTCCATTCTCTACCTTGGAACAAAGAACCTGACCCTTACCACAGTTTACATGTATTTTATTTTATACTTAAATTTATGGATCGCTTTACTCTTGGTTGGATCCAAAGTGATTTATAAAACAATTCAATATATCATACAATGTACATAATAAAAAATGAATACATAACAAGTTACAGAAACTCACTGCCCCATAAGCTTAAAATAATTGTAATATATCACAGAAATGTAAAATAAAAAAGTCCTAAAACCTCAACCCAAACATAAATCCAAAGAGACTACACAACCCAACTCTATAACAAAAATAATCAAAAGAAAAATCTTAAGTCCTAAACAGATAATACCCCTAGTTGTAATCATTCCAAAGCAGCTTAAAAAACAATATTAGGAGTTCCGAGTTAATGTAACACATTTTAAGGGATGGCGGTATTATGGATGTGTGCTGATTTTCCCTGGTGAAAGTCATGAGTTTGACAATTTCTTTTCATTTTTTTACACTCCTTGATATCATAATTATTTAGTTTCAAATGTGGACATTTTATGAGCATTAGCATCCGGGGCAATACTTTGGTTTTTCATTATGTTCTTTCAAGCACTGTCAGCAAATTGAGTACATCTTCATATGGGAGAAATTCAAGTATTAAATACATGAAGTTTGATATTCAAAGGCATTTAGCTGGATAATGTGCACGTTATCCTACTAAATGCCAAGAGTGACTATCCCCGCCACTAATCTGACTAAATTTTAATTGAATATTTCATTATCCAGCCAAAATATAGCTGAATAAGAAAAAATCATTTTAGGGGCATTCCAGGTTGGGGAAGAGTTAACTAGACTTATTTGGCTAACTCTGTACTTATCTGGCTAACTCCAATGTTTTCAATTAGCTGATTAAGTTGTTTGCCTATCTCAAGACATTGATGAGAGCTGGTGTAAAGTTATCTGGCCTCATGTGGCTGGACAATTTTATCCTTAAACGGCTATATTCAAAGGAAAATAGTCAGTTAAGTAGCAATGGCATTTTAACAAAAGGCAGTGCGTGGGCCTGGCAGCCCAAATCCATGTTCCCCATTCAATGTAGTGAAAAGAAGCCTGCAGGCCTGAGACAGCCCGCCTCCCAAATCTCTCCAGGTATTAATAAAAAATAAAAGTATTAGGTGTCAGTGCCAGCCTCCACCCCCCTCCCTGACGAGGAATTATCTCAAATGAAGGCTTTATCCTCCCCTCCCTCCCCCCACCCAGACCGCAGTGCCTTTGAGAAACTCCCTTCAGCACCAGAATCACAATACTTTGTGATCCTGCTGCCTTCCGGCATTTTTCTGAGCGCATTGCCGGAAACGTAAGCTACCAGCATTTCTATCAGAGGTTAATATGCCTCTTGTGCTTCCAGCATTGCAGTCAGAGTGAATCCTGTAGGAATTTACTTGCAGTAAAATGGCATAGCAGTGTGCCTTTTTAATCACATCTTTGAAAATAGGCTTCTTAAAGTTACATATTCTAGATGCTAAATCACAGAAACAGATGTTAAAAAAATGGAGGCGTCAATTTTCAAAGGGTTTAGAGGCCAACTCTGGGAGTTAGGCTCTTAAATTGGCCCTTTTGAAAATATATTTGATCTAAAAGGAGGGTAGCTTCTGGCCTCAGAGCTGACAATTTGGTTAAGCTTTAAAAAATAAAATCAACATACTGCAGCAGAGCCAAACTCAGCCAGTGGGGGATATCCCCCAGATCTCAGTACAACATGATGTTTCCATTTCATCTCATGCTATTTGGGTTGTTAGTATTTTTTCCATCATTAATGACTTCCTGTTTGGGTTTTCTTGAACAACCACAGTAGTTTGATTTCAATATTTATAGAACCTTTATTTAGGGTCTCATACTGCTTTTTAAGAAAACCTATTTTTCGAAGAAAAGTTTGTACTAGTTTTCAGAAACTAGCATTGTTTTACTAGATATTTGTGTTATTTCTTTCATTGTATCCAGGGGTTTGCTTGGTAAATGTTCACATGTTTGGTATGCAGTGGGCCAAATTGGAAGCTGAGATATCTGTGAAGTTCTTTAGTGGGTCCCAGATTGAATACATTATTATATTACAAGCTTGATTTAAAAAAAAAAAAAAAAAAAAAACATTTGCATACGCATAAATGGGCTATTGAAAATTGCTTGGGAAGTTGTGCACATAAATGTATGTGCAGAATTAACACACGCATTTTTATGTGCACAAGAAAGAGGAGTTCCGGGGGGTGGAGTGGAGTGCAGGGAAATAATTTATGTGCGTACCTTTGTTTTTTAGAAGTACGCATGTAAATGGACAAGCACACATTTACACCTGCTCTGGAGGAGGTGTAAATGCGTGCACATAAGTCTATCAGGGTTTCCTCACATAGCCCTAACTTTCAAACCTAACTTAGGTGTGTAATTTGTAAGTTTTATATGTATGCTTGTTTTATTTTAAATGTATATGTGTTATTTTGCAATTTGCTTAGCGTGGCTGGTCCGATATGGAGGAAAATCAGATTTGATTAAATAGGAAAATAAATCTGCTTTGAAATTTTTGCATGCTGTTATAAAATTACTCTTCCTATTTTATATGGCCCTGCTGGATCAAACCACAATAAAGATAGTTACAAACAAATATAGGAGACAATTTTCAAAAAGTTACACAGTGGATGCATGCGTAAAATTAGCATATTTTGCATAAATAGCACATATATGCTGATATGTTATTTAATATACCGTATGAGTATGCATGTATTACCAGTGTATATGTAAACAGGGAAAAAAGAGGAAGGTTAGAGGTGTTCCAGTGCATGATTTGGAAGAACATGCACAAGGCGCTATTTTATAAGCGGCATTTTCATATACATTACTTAAATTGTCTGTTCACTTTTATACCTGCTAATTGACTTGCACAATTGAAATACCACGTCTTTTGTCTGCAGTTTTGGGTGGGATATATGTGTGAACTGGGAGAGGTTCAGGGTGAAGTGCTAGAGGATCTGGGTGAACTTGGGTCTGGGTGGAGGTATGAGCAGACCAGTGATTACAACTATGAGGATAGCTTTCAAAAAACCGCATGCAGCGGCATGTACATGTGTATGAAGCTGCACACATATTTGCTATGGTATTTTATAATCTGCGCATATGATATCTGCATGTTTAATAAAACACATGTAATTCTACCATGCAACATACATGTGTACATAGGCTTAGGTGCGAATACCTGCAATGCATTGAAGCCACATATATCAATGGATTGCACGCATGTACTTTACCTACCTATTTAAAATATATAAATGTGTATATTTTACGTGTGAAAGTAAACTACGGCTTACTCGTGTAAGTCCCAATCTATTCGTGTAGGCTGGCCAGTTTTAAAATGTGCATGCATCAAGGAAACTAACCAGCTTACCAATTAGTCCATCTGTTTGCCCAGTCCTTTTCCAGGTCATTGAGACCCTTCTGTTCTTCATCCTGAACTTCCCACAGTCCAACCAGACCAGCCACTCTGTACTGTACATAAATACGTTAATATCACTTACACCAGATAATTGGAAGGTGTACAAATCCGTAAGCTGGAAAATGCACGCATGTACTTTTAAAATAGGAACGTATGCATTATAATTGTCAGCCCCTTCTTGGAACTCTCCCCCAGTTCGTCAGCCTGCACCCAGGGACGCAGCTATCTTATAACATACGTCTGTTTATGCACGCATGTTATAAAATAGTCTGGCCGCAGGCGAGCACACATGTGCATGCCTGTGCGCGCCAATCCCGCCTCTACCATGTAAGTGAGGGGATTTTAAAAGGAACGTGCGCCGACGAATTTACCAGTTTTACCAATTTGTTCCCAGTTCATCCAGTTAACCCCCCCCCTGGTTTTACAGCCTATACACCCCCCAGTTACCCATCTGAAATGGCTCATTATTTGTTTTTGTTTGCCATACATAGCAGAAGTAAAGTTATGCGGCTGGGGGCCTCGATGCACACCAGACTGTGTAAGTATTTACGTGCAAATTTCTGGTTAAAGTCCCGAAACACCCATGTACTGCTCAGGCCCGGCCCAGACCATGCCCGTGTCCCGCCCCTTTTTGAGAAGTTCCAAGATGTTGGCCCAGTGATATTTGCGTGTGCATCCAGATGGCTTTTAATATCGGCACCGCGTGCACGAGCCCATTTTCGTGCATCCCATAATTTCAGCGCACACCTGGCTTTTAAAATTCACCATTATGTGTGCAAGCATTTTCAGAAGCAGAGTACAAATATACTTTCTAAAATACCTGCCTTCATCGTTAATTCCGGGTTATTACACATGCATTGTTATAATTATTACATGCATAAAATGTAAGTGTGTCATTTTATAACGTGGGTAGAGAAAGTATCGGCAGGATTTTCAAAAGGTTACGTGCGCTGGGCCTATTTAAAAAAGGCCCAGCTGCGTGCGTAAAGGGGTGGGGAGAGGGCAGAGCGGTCCGGGGCGAGGTGGGAGAAAGGGCGGGGCCAGAGGCTGAGAGATCGCGTGCCGGCAGCCTGCTGGCGTGTGCAACTTGCTGCCCAGAGGCAGGCGCAAAAGGTAAAATAAAACTTTTAGGGGGGGTTAGAGTAGGGATGGGGGGAAAGGTTAGGGGAAGGGGTGGGAAGGTCAGGCTACGGGGGAGGGAACAGAGGAAGGCAGCGCGGCTCGGCGCACACAAGGTGCACAACTGTGCACCCCCTTGCACGCGCTGACCCCGGATTTTATAACATGCGCGCATACATGTGCGCGCGCCAGGTAGCGCGTGCGCATGTTTTAAAATCTCTCCCTATGTGTGTTCCTGCATTACAAATGTATGTGTTTACTGAAACATTGGGGGCAGAAACATGTGATATTTTACAAACTGTGCGGCTCCCGCCAAACAATTTACAAAATACTAGCATATATTTCTGTGCGCCCACTTGTGTGCGGAAATGGTGTATGGTGAGCAATTTTGAAAGTTGGGCTCAAGGAGGGTAATTTAATAAACTGTACCTATAGAGCTAAAGTCTGTGAGTTGAAAAAATGCGCAGACTTCAGCCTAGATTTCAAAATGGACTTATGCCAGAAAGTCTGCTTTAAAAATTAGGGCTGTGAAATTTAGGGCAGACTTATGCTCTGGAGCAGGTTTCAATGTGTGTGCATTCATTTACCCATGTACTTTTGAAAACTGAAGCATAAATGATTTCCCTGCCCCGACTCCCACCCCAGAACGTCTCTGTTTTGTACGCTAACAAATATGCTCATGAGCTATGTGCGTACTTTTACACACATAACCATGTTTTACCTGCATATGTGCTTTCACTTTGAAAATTGCTGCAGGCTCAAAGTATCCACAAATATTTGTACCTGATTTTTCTATGGATACTTTTCTCATGAAAATCAACATGTGCAGAAATGAAAATGCAACCTACGTACGTCGTTTTTCTCCCCCAGACCTGCTGACAGTCCTACTTTTCTTAGGGAAATCAGGACATCAGGTCTATGCATGTAAATGGATTAGAGCAGGGGTCAGGAACCTATGGCTCGGGAGCCAGATATGGCTCTTTTGATGGCTGCATCTGGCTCGCAGACAAATCTTTAATAAAAAAGTAAAAATCTAACAAAATCCCCCACCCTCCTGACGCCCCTCAAGACCTCCAAAATTAATTTACTACAACCCCCACCCTCCTGACCCCCCCAAGACCTGCCAAAAGTCCCTGGTGGTCCAGCGGGGGTCCGGGAGCGATCTCCTGGACTTGGGCTGTCGGCTGCCAGTAGTCAAAATGGCGCCGACGGCCCTTTGCCCTCACTATGTCACTGGGGTCGACCATTTTGATTACTGGCAGCCGACGGCCCTTTGCCCTTACTATGTCACAGGGGCTACCGCCGCCATTGGTCGACCCCAGTGACATAGTGAGGGCAAAGGGCCGTCGGCGCCATTTTGACTACTGGCAGCCAACAGCCCAAGTCCAGGAGATCGCTCCTGGACCCCCGCTGGACCACCAGGGACTTTTGGCAGGTCTTGGGGGGGGGGGGGCAGGAAGGTGGGGGGTTGTAGTAAATTAATTTTGGAGGTCTTGGGGGGGGCGTCAGGAGGGTGGGGAGTTTTGTTAGATTTTTACTTTTTTATTAAAGATTTGTCTGCGAGCCCTGGACCCCCGCTGGATCACCAGGGACTTTTGGCAGGTCTTGGGGGGGGGGGGGTTTAGGAGGATGGGGGGTTGTAGTAAATTAATCTGGCAGGTCTTGGGGGCGTCAGGAGAGTAGGGGGTTGTAGTAAATTAATTTGGTAGGTCTTGGGAGTCAGGAGGGTGGGGGGTTGTAGTTAGTATGGCTCTCACGGAATTACATTTTAAAATATGTGGTGTTCATGGCTCTCTCAGCCAAAAAAGTTCCCGACCCCTGGATTAGAGGGAAGGGATAAAGGTGGTGGGAGTTAAATTTTGGACTGGCTCATTCTATCCTGAAAAAAATTGAGACATTTGGTCATTCAGCTCCAAATAACTAATACAATGAATGAAATTTGTGAAAATACGAAAGGTCAACTAATTGTTATACAGCCCAGATGCATTCTGTGCCCTAAGCAAGATATTTTAAAGCCTAAAAATTTTTGGTTGGGTTCGTTTTTCATTCTGAGGTTAATTTAATTGTTTTTTCAAGTTTATTTGGTTTTCTGGACTGAAAAAAGCTTTAAACAACAGCCCCCCCCCCAAACAGAAAGAAAACAAAATTGAGCCTCCCCAAGGCCCTCAACTCCTCTTCTGCTCTGCAAAATCAAACTCAGAGGTGAGATCTCCTCAATTGGGTAAACCAGGCTCAGCCGGTCCCTCCGAATCCTGTCCTGGGTCCAGGCCTACCCAGCTGGGCTAAGTAGTATCCACATATATTTGCACCTGATTTTTCTATGGATAATTTTTCCCTTGAAAAATAACATCAATAAGTTTGAAAATACGACGGTTGTACAATATAATAGTGGTGGATACACCTGAGACAGGTTCCAAAGTGGCATCATTGTCCTCAGTTTGGCCAGCGAGTGGGCTTTGATCCTGCCCTCATCATCCTTTTTTGGACCAGTGGGGAAAGTGGGGGCCAGGGAGGGAGATCCCCAGCTCCAGATGTTTCCAGAGGATGGGAGGGGACCATGGAGGCCCTGGATGGGCCCAGGTCAGTCCAGTGGGGTAGGCCTGAGAACTGGCTTTGATTTTCTGGGGTGGGGGGTAGGGGGTTGGAAGACCTGTGGGAGGCCCAGTTTTTTTTGTTTTTTTTATTTGGACAATGAAAATAAAACACCCAAACATTTTCTGTATTTTCATGACAGGCCATTTTTGTTTGCTTTATTTATTTATTTATTTTTAATTATTTATCATTTTCAAAAATACAAAAAATCAAAATGGTGCATTAAAAGAAATACATGGATTAGTGTACACAGTAATTACATGAATATCCATATACATCTGTATATGTCTGCTCTAGTAAATACAAATCAGAAATACATTCTTTAGCACTCTAAAGGTAAGGTTTGTCTGTTTGCGGATAACACTAAGATCTGCAACAGAGTGGACACGCCGGAAGGAGTGGAGAGAATGAGATGGGATTTAAAGTAGCTGGAAGAGTGGTCGAAGATATGGCAGCTGAGATTCAATGCCAAGAAGTGCAGAGCCATGCATATGGGGTGTAGAAATCTGGAAGAACTGTATTCAATTGGGGGTGAAGGGCTGATGTGCATGGAGCAGGAGAGAGATCTTGGGGTGATAGTGTCTAACGATCTGAAGTCGGCAAAACAACGTGACAAGGTGATAGCTAAAGCCAGAAGAATGCTGGGCTGCATAGAGAGAGGAATATTGAGTAATAAAAGGGAAGTGATGATCCCCTTGTACAGGTCCTTGGTGAGGCCTCACCTGGAGTACTGTGCTCAGTTCTGGAGACCGTATCTCCGAGGAGACAGAAACAGGATGGAGGCGGTCCAGAGAAGGGCGACCAAAAAGGTGGATGGTGTTCATTGAATGACTTATGAGGAGAGATTGAAGAATCTAAATATGTACACCCTGGAGGAAAGGAGGAGCAGAGGTGATATGATACAGACTTTCAGATACTTGAAAGGTTTAATGATCCAAAGATAACAACAAACCTTTTCCGTTGGAAAAAAATCAGCAGAACCAGGATCACAATTTAAAACTCCAGGGAGAAAGACTCAGAACCAATGTCAGGAAGTATTTCTTCACGGAGAGGGTTGTGGATGCCTGGAATGACCTTCCAGAGGAAGTGGTGAAGACCAAAACTGTAAAGGACTTCAAAGGGGCGTTGGATAAACACTGTGGATCCATAAAGTCTAGAGGATGTGAATGAAGAGTGGGTGGCTCACGGGAATGTCGGCTACTACCTGGTGATAATACCCTTATTCAATAAACATACACATGGTTTATGCGACTCTAACATTGCTCTAAGCTTCAGCGGCAATGAGGAAATGTGGAAAAAAGGATTTGCATTAACAAAAATGCGGGGAGTAGCTTGCTTGTTACGGCGGTAACTACCCCAAACCAAATAAGCCTGATACTTCACTTTCAATGCATATCCAGCATAGCTCTCTGCTTCAACGGCAGAGGAGAAAGTCTGACACTTCACGCATATCCAGCATAGCTCTCTGCTTCAACGGCAGAGGAGAAAGTTTGACACTTCACACATATCCAGCATAGCCCTCTGCTTCAACGGCAGGGGAGCAAGACTGATACTTCACTTTCAATGCATAGCCAGCATGGCTCTCTGCTTCAATGGCAGGGGGGATGAAGAAAGGTGGATCTATATTCAGGCAACAACCAACTAGGACTGAATTACATAGTCTGGATAAACAGATTAGCATGGGTGTAGCTTGCTTATTGCGGTGGTTAATAACCCTAACTAATTAAGCTATTTCACTTAGATGCAGTTCCAACTACATTAATGGCTGGGGTGGAAGGGAAATAGAATAAAAAAGGTTACTAAGAGCCAAGAGAAACAGATAAGTTTGTGAGAGAGAAAAAAAAAAGTGCGAAAGCTTGCTGGGCAGACTGGATGGGCCGTTTGGTCTTCTTCTGCCGTCATTTTTATGTTTCTATGTTAACATATCAATCAAAAGGAGAGTTATATTTGGTTAATCAAAAATGGGAGAAACTTCAAATAACCTAACCAAAGAGGAAAAGACATGGCAAAAACCCTGCACTTTATTCCTTATTTTCATTACTGGACAACCGGGGAAGAAGTTGGTAGTTTTCTTTGTTCAATGAAAAATTTTAACTGGTCTGGATTAAAAAACAAATGATTCCTCCTGTTTTCTAATTAGACATTTACATGGAAAACATAAATTAAATGAAAAACCCATCAATATCACTTCTTGACGATATGCTAAGAAAGCTTTTCGTCTTACCTGTGTAGTCACAGCTAAGTCGGGAAATATTTTAATAGGTTTATCCAAATAGGAAATAGGATACTTATTAAAATATTTTTTCATGATCTGATTTAAATCATTTATTGAATAAAGGGTTACCAGTAAGGTTCCCCAATCTATAACATTTACACTGGAGTCCTCAAAAAAATTAGTGAGGTCTCCCTGAAACATTTCTTCAGATCTATTTCTTATTCTACTTGACTTAGGGAGAAAATAGTAATTATTAATTACTGGTGAGTCACTTGATACAAATCCAAGCGCTTCATTCAGAATTTTGTTTTAAGTAATCAATGGAGTTTCCCCAGCCACCTGGGGAAATTCAGAATCCCTATATTGAGACGCTTAGTATTGTTCTCCAGTGACTCTAACCTTCTAGATAATTGTTCTCTATCTTTAACAACAGCTATGTTAAATTCCTGTATCTTACTTTCTTTATTTTCCAAATTTTTAATTCTGTCGTTTGATTCTTTTATTTTCTCTTGATCTTGCAAAAAAATCCTGCAGATATCTAGAATTGATTAAATCCACCTTTCCTTCCAGCTCTTTAATATTAATTGACATACCAGCTATCAATTCCCAGTGTGTCCAGGTCGAAGTCCTATAATTCTACTATTGCTGCTTGAAAGTTGTTTAGTTTCTTCATTCAGTATGGCCAAAGCCATAGATTCTTCTATCCTAAAGATGCACCTGAGGTAGCTGCAGGTTCTAATTCAGATCTTACTTCT
This sequence comes from Rhinatrema bivittatum, assembly GCF_901001135.1. NCBI lineage: Eukaryota > Metazoa > Chordata > Amphibia > Gymnophiona > Rhinatrematidae > Rhinatrema > Rhinatrema bivittatum. The sequence goes on from NC_042617.1 coordinate 60,315,233, forward strand.
TCTGGGCTTTTTATGCGGGTCTGAATTTCCCTCGCTACAAGCTCGGAGTCGCTGTTCTCTGATAGGACTGATCCAGTAGCTAATCTGATGGTTCTCTGTACTGGAGGAAGTCCGATGTTTGGACTTAAAGACGCCTCCTCTGTGGAGTCGGGCTGTCCTCCCTGACTTCCCGGCTCATCAGGCTCTTCAGCTCTCAAATTATTTGGTGCAGGTGGGACCATGAAACTAGTGATAACTTGCTGTATAGGTGAAGATAATGATGAAGGGAGGGAGGGAAACACCCTCACGTTCCCTTTCCGCTTAGCTGGCATCTTTACTTATCAATAGACCTATCAAGCAGTTCTCACTTGGTCTCTAAATTTGCCAATTATGTATATATAACTAAATGCTTGAAAGTCAAGGAAAAGAACATATTGTAATTACCTTACAAAAGTAATAATTATAGTTGAAATCCTACGAATTCCGGTGAAGCCCGGCAAAGCCCGATGAAAGCGCGCGCGGCTTCAGCTGCGCGCGCCGGCTCTGCAGCGCACCGCTGGCAGGCCTCTCTTATAGGCCGCTTCTGGTTCCGCCTCTAGGACCCACCCTCTGTTCCTCCGTTCTCTCTGCCTCTCCGTCAGGGCTTCGATCTTATCCCCGGACTCGCAACAGATGGTATTGGCGCAAAACAGGTCAGAGTCCCTTTCGTTTCTCTCTCGGATCTCAGGGCTCTGGCAGGCCGCTCTTATAGGCCACTTCCGGTTTCACCTCTAGGACCCACCCTCTGCACCTCCGTTCTCTCTGCCTCTCCGTCAGGGCTTCGATCTTACCCCGGAGTCACAACAGATGGTATTGGCGCAAAACAGGTCAGAGTCCCTTTCCTTTCTCTCTCGGATCTCAGGGCTCTGGCAGGCTGCTCTTATAGGCCACTTCCGGTTCCACCTCTAGGACCTGTCCTCTGCTCCTCCGTTCTCTCTGCCTCTCTGTAGGGGCTTCGATCTTACCCCGGAGTCACAACACTAAACTTGAGCATGATGATCTTCTATTAATTAATTATTTGTGCTGCGCTAAGTTTGTCAGAGCAAAATAAAAACAGTTTGTTCTAAATAACTAGAGTCATCTCTACTAGAAACTTCCAGAAATTCCTAGTTTTGATAATTAGGAGCACATGAAAGCATTTCACCTCAGAGCTTACAGTGAATTTAAAAAACTGGATTTTTATTTTCTAGTGCAATAGAAGATGCAGAATGTTCTTTAAAGATATCTCAGTTTTAAAGTACATTAATTGTCATTAATTGAAAATAAAGCAAAATAAAAATCAGTATATTCTAGGGGAAACGTGTAAAATCATCAGTGAGAAATCAAATCTTGTTCAGTTTTTTTAAGGTATTAGTATTAGTGAATTTATATCCTTCACTTTTGCTCTCTCTGTCTAAACTATTGTGATCAGATTTCCTTCCCAGCACATGCTGAGAGTTGCCAAGCAGGCAGAAGACAAAATCTTAAGTAATTCACCAAAGATGAAGCTTTCATTGCCCTTGAGATCAATTTATTCAGATTCTGAAAATAAGAAAAACATTTTTCCTTTAAAATGCAGATGTTCTGAGGAACTAGAGCTGTAGTACCTCTTAACCACTGCTCCTACTCATCGACTCTCAGCACATAAATCATATCGCCATCAAGAGTAAATGCATGAGAAACAAAAAATTAAAAAGGATATTTGCAGCTTTTTGAACATTAATGTAGAGTACACACTTTAACCCATCTTTAGCATAACAATATATAGTGGGATAAAATTTCACACACCTATGAGGAAAGGCTGAAGAGCTTAGGGCTGTTCAGTTTGGAGAAGAGACGGCTGAGGGGGGATATGATAGAGGTCTTTAAGATCATGAGAGGTCTTGAACGAGTAGATGTGACTCAGTTATTTACACTTTCGAATAATAGAAGGACTAGGGGGCATTCCATGAAGTTAGCAAGTAACACATTTAAGACTAATCGGAGAAAATTCTTTTTCACTCAATGCACAATAAAGCTCTGGAATTTGTTGCCAGAGAAGGTAGTTAGTGCAGTTAGTGTAGCTGGGTTCAAAAAAGGTTTGGATAAGTTCTTGGAGGAGAAGTCCATTAATGGCTATTAATCAATTATACTTAGGGAATAGCCACTGCTATTAATTGCATTAGTAGCATGGGTTCTTCTTAGTGTTTGGGTAATTGCCAGGTTCTTGTGGCCTGGTTTTTGGCCTCTGTTGGAAACAGGATGCTGGGCTTGATGGACCCTTGGTCTGTCCCAGCATGGCAATTTCTTATGTTCTTAATCAGGGCAAGTCACTTTACCCTTCATTGCCTCAGGTACAAACTTAGGCCTGGATTTATCAAAATGCACTAAATATTGCATGTGACAGGAAAAGGGGTGTGTTTTATGGTAATAGGCAGTTTATTGCAATTTGCACTAATACCTAGATGAAATGCAAATTGTGATAGCTTTTTTGCACTTTATGATAAGTGCTAGAATTGTATTTCCTACATACAACAACTGGGGGGGGGGGGGGAGAGAGAGAAAGAGAGAGACTAACCATAATGCCCTCACACTAGATAGGTATTTATATCTCTTTGGGAGGCCCACCTAGTACCTTGAGGTGAGGTTTAGGTATTAGTGTAGGGGTTAGGGGCCACTTTGACATTCAAAGTGAGACATAGGAACAGAACAGTGCTCTCTTGTGAAGATTTGATGACCTTCGGAGTGAGGAAATTCACCAAAAGATGAGATTTGTGCAATGCTCTTTCAACCTAGCTTAGCCTCTCCTTCCCTTTTCCATGAACAGGTAACACTTCTGAAAATGCAATGGTTGTCGCCATGTGACTAATCTGCTTCGCTAGAGACTGGAAATCTCTCTGTTGCGCTTGGATGCAATCATAGGAGCCAACTTTTCAAAACTGTTGGGGGTACTGAACTCAATAGAAATGACTCCTCCCTGGACATAGGGAAGGAGTTTGCTCAATGTTGAGAGTGTTCAAGTACCTAACTGCACCCACAGAGCTGGTGTCTGTAGTGTTACTCATTTCCTTGCGGGAACCTAGTCCTAGACCCCAGTACCTGAGAACTTTCCCTGTGATATTATGTGCTTTCCCCCTGCTTTCTGGAACTCATGTAATTCCCTGTGGGAGCTCATTCCGCCACCCTTTCAGCTGCCATAGCTATATAGAAGCAGTAGATGGAAGCAGTAAAAGACCATCTTGCTTCTGCAGTCTGGCCATTTCTACAGTCCTTACTATTTGGAATATCTCTCTGATGCCTGGAAAAGTGTGACCCCCCTATCAGATAGGTCCTTATCTTAGACAGTTTTTCTTTCTACCGTTTGTATACTTCATCATGTCGAGTGGAAGAGCATCCAAACTGCCCACATATTTTATCACCAGCATCCACCTTTCCCCTTGCCTACACAGAGTAGCTTCTGCATTTACTTCCTTGAAGGAACTTACCTCATGGGAATGTGAGGCCCTGGGAGTCCAGGCATCCTCTTCAGATTTTAGCTCACTCCATGGATGAGGAGTAGCTTTCCCTTTCTGTTGGAAATTAGGTGGGTGAGTAAAAGAAAAAAGATGACTGGGTGAGAGTGAGATGCCAGAAAAGGAGGGCTGGGATGATGGAAGGATTACATGGAGATCAAAGATGAGAGTTAAAATAGATGAGATACAAAAGAATTAGTTATGTGGAAGAAGCAGAGAAGAGAAAAAAGGAGAAGCAACAATGCACAACTAAGCTCTGGAATTCATTGCTAGAGGATGTGATTAAGGCAGCTAGCGTAGCTGGGTTTGAACAAGTTCCTGGAGAAACTTGTCCATAAACTGCTTTTAATCAGGGAATAGTCACTACTTATTACCAGCATTAGTAGCATGGGATTTATTTGTTTGGGTATTTGCCAGGTACTTGTGACCTGGATTTGCCACTGTTAGAAACAGGATGGACCCTCAATCGGACCCAATATGGCAATTTCTTATGTTTAATATTTAATTTAAATATCTGATTGTCTTATTTGCATTTTTTTAAATTCTTCCTGTAATACCTGATACCCAAAAGTGGCAGCATTCTTCTCCCTTGTAAGCTCAATGTCCTGTAATTTTGGGTAGGAGGGTGTTGTAGATACTGCAACATGCTTCTCTTTCCTACTCCTCCTATTCCTGAGGATCATAATCTAAACTTGGGTTGTCTGAATATGCGTTAGAAAGTTTCTTCTGAACTGATGTGATTCAGGTGGTAAAATCTCCTTCTCCTGCCACACTATTCCCACTCCTCACCTCCTTCTGCTTCACCCCCTTGCTGTTCACTGATGCACTCCTCTGTTTCTCACTTCCATCCTGAGCAGTCACGGAGCAGGCTGTGGGCTGTGGTGTGCTCACAATCTCTCTAATGTCGCCTTCACCTTCTCTGCATGCTTCCAAAATAAGGGGGAGAAGCAGGAGCATATCACCTCAGGGGCTGTGAGCACAGAGTGACTCAGAATTCCAGCATTCAGGCACCTGCACAACTACCCATTTTATATTTGGAGGGATTTGGTGTACAAATGTACATGTAGGTTCCACCAAATTTCAAAATTGACTTTCGCGCATAATTCCACTTTGAAAATTATCCCACCAAATTTGCCTACAGACAATCATACCTGATATAATGTGCAAGGAAAACTTTTGATAAATTTACATGCAAGCTTTTGAAAATGGAAAAGTATGCACACAAGTCCAAACCCCTTCCCAACTCCTCTCTTGGAAATGCCTCTGCTGAGTCTGGGTAAACAGATATGGAAAGGCAGTACATGCGTTAAGTTAGCCTCATACTGGGTGAAATTATCTAAAATAATATAGTAACATAACACAAAATATTCTAGTTCTTCAGGTAAAACACTGTTTTACCCTTGAAAATGCCTTTTAAAGTTGCCCTCCGGAAGAGTTGAGCAAGTTTGTTAGCAGTGGTGGAGGTCTGGTAGGAGGAGCTGGGGTAGGGAGAAGGGAGCTTGACAGGCACAGTCAGTCAAGGCTGTGAGGGAAGGTGGCATCATTAATACTGGTGTTGGACAGGGTGTAGGAGGCACTAAATTTTGAAACAGTATAGGGCAATCAGAACCCTTGCACTGGAAATGGGGCAACATGTATTGTACTTTATGAAGCAGAACAAGCTGATATTTAAACACAAGATATGTGGATACGTTGTGTTTGAATATCAGCTTAAATTTGTGAGGCCTAAAGTTCTGAAAGAATTCAAAAATGAAATTTCAGATCTATTAGTAAAAATTTGTAACCTATCATTAAAATTGTCTATTGTACCTGAAGACTGGAGGCTGGCTAATGTAACCCCAATATTTAAAAAGGGCTCCAGGGGCGATCTTGGAAACTACAGACCAGTTAGCCTGACTTCAGTGCCCGGAAAAATAGTGGAAAGTGTTCTAAATATCAAAATCACAGAACATATAGAAAGTAGGGATGTGCAGCAGGGACGGATTCGTCCCATTCGGTATTCGTATTCGTCGGGACCCAAATCCGTTGCATCCGTTCTCGGGGGACCCTGATCCGTTCATTAGCTACATATGCATTCGTTTCCCAAAAAAACCCCATCCAAACCCTTTAAATTTCATTAACTACAACTCCCCACCCTCCTGACCCCCTCCCCCCCCAAGACTTGCCAAAAGTCCCTGGTGGTCCAGCAGAGGTCCTGGAGCGATCTCCTGCAATTGGGCCATTGGCTGCCAGTATTCAAAATGGCACCGATAGCCTTTGCCATTACTATGTCACAGGGGCTACCGGTGCCATTGTTCGGCCCCTGTCACATGGTAGGAGCAATGGACAGCCGGCGCCATCTTGTGCTCCTACCATGTGACAGGGGCCGACCAATGGCACCGGTAGCCCCTGTGACATAGTAATGGCAAAGGGATACTTGCCAGGTACTTGTAGCCTGGATTGGCCACTGTTGGAAACAGGATGCTGGGCTTGATGGTTCCTCGGTCTGACCCAGTATGGCATGTTCTTATGTAACAAGTAGGTGTGTAGGGTGGCAGCTGGGTGGCCTACTGAAAATTTACTTGACTGTTTTCTTTGCTTCTTATGAAATGCTGTATAAGAATTAGGAATGAGAACAAGAAAAATGCTTCAACTCATTTTTTTTCATTTTGCCATCTTTTTAAATTCAAGTTTCAGTTTGTTTAATATTTATTTTGGTTCGCTTCATTTCCTGAAACGAAACAAATGTTAATTTAAGAAACCCAAACAAGCCAAAATAAAAAAACCAGAAAAAGAGACAGAAATGCCTTTCCCCATACTTACCTCTTTACAAGTACAAAAGAGTAAAAGCAATAAATGATAATTGCACAACCCAAAATACACAATGTTACAATCGACAGCTCGTGGGACAGCCCTGCAAACTGCCTCACTCATTTCTGCTGCACACTGCTCCAACACGGTAGGACATCGCATGATCCCAGCTTCCAGGCATCCTTCCTTAAGTGTGTGCATGCCCGATAGCCGATCTCTTAAAGGGCCCATGGTGGGTCAGTCCCAGCAGCACGTTCCAATGATATTATTTATTTAAAAGCTTTTATATACCGGTATTCGTGGGTATATCATATCAGTTTACATGGAACTTAACACAGTACATAAAATTGTGTGTGTGTGTGTGTGTGTGTGTGGGGGGGGGGGGGGGGGTAAAAGAGGGTGATAAGTAATAGGAACAAGATGAAGTGTGAGAATTTTAAATGGGATGAAAGGCAATAGTTAGAGGGAGAAACAGTCAACTAATATAACATGTAATTGAGAATACAATGATAATATACCTTAAGGTGGTATAACAGTCCACTAAAACAAAATGTAATGGAAACAATGACAGTATAGCTTAAGGTGGCTTTTAGGGAGCCAGGGGTATTGCGGGGATAAGAGTAGTGAGAGGCTCGCTATTCGGGGAATGCCTGTTTAAAGAGCAGTTTCCACATATTAGGGCTCAGAGTGTTTGTCTTCCCTGCAGTGTGTGTTGCCAGTAGGGATGTGAATCGTTTTTGAACGATTAAAATTATCGTCAGATAATTTTAAAATCGTCCAAAATCGTTAGAGTGCACGATATAATACAAATGCCCCCGATTTATCGTCAGGGGCATTTGTATTGTATCGTTAAATAGGGCGCGGGAAAACCGGCACACCAAAAAAACCCTAAAACCCACCCCGAACCTTTAAAACAAATCCCCCACCCTCCCGAACCCCCCCCAAATGTTTTAAATTACCTGGGGTCCAGTGTGTGTGTGTGTGTGTGTGTGGGGGGGGGTCCCGACGCGATCTCCAGCTCTCTGGCCACAGCTGCATTGAGAAATGGCGCCAGTGGCCCTTTGCCCTTATCATGTGACAGGGCAAAGGTAGCGCCGGCGCCATTTTGGTTCCTGGCTCCCGACGTCTCACGTGCAGGAGATCGCCCCCGGACCCCCGCTGGACCCCCAGGGACTTTTGGCCAGCTTGGGGGGGCCTCCTGACCCCCACAAGACTTGCCAAAAGTCCAGCGGGGGTCCGGGAGCGACCTCCTGCACGCGGGCCATATTGCCAATCTTCAAAATGGCGCTGGTGCTACCTTTGCCCTCACTATGTCATACGGGCGACGGTCGCCCGTATGACATAGGTGGGTTTTAGGGGTTTTTTGGTGTGCCGGTTTTCCCGCCCTCCACCGATTTACGATTTTTAACGATTTAAAAAAAAAAACAAAAAAAAAAAACACGACGATAAGATTTCCCTCCCCCCCCAGCCAAAATCGATCGTTAAGACGATCGATCACACGATTCACACCCCTAGTTGCCAGTATTCCTGCTCCTTGTTCCATCTTCCAGCCTTGCCTCATCCAGCTGTGCCTTGCCTTGACTTCAAGCTTAATCTCTCTTCCAGCCTTGGCTCGCCTCGTCCAGCCTTGCCTTGCCTCATCCAGCCTTCCCTTGCCTTGTCCAGCATTGCCTTGTCTTCAAGCCTTGCCTCATCCAGCCTTGTCTTGCCTCATTCAGCCTTGCCTTGTCTTCCATTCCAGCCTCACTGAGCCTGTCTTCCTTGTTCCTGTCCTCAGTGTCGCCTGTGTGTCCATGTCTCCCTCAACTTGATGTTCTGGACCTGACCTCTTGCCTGGACCTGACTATGATTGCCTGCTGCCTGGATTTTGACCTCTAACCTGGACCTGACCATGATTGCCTGCCACCTGGACTCTAGCCACGACTTCTGTCCCAGTCCTGCCAGCCACAAGAACCCAAAAGCTCAATCCAAGGGGGTGGTGACTAGTATAGGTGAAGCTGCAGGCCAACCCGTTATCAAGTCCATTTGCTCACTGCCAGCATAGGTCTCGGTGGTTTACTCTTGAGGCTGCATCAACTACACCGCAGAACTAAGAGATCACATACTCCATATCCATTACAGACTGCTGAGGCTATGAGCTCGGTGAGCTCAGTCCAGGCTGCTGCCCTGGCCGGGATAGTCCACCAGTTGCAGCAGTAGTAAGGTCAATTTGACCATATTACCAGAATCTTGCAGGGCATGGTTGCCCCTCCACTTCTGGTGATTCCAGCTCTGACTCCACCGATCCAGCCTATTATTTCTACGCTCCACTTGCCTCAGCCTCTGAGGTATGATGAGGATCCCAGAAACTGTAGAAGCTTTCTTAACCAGTGTTGGATACAATTTGAACTTCAGGCATCATTATTTCCAACAGACAGATTCAAGGTAATTTACATTCTTTCCCTGCTGGGGGACACCGCACTGGCTTAGGCTTTGCCCCTTTGGGAAAGCAATGACCCATTCTTGAGGGATTTGGCACACTTTCTGCAAGAGTTTTGTCACGCATTTGATGAGCCAGGTCGCACAAGTCTTCTGAACTTCTGCAGACCAGGCAAGGATCATGACCTGTGGAGGAATACACTGTGCATTTCCACACCTTGGGCCTCCAAACTCCACTGGGGCACTGACAGCCTAATTGAATTTTCTGAGAAGGACTTTCAGAACCCATTAAATATGAGCTGCCTGCCTGAGACCTACAATAGAAATCAGGAAAATGTCCCATATTTCCTTTCCAACAATACTGACCTCAAAATAAATTGATTTACAGGTCCCTCTCTGTCTCCATGAGCAAACTTTTAAAGTGGCAGAGTGACTTCTAAGAAAATCTGACATGAATTCAAAACTTTCTCTTTTATTCATTTATTTATTTTTATTTATTTATTTAAGGTTTTTATATACCGGCAATCATGAGAACATATCTTGCTGGTTTACATGAAACGGGAGTGCATTAAATACATCAAACTAGAACTGAGGTGACCGAAGGTACAGTTACAATTAACAAGGGTAGCAAAACTTGGTGAAGAGGAAGAAATAGGAAAGAATAAAATGGTTAAACGATATACAAGTCAAATTACAAGTTATGTGCAAATGGCATGATTAATGGCTGGATGTTTTAGAGGAGTCCTTGGATTGTGTCCTTGGATTGTGTCATTAAATTGTGTCTGGGAAAGCTTATGTGGTTTTATTGCAAAAAGTACAGCTCTAACAGTGAAATCTATAAATTCAGTTTGCTCCACACATCCTACACAGGCAGCACGTTATTGTTGCACCCATCAGCCGCACATGGCTGCACCCTCTATTGCTCACCTTTCTTCTATCTGACTCAGTTCATTTTGGAAAGATGGCTGCCTCCGCTTCTCCTCACCGAACCCTCCGGTGTCCTCGGCCCGGCATGGGCGATTGCGTTTGCCATCTTTCTCCAGGAATCACCTAGGGCACGCATGCATGTGCAGCCCCGTACTTTACGTGCGTCATGGCGGGTACCTCAGGGGCGTGCCCACCACATGACGTCACTAGCTCTGGTATTTAATCTCCACTCACGATTCCTTCTTCGAGTTAGCAAGGAATCCTCCTTGCTGTTCTCTCCACGATACCAGATGCTCCCGCTCTGTGTACGTTCGCTTCAGGACAACTTAGGTACCCGCTCCACGGGGGCCTTGCCTCACTCCTCCTTACCCTCCGGGGTTTCCTCCTACCAACTAGGACGCCTAAGGTACCCGCTCCTCGGGGGCCTTGCTGTTCTCCTACCTTCCCTTTGGGGTTGCCTACTCAGTTACCAGGATGCCTACAGTACCCGCTACTCGGGGGCCTTGTTCGTCCGGAACCTCCGCTCCTCGGGGGTTCCCTCACTCTTCAACTACCAGCATCAGAGTGAGTACTGCTGCTTCAGTTCTGTCTTTCCATTGTCTCATCTCTCTCGCCATAGATCCCCATCCTACCTCTCACCGCGGACCAGTACCGGATCTATTGGCTATTCCATCCAAGCTTGGGTTCTCGGCCTACCCTATCTCTCTTGAGATCTGGTGAGACTGTGGAACTGCCTTTTCCACCCTGCAGCCTACAGATGGAACATTGCCATCTGGTTCCTCATCTCCTGGCTGGAATCATCACCCATTCCTCGGGTCACCATCTTCGTTGCAGTACAATAAAGCTAATTCTCTGTGTCCAGCTCTGCCTCGAGCTAGCCTATCACTGCAAGTCCCCACAGGGCCCTGCCCTGTGGGAGGTGCCATCTCTTACAGTGACCAAGGGCCCACGCTTCAATGTCCAAAACACAACAGTTATATACTTTTCATTTTTATTACATACATACACAGCCAATCAATACATTATTTTTTGATTACCCATTTCCTTGCATCATAGAAACATAGTAACATAGAAATGAAGGCAGAAAAAGACCAAACGGCCCATCCAGTCTGCCCAGCAAGCTTCACACTTTTTTTTTCTCTCATACTTATCTGTTTCTCTTGGCTCTTAGTAACCTTTTGGTTCTATTTCCCTTCCACCCCCACCATTAATGTAGAGAGCAGTGTTGGAACTGCATCTAAGTGAAATATCTAGCTTAATTAGTTAGGGGTAGTAACCGCCGCAATAAGCAAGCTACACCCATGCTTATTTGTTTACCCAGACTATGTAATTCGGTCCTTGTTGGTTGTTGTCTGTATATAGATCCACTTTTCTTCATTCCCCCTGCCATTGAAGCAGAGAGCTATGCTGGATATGCGTGAAGTAGCGGTCTTTCTCCCCTGCCGTTGAAGCAGAGAGCTATGCTGGATATGCATTGAAAGTGAAGTATCAGGCTTATTTGGTTTGGGATAGTAACCGCCGTAACAAGCAAGCTACTCCCCGTTTTTTGTGAATGCAAATCCTTTTTTCCACATTTCCTCTTGCCGTTGAAGCTTAGAGCAATGTTGGAGTCGCATTAACTGTGTGTATGTTTATTGAATAAGGGTATTATCTCCAGGTAGTAGCCATCATTCCCGCGAGCCACCCACTCTTCATTCAAGTCCTCTAGACTTTATGGATCCACAGTGTTTATCCCATGCCCCTTTGAAGTCCTTCACGGTTCTGGTCTTCACCACTTCCTCCGGAAGGGCATTCCAGGCATCCGTGAAGGGCATCCGTGAAGGGCATCCGTGAAGGGCATTCCAGGCATCCGTGAAGAAATACTTCCAGGCATCCGTGAAGAAATACTTCCTGACATTGGTTCTGAGTCTTCCTCCCTGGAGCTTCAAATCGTGACCCCTGGTTCTGTTGATTTTTTTCCGACAGAAAAGGTTTGTCGTTGTCTTTGGATCATTAAAACCTTTCAAGTATCTGAAAGTTTGTATCATATCACCTCTGCTCCTCCTTTTTTCCAGGGTGTACATATTTAGATTCTTCAATCTCTCCTCATAAGTCATTTGATGAAGACCCTCCACCTTTTTGGTCGCCCTTCTCTGGACCGCCTCCATCTTGTCTCTGTCTCTTTGGAGATACAGTCTCCAGAACTGAACAGAGTACTCTAGGTGAGGCATCACCAAGGACCTGTACAAGGGGATAATCACTTCCCTTTTCTTACTCGATATTCCTCTCTCTATGCGGCCCAGAATTCTTCTGGCTTTAGCTATCGCCTTGTCACATTGTTTCGCCGAGTTCAGATCATTAGACACTATCACCCCAAGGTCTCTCTCCTGCTTCGTGCACATCAGCCTTTCACCACCCATCGAATACAGTTCATTTGGATTTTCACTCCCCATATGCATGACTCTGCATTTCTTGGCATTGAATCTCAGCTGCCATATCTTCGACCACTCTTCCAGCTTCCTTAAATCCCGTCTCATTCGCTCCACTCCTTCCGGCGTGTCCACTCTGTTGCAGATCTTAGTGTCATCCGCAAAAAGACAAACCTTACCTTCTATCCCGTCCGTGATGTCGCTCTCAAAGATATTGAACAGGACCGGTCCCAACACTGATCCTTGCGGTACACCACTTAAAACCGCTCTCTCTTCAGAGAGAGTTCCATTTACCATCACACATTGTCTTCATCAACCAGTTTGCAATCCAGGCCACCACCTCGGCACTCACTCCTAAACTTCTCATTTTATTCACCAGTCTCCTATGCAAGACCGTATCAAAAGCTTTGCTGAAATCCAAGTAGATGACATCGAGTGCTCTTCCTTGATCCAATTCCTTGGTTACCCAGTCAAAGAAATCAATCAGGTTTGTCTGACAGGATCTTCCCCTGGTGAATCCATGCTGCCTCTGGTCCAGCAATTCTTCTGACTGTAGATGGTTCACTATTCTTTCTTTCAGCAGTGACTCCATCACTTTTCCCACCCACCGAGGTGAGGCTAACCAGCCTGTAGTTTCCAGCCTCCTCTCTGCTCCCACTCTTGTGAAGCGGGACCATCACCACTCTTCTCCAATCACTCGGTACCACTCCCATTTCTAGTGATCTATTGAACAGGTCACACAGCGGACCCGCCAGCACATCTCTGAGCTCCCTCAGTATCCTGGGATGAACCTCATCAGGCCCCATGGCTTTGTACACTTTCAGTTTCCCCAGCTCTTCCCATACATTCTCTACTGTAAATGGAGTTACATCTACTCCACTCCCCTCCAGTTTCTTGTTAACTAGCGACGGTCCTTCTCCAGGGTCCTCTTTAGTTAACACAGAACTGAAGTATTCATTTAATATTTCTGCCATTTCTTTGTCTCTCTCCACACATTGATCCTTTCCACCTTTCAGTTTCACTATACCACTTTAAACTTTTCTCTTTTCACTGATATATCTGAAAAATGTTTTGTCACCTCTCTTTACGTCCTTGGCAATCCTCTCTTCTGCTTGACTTTTTGCTGTCTTGATTAATTTCTTCGTCTCCCTCAGTTCTACCAGATATTCTTCTTTGTGCTCCTCCCTTTGGGATATTTTATATTTCTTGAACGCTGTTCTTTTGGCCTTTTGGCCTTTATTTTGTCAGCCACCTCTTTTGAGAACCAGATAGGTTTTATTTTTCATAGTCTCATGACATCATCATCTCACAAAGCCAATCATGGATGGGGTTTATTCCTTCATCCAAAGATATACAGATTAATAATTAGTATGACATAAGCTATAATATGCCCCTTTCCTCCATCTTAGATGTTATCCACTATTTTAGATCCAAGCACAAGCTGTCCTTTAGTTTTTCATCTTAGATGGAGCATCATGTGATGTTTTTCACTCTTTCAAATTCAAAAACATGTTTATTTCCTACAAAAAGGGGAACAATTGGAGTTTCATTTATGATCTAATATTCCAAGTGCGGGCTTAAAATAATTCTTGATTTCAGACAGTTATGACTTAATCCTTCATTTCCTTATCAGATCATAAGACACATGTAAAAAACAATTGCTTAGCTCTGCTTTTTGTTTCATAGCATTGCTTTCTGAAGTCTGGCCTAGTGATGAAGACCTTTACACACTCAGAGGGTCTTTTCTATTCTAATTCCACACTACCATCTACCCTGGAAGGGCTGATTAGTTTAGCTGTGTGAATAGACCTGAGGTTCCAGTAACGAGCCAAAGGGAGAGGCTTGGCTTGTTGAATCACCCATCTGGTACCTGACCTTATGGAACCAATGTTGGCTTAAGAACCTGCTAGCATCCCAGAAGAGCCGATGCAGATGGATTGTGTCAAACTATCTCTAGAAAAGACGAGGCATCGTTGGCTCCAATTATGCCTGTATTCTAGTGCATTAGGGCACTTCATTGACAATGTCCAGTCAAGCCTGGAAAAATCCTGAAACTTGGTGTGGTGTGAGAGGCCATCCTAGCCCACCATTGCACTTCTCCCTAATTTCTTGTACCTGTGTGTCTTTCATTCAGAGACATCCACTTTGATGTTCAAGCCTTCCTTGACACCAGAGTTGAAGGGAATTTTATTCATGAATCTCTGGTACAGTAGTATGGGATTCTTATAGCTCCCATTGCTCCAAGGCAGCAGGACACTACAATAATCCTAGCTTCCAGGCATCCTTCCTTAGACATGTGCGTGCCTTGCTTCATCTTACAGCCTTGCCTCACCTTCCAGCCATGTCTCATCCAGCATTGCCTTGCCTCATCCAGCCTTGCCTTGACTTCTGGTCCAGTTTCATTCAGCCTGTTTTCCTTGTTCCCATTTTCAATGTTTACTGTGTTCTCACGTCTCCCTTGGCTTGCTGCTCTAGACCTGGACTCTTGCCTGGACCTGACCACAATTGCCTGCTGCCTGGAACTTGACTTGATTGGCAACACATGTCCTGAGGACTAGATTGAGAAACCCTGATCTAAACATCTACCAAAATTAGTGAAACTGTTGCTTGAATATCTTACCTTGGAAGTCCTCATGATCCAGGCTACTATGGATCTTCTGATATCAATGTGGTTAGTCTCTGGGGAGCTGTAACCTGTTGGTTCCATCCTGGTTACTCCAGGGCCTACAATGTTGCTAGATTGTGTTCCTTTGTCTAACCTTTGATTTATCTTTAAATTATCACAGTACTTACATAGAGGTCGATATCCAAAAGCCATTTAGATGGATAACTGAAAAATTATCCATCTAAATGGATAACTGACAATATTAAATGCTATATGCAGCTAGAATTAATTCTATTTATTTATTTATTTATTTGTATTTATATCCCGCCCCTTCCAAGGATTGAGGTGGGTACAAAGATACATAAATAAATAATAATTTAGCCACATAGGTCAGGGGAGTTTCGGGGCAGGTGGGAGGCATTTTGGGGAGGAGCACCATAGGGCTATCCTAAAGTTAGCTGATATTCTTATCCTGTTAACGTTAAGATAGCCGGATATATTGCTGTGCCACTGAATATCCCCATTAAGTTAGCTGGATAGCTCCACGGCTGAATATTGGCCTCATAATTTATATACACACGGTTATGTCTAGCTGGCTGACTTTAGGACAGACCCACGGCCCAACCAGAGATAACCGTATAAGTTAGCCACTTAACTTATGTGACTAACTCCACTCCTCCTCAGAACGTCTCTTGCCCACCCACGGAACACTCCCTTCAAATCGGATAAATCCTATCCAGGTAAGGGCTAAATATAGCTGGGTAAGCCATTTAGATGGATAACTATTATGTTATCCATCTAAATGGCTTTTGAATATGGACATTCTGGTGTTTAAACCCATGTCTGGTGTAGATTGGTACTAGGTAGCCAGAAGAAACTATTTTTGTGGGCTTTTCTCCAATCCTAGTAAACTTCTTAAGCACCCTTGGAGAGGCCCCATGCCATCATCATCATCAGTACACACGGACTGTAAAAAGTAAGCCAAACAAAACCCAAGTGCAGCACTCTGAGCAGCCCAAGAAACTCCTGCTCATATGATTAACATCTTTTCATTCCTCCTTATACCCTATGCCGCCCACCTTACTCTTCCTGCAAAATAGTCCCATTTCCTTTTCATTAGACAAAACAGACTCAAGTATTTACACGCTGCCGTACCTTGGGATGAACTCTGCATGCAGCCTGACCACACTCTCAAAACCGCTGCCTCTGCACAGAGAGAGCACACAAAACCATAGAGTTCTCAAAAGCAAGAAGCTTAGTACAGACTAAACTTAAAATGTAACTTTGTCTTAAGGTATTTTATAGAATTGCTAATATGTTGTTTTAAATTAATTTGTAGTAACACAATGAAGTGCCTAAAACATTTAAACCTCATCATAAATTACTTTGAAAGAAATTAAGTAAAGCATGCTAGCACTGTCATACATGCATATGTCAGTGTTATTTAATTTCTTACAATTGTACTAGCGAAAGTCATAATACTGAAAGTTCGTTATTTTTATTAAAATAATAGAAAAGCATCTTCTACTTTTTTTTTTTAAGCAATTTTCCATCCTATTACTTGCAAGAATTTGGCTAGATTATTCCCAACATAAATGTGTTAATAGGCCTTTCTAAATTCCAAACTGTATAGTTCCAGGAATGGAAATGTGTCTGCTCCCTGCTGCTCTGTGCAATGGGGCAGACGTGGAAACATGAACGAAAGCCAGTTCTCTACAAAACGGGTTGATTGGTAAAACAGCAGTGAAGTAAAGAAGAACTTATTTGTAAAGAATAGGTATTGGTTTAAATCGTTGCTAACCGCTAGGGCAAGCCTTATCAAGTGATTAGGCTGGATATAAATGTCATAGAACATAATAGATCATATTTCTTAGCCCATCTTTGATTTTATTTGGCTTTTGATGTTGTTTTCAGCAGGGCCTGATTCAGGCTCTTTTTATATGCTCCAATATATGTCAGACAGAATGATCAAGACAGACTTTCCCTGGAGAATGAAGTCCAAGAAAGGAAATTATAAGTGTCATAGAAAACATGTTCAGATCAGGCCTGCATGAGCATAGGGTGACAAAGTGTTAAGGAAACCTAATAAATGATGCATTCAATCCTCATATTGGTATTGTGCAATAGATAATGGGATTGCACTGCACATGGGGTCTGGACACAGAGGACAAGAAAGTAAAGTAGATTGTTTAAAAAATCAATCTGTATGTTTCTTGATTTAATTTGTTTTCCTCTTTCAGATTTAGTCTTTGATCTCATTTCTTTTAGGGAGGGTAATTTACCCACAGAAATGGGCTTTTACAAAATTGCCTGCCCAATATGTGCTTTTCCCCTTATGAAAGGTTCAAAAGCTACACGTGCTTTGAAGATAGCCTTCATTTCTACAAGAGTATAAGAACTGCCATGCTGAGCCAGACCAAGGAATATTGAGCCCAGCATCCTGTCTTCAATAGTGGCTATTTTAGGTCGCAAGTATCTGGTCAGATTCCATAAAGTAGATCTAATTCCTCTTACTCACTTCCAGAGACACAGAAGAGCAACCAAAATGATAACGGGGATGGAACAGCTCCCCTATGAAGAAAGGCTGAAGAGGTTAGGGCTGTTCAGCTTGGAGAAGTCCATTACCTGCTATTAATCAAATTGACTTAGAAAATAGCCACTCCTATTACTAGCATCAGTAGCATGGGATAGACTTAGTTTTGGGGTACTTGCCAGGAACTTATAGCCTGAATTGGCCACTGTTGGAAACAGGATGCTGGACTTGATGGACCCTTGGTCTGACCCAGCATGGCAATTTCTTATGTTCTTATGTTCTATTATTAGTCTGCCTGGCTAATAATGTGTTATGGATTGTTCCTCTGAGAACTTGTCCAAATCTTTTTTAAATATTTCCAAACAAAAAGATACATGAAAAATATTATCAATTTAATTATATAATCAAACTTGTTAATACAAAAAAGAACCATAATGTTGCGTGTCCCGGCCGCGTTGGTGCCTTGGTCGGGCCTGCTCACCTCGCGCTGCCCTCCCCCAGTTCCGGCCTTGTTGCTGCCGCCAGCTCCTGACGTCCCCGACGCTCACCCCAGGCATCTTTGGCCTCTTCCATGCCACAGGCCTCTCAGCAGAGCTCCTATAGGGGCTCCGCGTCTTCCATCTCCTTGGCCCCGCCCCTAGGCATGCGTGCGGCCGACATCTGTACTTTTAAAGGTCCAAGCGCAGGAAACCCAGCTCGGACACACCCTGATGACATCACACAGCCACAGTACCTCGCCTTGGCAATCGGGTCGACACCTCGGTGTTTCTAGTTTGCCTGTTCTTGCTCCGGTGCCTGATCCTGTGTTCCAGTGTCTCCTGTGTTCCAGTGTCTCCTTGTTCCAATGTCTCCATGTTCCAGTGTCTTCGTGGTCCTTTGTGCCTTCAGCATCTGTCTTGTTCCTGCTCCATGTTCCCTGGTAGTACCCTTCGGACTGATTCTTGGTACTGATCCCGGCTTGCCTGACTACGTTTGACCACTGCCTGGACCTGACCTTTGCCTGCCTACTGACCACATTGACCGCTGCCTGGAACTGACCTCTGCCTGACCACGTTGACTGCCACCTGGAATTGACTCTCGCTTGCCTTAACTAAGCTCGGACTGACCTTGGATTTGACCCTTGCTTTGGCTGACCACTTCTGGATGAATACCCTGGCTTTGACCCTTGCGCTTCACTCGGACACTCTCTTCTTGCCTTCTGTGGAATAGTACTTCTTTCCAGTTCCAGATATGGATCCTGAGGTATTTCTGGAGTTTCTGAAATGGAACGATCCAAAATAGAGTCATAATATTCTGACTGTGTTATGGATAGGTCAAGGCTTCCCAAACCAATCCTGGGGACCCCATAGCCAGTCAGGTTTTCAAGATATCCTCAATAAATATGCATGAGATAAATTTGGATATACTGAGTCTCTATGATATGCAAATTTATCTCATGCATATTCATTATGGATATCCTGAAAACCTGACTGGCTGTGGGGTCCCCAGGGCAGATTTGGGAAGTCCTAGGATAGGGTAACTAGATCTAATTTGTGATTTTTATTTTTTCTCCACAGGTCTTTGATAAAGTAAAATGAAAAAGGAAAGTCTATCCTCTGAAAGAACTTGTCCAAACTAGATGAGGGTTGGTCCTGAAACGGAGGAATTCCCTTCATATAATGCTTAACAAAATCATACCGCATCTTTTGAACAAACACATACCTATCTCTATGGGTGGAAAAACTGAGGAAGAGGTGTCTGATTCAGGAACAAGATTTAATGGCAAGCATCCCTTGTGTACTGAAGTGGTTGGCTCCAATAGCCTCTGCACCAATGTGGACAGCTCCAATGTTCTCTGCTCCAAATCGGTTGGCTCCATTGTCCACAGTGCCAACATGGATGGCATTGACTTCAGTGTCAATAATATAATTACTATGGAGCAGCTCGGTGCCATGAATCTTGTCGTTGATGGCACTGAGTCCCTTGGCTCTTTTGAAGCTTCCTTTAAGACTTTTGAAGATTTTTCTGTTAACTTGTGCCCCAAGGAGACAACTTCCTATCCCAATAGGAATAGGAAGAAGTGTAGTCTTTGTTCTGGTGCTTGGAAGACTCGGACCTCTTCTCTTTCTGAGGATTTGATATTTTTGGCCTTAATGCTGCTTTTTCTTCCAGGGAAGATGCCTCCAAGAACAATTTGTTTGTACCATAAGGAAGGTCATTGTTTACTGTTTTTGTGTGTCTGAATAAAAAGCAAGTATAAGATAAGTAATTGCTTAGAGTTTATGTGTGCCTGAGTAAACAGGAAGCAAAAGGTAGGTAATTTTAGTGTCTTTCTTTCCCTTGTACCCACCCTTAAGCTCATTCTTTGATTTATAGGCAAGAGACACTTTCACATTAAAAATCAATCAGGGTTTTATCAATAGTTTAATTATATCCTTGCCCTAGCCCATATCAATAGTTTAATTATACTCTTGCAGGTCACTACCTGATTAACTCTAATTTGTACATCCTTACTCCCTTAGCAACCTAAGAACTCAAAAAATATTAAGATGAAGGCAGCAGTCCAATAGCGAGATGGGGGCCTTCCAGTCTTTTGCACCAAGTGCCGCATGTATGTCTATCTACCAGTTGGTGAGTGTTTATTTTGTATGCACCTGGTTCAAAAGTACAATTTATGGAGTCTAGAGTGGCAGACTTGGAGGAGCTGAGGCAAACAGAGGGTATATAAAGAAGACCTTGAGGAACATAGTAGTCAAGTCTCATCTCCAGTCTGGCAGCTCCGCTACTGCCTTGGAGGAGGAAGATCACCTAGTTGGAATGCATCATCCTGTAGCAAGGTCCTGCTCTCCAGCTGATACAGTATCCTTTTGTACCGAGGACGAGTCTCTCAAGGCTTCTGCCCAGAAGGGAAGGGTTAGGAATGAGTGCCATAGTTGGTGATTCAATTATTAGGAATGTAGATAGCTAGGTGGCTGGTGGATGTGAGGATCACTTGGTAACCTGCCTACCTGGTGCAAAGTTTGTTGGACCTCATGAATCAGCTATTTATTTTATTACAAAATAATGTATAAATCACTTTCCTAGCAAAAATTAGTTACCCAAAGTGGTGTACAACAGTAGGTATATATCACAATAAAACAATAAAAATAGACAGTTACATATATAGTAACACCATACATTTTCTATAAAAATGTAGTTCTCTTCAATAAGAATTTTAGACTGTGCTGGAGAGGAGTAGCTGTTTTGGTACATGTGGGAACCAACAATATAGGACAGTGAGGGAGACAGGTTCTGGAAGCCAAATTTAGGTTTTTAGGTAGAAAGTTAAAATCTGGAACCTCCAGGGAAGCATTCTCTTAAATGCTCTCTACTTCATGTGCAGGAACCCAGAGGTAGACAGATCTCCAGACTCTCAATGCATGGATGAGATGATGGTGCAGGGAAGAGGGATTTCATTTTATAAAAAAGCTGGGCAAACATTTGGGAAAGAGGGAGGCTTTTCCAAAAGAACTGGCTCCACTTTAACCAGGCAGTGGAACCAGGCTGCTGGCACTAACTTTTAAAAAGAAGATAGAGCAGCTTTTAAACTAGAACAAGGGGGAAGGACAACAGTCTCTCAGCAATGCATGGCTCAGAGGGAGATATCTTTGAAGGATACTAATGAAACAGTAGAGTCAGGGTATCCCTTACAGAGAGGTTCCAATAAAAGCAAAAGTAATCTATGTGCCTATAAATAAAGATCCCTATCAACTGATAAACAGGTTGTTAATACAAACAAAAAAACATACTTTGTAATGTCTGTATGCCAATGCCAGAAGTCTAAGAAGTAAGATGAGAGCGTTAGAGAGGTCATTTTTTAAAGCCATTCAGATGGATAACTCACAAGTTATCCATCTAAATGGCAAGTTATCCATCTATCTCACAAGTTATCCATCCAACTCTATGTTATTCAAGTTATCCATCTAACTCCAAATTATCCATCTATCTGCAAGTTAGGCATTTAAATGCTCAGTTTTGAATATTGACCTCCAGAGTATATAGCTCTGAATGAACAGGTAGACATAATTGGCATTTCAGAGATCTGGTAGAAGGAGGATAACCAATGGGACACTGCTATACAAAGGTACAACTTATATCATAATGATGGGGTGGATCAACCTAGTGTGGGGGTGGCGCTTTATGTTAGGGATGGCATAAAGTACAACAGGATAAAAATTCTGTAGGACTCTACTTGCACCGAAGGACCCAAAAAACAGAATGGAAGTCGGTCTAGGGTAGACACAGATGTGAAAAAACAAAAAGCAAGACCGATGCCTTGGAAAGGAAATTTATTGAGTACAAAAACAATCACAGAACACTCTTTCGAGTCAATTTTAAAAGGTTTTTGCATGCCAAAACTGAGAGATATGCATCTCAGACGTATGTGCGCCTAGTGAATATTAAAAGACTCGCGACAATCTGAGTATCTCCCGTTACATGCACAAAATGTTTTAGAGGAAAAAGGGGGTGGAGTGTAGACATGGGCGGGCCGGGGCTGAGGCATGATTTCTTTGGTTACCTAGTTACGCATATAAGCGTGCACTGGAGTCCCCTACCATGTAAATTTACATATGCTATGAATGGCGTGTAAGAAATAAAAGAAAAAAATATAGGCTATTTAGCAAAGTTCAGGGAGTCTGGCCTAACAGGGTAAAAGGTAGGCAAAGTAGCGGGGGGGGGGGGGGGGGGGGGGGGGTGTTTAGGAAGGCAAATTGATTAACTGGGCAAACTGGGAACGAACTGGGAAAATGTGCTCTAGCGTCGGCGCATGTGTCTAGTAA